>NC_140974.1:36044063-36271563 GCF_056783735.1 Eptatretus burgeri | reverse complement strand
ATAATAATAATAATGATAACAAGGAGGTGAGACTTCCTCATCTTTTGGGTGGTATGAGGAATAGATCTGTGTAATATGAAAGCTAAATCTTGAACCTTTTTTGAAATATCACATACACAAACCAAATTACCGAGATAGTTGCCATGGAAACATAATTCAGCCAAGCACAGCTGTGATCTAATCAGGTTGAGATAATGTCATGATGAATAGATATCTGCAATATGAAAGCTAAATGTCGTGTAAAATATCGTGTACGCAAAAATACATGGACGGTTGATCAGTCGGTCGGTTAGACGGAGCTCATTTTAATGTCCCCCGTCTCTAACCTTGGCGGATGGATGGGGGACAACTAGAACGGCAGTCGGTAGAGTGCAAACCGCCACCAGGCAGAACAGTTTATGCTTTTATTCCACTGATAGGTCGGATCTGAATCCGGACCTGGACCAAAATTGAATCAGCTTGTGATTGTCACCGAGTAGTGGGGCAACTTAGCTAAATATAGCATAACAATTGTGCATTTTGTGACGAAAGCACCAACTTTGGCACACGAGTAGCCTAACATATGATGAACAGATTTGGATATTGGGCCATCTCAAATTCAGCCGCTGATGGCTCTGGCAGCCATTTTTCACTGCCATCAAAAATGTTGAGATGGCCCAATATCCAAATCTGTTCATAATATGTTAGGCTACTAGTGTGCCAAATTTGATGCTTTCCTCTCAAAATGCACAATTGTTATGCTAAGTTGCCCCCACTATAACCAACTCATGCAATCAAGTTTCATCATACTCGTCCACAACGTTTTGAAATACCCTGCTCTATGCAGTTTTTGGCCGTAATATCTCAATGTTGACGAATGACTTGAGAAATTAAAAAATTCTTGTTTGCGGATCCGAATCTTCACCAAAATCTAACCTCAACCTGTCCACCGAGTTTCATCCGAATCCGTCCATATCGTTTTGAGATATCATGCTCACTAACAAACAAATAGGGACAAAAATATAACCTCCATACACTTTCGGTGGTGGAGGTAATAATAATAATAATAATAATAATAATAATAACAATATTAATAGAAAGTTTTATCCATCTTCCTATGACATGTCACCTTTCTCAGACCATAGATCAATCCAATACAATGACTGCATCTATGGAAATCAAACCAGGGTGATAAATGTGGAAAGAGACCGCAAAAATAAATGAAACATTTTTTAAAAAGGACAAAAAATAATCACATGTAATTAAGGTGAAGGAAGTGAGCACAAGATGTAATATATCAGGTAGCGAATCATCGAGCAGGCTCAGAATACAATGTTTCACCCAATGGTTTCCAATTGTACCGATTTCGGAAACGGAAATTGTAAATTAGGCTGCAGGAAAACCCAGAAACATTACACGAACTCGCGCAGCATGGAGGTCTATGACTTTACCTTCATGCCTGGTGGGGGTTTTCCAAATCCATGTAAAAACAGAACTTACTGCAAGCACTTAATGAGGCGCACTTCCGCGGTGATAGCGAAACGGACATTCCAACACAGGATTAGATGTGCAGGTATGAGTGTGATGGCAAGTGGGCTTCCTTCCCCCTGTATATGTCCAACAGTTTACGAGTCGTGAGCAACACCTGCTCTTCTCTTCAGTAGGGTTACGGAAACAGGGTGGAGAGGAAGGCAGGAGATCCTTCAAAATCCCAGGGATTAAATAAACGAATGCGGAAGATAATGCAAAGGAAATACATGAGAAACACAAGCCAATTAAACATAAACACATGCTGGCAACTCCATTGTTACAATCCATCAAGATTTTTGTTCTCGGTTACTTGAGTATTCTCTTGAGAATTCCTTTGAAACCCAGCAAGGTGTGGCTTCGCTGGCGAGAGGCACTAAAGTCCCTCAATAAGAGGATACACACTGTATTGCAGAACCATGCAATGACTCTTGTTTGCCTTTTGATGTTCAACATCAAGATACCCTGGCGGACTCCAAACAGCATTTTCTATGACATCCTTATTTTTCCACTTAAACCCTCCTGATCTCGTCTTATGGCACATGTCGGTCCAACTTACAAACCATTAACAGTAGAGATTATCAGGGTACATGTTTGTGGAGTGGCCGATGTTTCCAATGAAGAAATGGACACAAAGCTCATTTAAGTAGAGGCCTGTGTTTAAGGAGGCCCCCCAATGTCGTTGAGAAATATATGCTGGAAGATCAACAAGCAATCGCTTGTTCTCACTTATTTCACGATTGTCTAAAACACTCTTCTGTTTGGGCGATATTTTTTCTTTTTTATAATAGTTCACGTAATTCACCTCAATTTTATCTATGCCTCATAATCACATGCCACCTGGTGGAAGGAAAGGTAGTGACATCAGATCTCTGTATATGCAAAACGTCTTACTGAAGCACTTAAAGTCATGGCTGTGACGCTCGTTCTTTGTTTCAACATAAATTGTTCCCAATAACGAAGACAAGTGGAAGTCTCAAAATTTGTAAACTTAAACTTTGTTTCTATGGACCAAAGTTTTTCCGGGATGAGCGAGTGACCAGGATAGATACGAAAGTGAATGTTCAATCTAGATCTGAAGGCCTAACTTCAGGTTCTGCGGTTTACACAAAGGCATGCAAGGTCACACCAATTAACTTCAATGCTCGTGTGAACTTGCAGGTGTGAGGGAAGGAGGAACATTTTAAGATGCAGAACAGAACAGCAGCTAAAATCATGTGGATAGTAACGCTTACCTTCCCAGTGGTACCCGTTCCAAAAGCGGCAGCCTAAGAACCTGGTGTTCCCTGATGGGGCATGCAGGACAGTGAAGACAATCCAGAGAAGGCAGCGTAGGAGGACACGCTGCATTCTGCACAGGCACGCTGAATCAGCTGGAGCTTCTTGTTCGTTGGAATTATCCTCGTGTTCCTTGATGCTTCGTAAGTTCTCTTTGATTCCCCTATTTCCTTATCCCTTGTAAAATTCTGAAGAGTTAACACTAATTTATAACTTATAACAAGGTTCTCTTTCACTGCAAATAAAATATATGAAAGCTCAATTCACCATCACCTTCTTACTCTTTCTCTCTCTCTCTCACTCTCTCTCTCTCTTCCCTGCCCAACCCCTCTCACTCTCTCAATAGCTCGATCCCCCTGGCCAGTGTCCAGCGTTTAAAGGTTCCACAAGCCAGCTCCCAATCCCACGTCACAACTGAGGCCAACCCCCCCTCCGACCCCTCCCCACATTCCCTGCCCCACCTCAGAACTTTCCCCTCATCATGTAACCATACCTCCCTAAAACATGCATGTGTCACCTGGATCCACTCACAAATAACCTCTTGACTGTACTCTAAACGCAACTGGTGATGACTGGCATATCTTATCTTGCAGAAACAAAGTCCTCAGGATTTAATTCAAGGGTTTGCCTATTTATCGTTTCCATGTGAACCCTTGGCTCATGGTTTCGAGAACCCAGGTTCAAATCCCGAATGTCATGTTAATTTCTACGTTGTCTCCAAATGTCCTTGTAATTCCTATACAAGTAGATTGATGTGTCCACAATGTCCATCCTGAGCATGTGATTGATGAAAAAAAAAATTCAGAAAGGTTCTGAATCAAACTGGTTTTACCCCCTTCAACCCCAATTTATCCTAATTTTATTCAAAGGATATTACACACACATTTATACTATATATATATATATATATATATATATATATATATATATATATATATATATATATTTATATATATATATATATATATATATATATATATATATATATATATATATATATATATATATATATATATATATATATATATATATATATATATATATATATATATATATATGCAATTACATAACTTTAATCATTCTAAAATGTGAAAGAAATCCTGGTGGTGACACTTAACCTTGACAAATGGCAGTAAAGGCACTTGAACAAACCAGGATGTCCTTTTGCCCACAAAGGCAAAGCAACAAGTGTAAATGATGTACGTGTGAGGAAATTGTGATTTTTCACACTCATGGAAAGCAGGTGAGGAAGAAAACATAGGTTTGTGGATTGTCACTTGATCAACTTCAAGGCAAACCCCAATCTTGTAGTGAAGATAATGACAAAATAGGAACACAAATAATAAATACTCCCTTAAATAAGCTTATGTACCCTTTCTTATTATTCGTTAATGATCACAATGATTCCCCACCTTCGTTGGGGTCAGGTGGGAGAAACAGTTCATGATGTGGCTGGCCAGGCCCGAGGTTCGACCAGCAGGAATTTGTATAATTTGTTCAGGGTCTTGGCGCTAACTAGACCCCTCTTTATGAAAGACATGATGGGATCGTGAAGCTCCATCAACTGATGCTGGCAAATGAGATGAAACAAAATGTGGCCATTCCGACCAGATAAATGCATCATGGCATTTGAACGTCATGAGCGCGTAGGTACAGCTTTGCTTCCTGCCAGGATAGCTACAGCAGCATCGATTTAAAAGTCTAGTCTATTTTCAAGAGTGATGATCTTAGGTCGCAAGTAAAAGATCGTGGAGTTATCGACCATAGTTTTGCTGTTGTTGTAGCTTACCAGGATGACCAACCACATCATCGTTTGCCAAGCTCAGAGGTAAGAACAGTATTTAAGCCGACTAGGTTGCATGGTCAAGGGTAAATTATTGTAAGTAGTGCACAATAAAAGCTTTATAGTGAAAGAGTTTAAGAAAGAATGGTTTACTGGGGAGAGGAAGAGCGACTTTCAGGCCACCCTGTGCTGTACATTAAAACCATAGGTGTCTTGCACTCTTGTAAGTATCTCTTCCATATTACCTTTTGAATGCCATTTTCACAAGTATAAGCTAACTTACACCGAACCATACACCTTAGGTACACCTAACCATCCACCTTCCCTCCACCTGACCATACACCTGTTGTGCTCATACACTTGACATAATGCCAATTTCATTCAGTTTGTTTTAAGGGTGTTTTTTCTTTACATGGAAACCATAGTGACTTTCAAATGAGTACTAGGTCCACATCTGAAAAGTGACTTACAAATCTGACTTGTCACTTTGACAAGTTTTTAGATCATATCGCTATTTCGTAAAACTTTGTTAGTTTTACTGTTCTTCAGTTGAAATTAGGCCGAGAACCACCTTTGGACCCCAACCCAAACACATTTTGTAAAATTTCCTAAATTCGGTTCCCTCGCTTATTGTGAAATTGTAATGTTTGACCCCTTACACACTTTCTCCAGCAAAGTCAATAATCTATGCAACCAATTGGTAGATTTATTGCATCACCTGAAGCCAAGCTGTTAAAAAACTGCAGCAAATAAACTTTTTTTTAGTTTGTTTACCTTCTCGAGGCTCATATGAGAGCTAAAAACTTTATTCCCAAATTAAACTTTATTCTGGTAACAAAACAGATATAAGCATCGTTTCCTGAAACAGATTTCTTTCCAAAATATACTTATCTATAATATGCAGTTTAAGATTTTGAATCTTGATTTACTTCTTAATCGCCAAAAATGAGTCATGTGGTAATGGAGAGATTTTTGTTTTCCTTTAATTTACCAAGAATCAACAAATATAAAACTAGATTGGGCACTCGGTAGAGCGCACACCTCCGCCAGGCTGAACAGTTTTCCTTTTGTATCCCACTGATTGACCGGATCTGCATCCTGACCGAACCAAAATCTAATTGGCTTGTTCTTTTTAGCTAACCATCTCATCCACCAAGTCTCGTCATAATCCATCCATAACGTTTTGACATATATTATATATCGTTTTTAGTCCATTCACTCAACGGTGAATAATCGCTTTAAACATTTTTTAATTCTTGTATCCGGATCCGGATCTTCATCAAAATCTCATCAATTCATCATTGCCACACACCCAACCTGTCCATGACATTTGTGCGAATCCATTCATAGCTTTTTGAGATGTCCGTTCATACCTCACAAACAGACAGACAAACATACATTGGTGAAAACCTAACCTCCATCCGCCTTTGGTGGCGGAGGAAACTATTATGTTGAAAACCACATCAAAACATCTGCATGCGTTCATGAACTTTATATTATATTATGATCGCCATCAGTCAGTCTGAAAAGCAGTGATTTTATGCATTTGAGGGTTGGCAGGATAACCTGGAGGTATGCACACTCGCCTCTAAGCTGTCTCGCTTGGGTTTGAATCCTGACCCAGGTATAAATTGCCAGCCTGGTGTTTCACAGGCAGGGTGATTCATCAATGTCTGTGCCATCCCTCAGATGGGCATTAAATGGATGCCCAGTCTGTCAGCATCAGTTAATGGATGTTAAAGATCCCACAGTGTCATTCCCAATGTCCTTCCCGAAGTGTAGGCAATCTAACTCCGACACCCTGAACAAATTCAAAATTCCTGCTCCAACTACCACAGGGAAAGCAATGGCAAATAACTGAGTGCAATCTTTGCCAAGAGGGTGCATTCATGCACACACACACACACACACACACACACACACACACACACACACACACACACACACACACACACACACACACACATATAGGATATATATATATATATATATATATATATATATATATACATATAGGATATATATATATATATATATATATATATATATATATATATATATATATATATATATTTATACATACATATAGGATATATATATATATATATACATACATATAGGATATATATATATATACATACATATAGGATATATATATATATATATATATATATATATATATATATATATATATATATATATATATATATACATACATATGGGATATATATATATATATATATATATATATATATATATATATATATATATATATATATATATATATCTTCTTCTTCTTCTTTCGGCTGCTCCCGTTAGGGGTCGCCACAGCGGATCATCCGTATGATCCGCATAGTGATTTGGCACATGTTTTACGCCGGATGCCCTTCCTGACGCAACCCTGGTCGCCTCTTACGACACAGGGAATATATATATATATATATATATATATATATATATATATATATATATATATATATATATATATATATATATATATATATATATATGCATACATATAGGATATATATATATATATATATATATATATATATATATATATATATATATATATATATATATATATATATATATATATATATATATACATATATATATATATATATATATATATATATATATATATATATATATATATATATATATATATATATATATATATATATATATATATATATATATATATATATATATATATATATATATATATATATATATATATATATATATATATATATATATATATATATATATATATATATATATATATATATATATATATATATATATATATATATATATATATATATATATATATATATATATATATATATATATATATATATATATATATATATATATATATATATATATATATATATATATATATATATATATATATATATATATATATATATATATATATATATATATATATATATATATATATATATATATATATATATATATATATATATATATATATATATATATATATATATATATATATATATATATATATATATATATATATATATATATATATATATATATATATATATATATATAGACACATACACATAAATAAATATACATATATATATATATATATATATATATATATATATATATACATATATGCCTGGTGTTGGCGCAGTGGTTAGGGCAGCGGCTTGGGATCCAAAAGGTCCTGAGTTCAAGCCCCGTTGGGCCACTGAATTAATACATCAGGGGGTTGACTCAGCCTGTCATCCTTCCGAGCTCGGCGAAGAGAGAACCAGTGTACTGGGTCGGTGTATACCCCGGTTAAAATAGGTGTACCGAATCCCTGTGTCGTAAGAGGCGACCAGGGTTGCGTCAGGAAGGGCATCCGGCGTAAAACATGTGCCAAATCACTATGCGGATCATACGGATGATCCGCTGTGGCGACCCCTAACGGGAGCAGCCGAAAGAAGAAGAAGAAGAAGATATATATATATATACATATATATATATGTATATATATATATATATATATATATATATATATATATATATATATGTATATATATATATATATATATATTTTTTATATATAGATATATATATATATATATATATGTATATATATATATATATATAAAAAAAATATTTACATGCCACATCATACCTTTTTTGGTGCGTCTTGGACGATTGTGAATATCTAATTTGTATAACGTTGTGAACACTCACTACAGACTTTCCCATATACTGGAGACTAAATGTGAAAATATTGTGTCTGTCGTTCCCCAAAGAGGAGTTTTTCTCAATCTACTTCCTCTTGAACCAGGTTGTTGACCTTTAATGTTGTATATTTTCATAACAACCCTTGGATCCCGAATTAAATGAATTATTAAATGAGTGAAACTTGCATATGATTGATACCTGTATGAGATAAATTAATACTTAAAAATGCAGATAAATGAGACCCCCTTGGGTACTAACATTTGTTGAAATGTTTACCTTTTTGCAAAATTGTAACTTTAAAGAAAAAATGGGAATGGCTCAAATTGTTGGAATCATTATTATGCTAATATAACCAGTCAACAATCAATTACAATGACTGTTGTTATTCAACGTTGCATGAGAACAACTAATGTGATACAAGTGACGCGAGGGGGGAAATCAAGGCACAAGTTCAACATCAATGATCATCACAGATTGGAAAGTCATTTTTGTCCTGTAAGAGTATATTAAAAGAATGTGCACCATCAGTTTGGTGGTTATTTAATGAGATTCCCTCACAATGCCCTTCCTTATTTTCTCGCAAATCCTGCTCTAATCACGTGACCACGTAGCAGGATTATGAGGGGGGTTCATCTTGCCAAGTGAAGACGTTTCCCACATCTGTTGACGTTTGCTTCCTTCCCTTGGTGGACTTTATCCGAAGGCTTAGGCTGTTCACCTCGACGTGTTCATTGTGATGTATCGACCTCGATCCGCTGGCTTTGATTGCCACAGTCGAAGTCACGTTTGTTGGGTTTGATTACAAAAGAATGATCCCAGTTACCTTTGTATGAGTTCCTGTGCACATCTTAAGTGACACAGATCTTCCCCAGATGTTTTTCTTATTTCTTAGAGAATATATGCTTGGAACCCTTTCAGAGCACCTGTTTTGCAGAGATGTTACACATTACTTATGGAACAATAAAGGGGTTGATATACAGTACTTGTGCATGATATGCCTACATAACTTGGTTTTACAGTAACTTTCAATGTCTTTCTTTCAAAAAAATATAAAATAAACAATGAAAAAGATTGCATGAAATAAAGATAAACTTCAATTAAACCATTCTACATTTGCAACAAGGAGTACTCATCCACAGAATTGTCCCATCATTTGCGTGAATAACACCATAATGACACTAATCCGCAATGTATGAAGAGAGGAATGCAGGCAGACAGACAGTGACACATTGAGCATACATTCCAACACCACCCAACGTGACGCTTCACAGATAGACACACAGGATTTTTATAAAAACTGCAACGAGTAAATAAGTGTGACTATCACCTTGACAGGAAGAGGCACAGCCTGTGATGAAGTCTGTATCCCACAGGTCCATGCACCCTTGGGCCAATTTCTTCTTGCGAGATTTGTCAGCAAGATTGCTAACCTATTAACCTTGTGTGACAAGGATTTCACCCACAAATGACATCTCCACAGACAGACAGTCATGTCCATGACTGATATGTCTGAGTAAATTTATGGAGGCATTCAAAACCTTCTACAAATGAGACGCTCACAATCGTCCGAGACAAGACAAACGAAGGAGAATGACACATATAACTACAACACACACACACACACACACACACACACACACACACACACACACACACACACACACACACACACACACACACACACACACACACACACACACACACACACACACACACACACCCCTGATGACTTGCTTACTCTTCATGAAAGACAATGTGGAGTCTTTAACATCCACAAACTAATTCTAACTGATAGGACAATGCTAGTTCAATGTAATCTGATGGACGGTGCACTATTAGATACGTCGCACTCCATGTGAATGTCCAATCCCAGCAATTTACAGTTGGGCCGAGAATCAAGGCCAGAAAGGTGCATGCAACCAAAAATGTAATAACACCGAACCTTCCAATTTTGGGAACAACCAAATGAGACCAAACCTAGTCTCGTGCGACTTTTCATCCACTCGCCCAATGGACTTCTTCAGGCCAAAAGACCATAACCTCAGAAGATCAACTGTGCCCACTTTTACATTGGATAGAATAAAAGTGGACATAGGCAAAAATTGTCCACGTGTCCACTTTTATACTCGAGATGCATTCATTTCCTGTCATGGGTTGGTTCGACGGGGAAGTCAAGGAGAGGTTATTAGATAGACATAACGCAAAAATGCCATCTACATCATCGATAGTCTGCTCCGCTCTCTTCCTGGTGCTGTAAGTGTGGGCGTTCGTAGATGTCTGTGCACATTTTTGTCGCCGTGCTTCAGGGGTTTGACAACGACTGCCTATGTGTCTGTGTTGTGTGGTGATGTGTGAGGTGTGTAATTTGGGGAATCCCCGTTGAGTGTTGTATGTCTGTGGGCATGGCATTAGGGGCAGAAAGCATTTTTGTTCTTTGCTCAGCCCCTTGTCTCTGTGTTTGCACCATCAATTTTTTGTCATTTGTATTAAAGTGTTATACTGCATGGTTATGTCCGGGGTCTCCTAAGTTGGATTACCCTCTTGGCCTTTGACATCTTTGACATGTTAGACCTAACACCTCCAGCGTCAAGCTGAATTGTTTGTTGGCTGTTGTTTCTAGGATTCGAGTCCCATCTTGGTCAAATTTGTGGCCCGACTGCAGGCAACAGCGGGCTATTGCCAAGTGTGTCGTCATTCCAAGACCAAACGCTCTGTCATGTTCATCCAGCTCTTGTTTCAGATTCCTTCCCGTTTTACAAATGTAGAGTTTGTCACAGTCCCTGCATGTACATTACATTACACTCGGTTTTATCACCAGTTGGGATCCTGAATTTTAGGTTGGTGAGGACATTTCGGATTGTGTGCGAAGATATGTAGGCTACACCAACCCGTGTGTCACATACTATTATATGAAGTCTTTCTGAAAGTCCTGGGTGATAAGGCAGCACACGATGTCCAATCGTGTCTGACACTTTCTGTTCCATAATTTTGATTATTTAAAGCTGGGGAGCACCCCTTTACTATATCCATTCTTTAGAAAGACCCCTCATACAAATTTTATTTAATTAACTGCATCATTCTTGGAAGATGACAATGTGCGTGCCAGGGCTGCCAAGGTCAGTGCCATACCCTGTTTGTGGGTGATTGGGTTACACGAGTTGAAATCGAGCAATCTGTTGGTGTAGGTTGGTTTTCTGCACAATGACGTCCTTTTGGAAATGTCAGGGTTTTTTGTGGACTTCTATATCCAAAAACAAAAGTAAACTGAAAACTTGATGGCTCCATAACAAAGCGCTGGATTTCAACCCACACCATCAGTCATCAGTCAAAGTGGGTCGAAAGATGCATGGTTAATTGAACTAAGTGATCAACAATTTAATTCCTCAATAGGTTATCAATCAATAAACCTAATTGTTGGTTTGCAAAATGGCGGGAACGGCGAGTGTACAAGCAGCTTTAGAGATAAATAAATAAATAAATAAATAAATAAATAAATAAAGTTCAAAACACCGAACAAAATGCTGGTCACAAACAGACACAATAAACAATTAGTAAGGACAACAAGTTATCATGAAAGAAAGCCTGGTGCTTCCTTAACGGTTAAGGCCTGGTGCTGGCCCAATTCAGCCTGTCATCCTTCCAAGGTCGGTAAAATGAGTACCAGCTTACTGGTAACAGAGGCACAGCATCAACGGCACAGCCGCACTTCCAGAAAAATAATGCAACCAGCAGCCACAGGCTGCATACGAAAACATTAACAACAACATGCAAGAATGAAACCCCAGCAATGGTGCCACACACACATTTACCATGCACTCTGAATCTGGCAGGGAAGGTGGTGAAAAAGTAGGCAAGGGGTGAATGCAGCACGCAACACCACATACAGGTACAGGGAGACAACGGGAGTGAAGAGAGAAGAGGTCCCACATCAGACTGATTCTTCTCCCTGATCCTTGCCCTGTGGTAAGTTTTCACTTCACCCCCACTTCCAAGGCCAACAAATTACTAGTTGGAGTGGGTGCAGTTTGGGGGTGGGGGGGTCTCTCTGCCCTGAAGGGTCCACAAACAAATGCCCCAAGAGAGTCCTCTCCGCACTGGACACAACAGACCAGTCACCAACACAGACATCCAACCAATCATGGCCCGGGGATGATCCAAGTCCTGCCTCACACATGTTGATGCAGAGCTGGGCAGAGGGGCCTTCTCCCTGTGTTGGTGGGAGGGAAAAGTGCCGTATCACCCCTCCCTCTCCCACTTGCCAAGTTTGACATCGGGGAACAAGTGGACAAGATAATGTAAGCTGCTTCGTCTCACCCAATTGATTCATTTCCTTAATTCACTTCAAAAGGTCCATATAAGTATGCAATACATGGATGGGTCTGAGGCCTTATCAACCTATATACTGCCATATATGGCTCGTGATTCTGACACTCATAAAGAAATTTGCAATCTGCTGTCCTGATGAGCTCAAATTAGGACAAAACTGGTTGGCGGCTATGCATTAATTTACTTGTGACCATTTAATCTCAATCTTCAAAAACCTGAGTAGCCCTGCAGCAGCCATCCATGTTTGGAGATAATGCAGTGGTTTACATATGTGCATGACGTCAGTGTCATGTTGTATTCAGTGTGGGAAGAAGTTTTTTTGTTTAATATTATTGCTTGAAGGTACCCTCACCTCCGAACCAGTGCTCAGCAGGGCAGAGACAATGTGTTCGTGTGAGAGACACTGCTTCTTGCTCACAGATATTACAGCATTTGCTGTTATGGGACTCAATCTGTGCCTTACTGCCTCACCAAGTTAGGGGGTTCAATGTATGAATGTTTAAATATTTAGCATGGTTTGAAGCCTCACAAAGCTAAATCCTTTCAGGCTCACAATTTTTTCTTAACTCTAATTTGACTTGTGATATCATTTCTGACTGTCACTGACATCGTTTTAGACTCGACAAAATCAAATCCCAAGAAAATCAGACAAAATTAGATGTTTTTAGACCAAAAAGCATGCATTTTAAAGAACTTGATAGGCATTTTGAACATGTGTGGCTTTCAGACCTGTCCCCTTTGTGATTGTTTATTTGTACAGTCTATTTGATGGGTGTTTGCATTTTTAGAAGTCCCTCGAGGTGTTCTAAATTAAATTAAAGGAAATTTGAGGAAAAATGAACGTTTAAAAAATAAATTATACTGTTTTGGGTGCTAGAAGGCAAACACAGCACATGGCACCACATTCACCATGGGTACGACGAGCAGGCAAGGTGACAGCTCATCTGTATAATTTTGTTTGACACATGATTGAATTTTTGGATGTTCCTAGGGTTGTTGGTTGTTCAACATTACTTAAAATTAGTTTGGGGAAAAATCTGAAGTTT
The DNA here is from genome assembly GCF_056783735.1 of Eptatretus burgeri. Taxonomy (NCBI): domain Eukaryota; kingdom Metazoa; phylum Chordata; class Myxini; order Myxiniformes; family Myxinidae; genus Eptatretus; species Eptatretus burgeri. The sequence continues at coordinate 36,257,898 of NC_140974.1, read as the reverse complement.
TTGAGGGTACTGTATTCTACACTACCTTTTTGATGTAGTAGCATAATTGGCATTTGAGCCCTTGATGGTGGGTTGTTATTTTAAGAGATAGCAGATGGTTGCCCATGATGATTATTGATATTTAGAATGTGGTATATCTGGTCAGGTGTGATGCGGGGATGGGGAGATGGAGGGATGAGAGAGGAGCGAGGTGGGAGAAAGGAAGGAGAAGGGAGAGGAGAGCGGGGAGAGGGGTGGGTGGAGGAGAGAGATGGGGGGGATGGGGGGAGAGGAGAGAGGGGGGATGGGGGAGAGGAGAGAGGGGGAGGGAGAGGTTCTTTACTAAATAGTTAACTGTTCATTGCATCATATTGTTGAAGTTACCTTTTGCATTGTGCGGATTTTCCGTAGGTATCAGTGATCGAATATATTATTACGGAATCGGGGTTCAGTGTCCGCCATGAAGGGAACTTATCGGGTGTTTCCCGACCTCTGGCCCTGCAGGCCGATGTGCCGCTGATAAGTCATGGTCCATCGGATTGTGAAGCAACTAAGAACATCGATTCAAACGTCCAAGCCTGGCAGGGTCCACCATCTTATTAACCATTTACCTTTCCGTTGGTTTGACCCCACCAATTAAGGTTCGTACCCTCAATGTGCACCCATCTATTTATTCATATGGTTGAGTAAAGGCACGAGTATGCACTGGCTAATTTTGGAGCCAAACAATGTGGCAGAACTTCCTGTCTATCTGATGGTGCAGACTATGTTCAACCAATATGGATAAGACAGTGAGGAAGTTGGGAAAAAATATCTCTGGGTTTATTTATATGAGAGGAACACGGGAGTGCGGGACTGGGCGGGATGGCAGGAATTAGTGTGGCACATATTTACAGCAAAGATTATATTCACAAGGGATGGCAAAGCACATATGCAGGGTGCTTGGAAGGGAGCAACACATACAGTAAACAGAACAGAAACAGAACAGAACTTTTACCCTTAGCACTTATGGCCCCCACCCAAGCTTACCTATTTATGTACACACAAGACATGGTGCCAATCATAATTACAGCTGGGTAAACATAGAAAGTGATGAGGGGAGAGAGAGAGAGAGAGAGAGAGAGAGAGAGAGAGAGAGAGAGAGAGAGAGAGAGAGAGAGAGAGAGAGAGAGAGAGAGAGAGAGAGAGAGAGAGAGAGAGAGAGAGAGAGAGAGAGAGAGAGAGAGAGAGAGAGAGAGAGAGAGAGAGAGAGAGAGAGAGAGAGAGAGAGAGAGAGAGAGAGAGAGAGAGAGAGAGAGAGAGAGAGAGAGAGAGAGAGAGAGAGAGAGAGAGAGAGAGAGAGAGAGAGAGAGAGAGAGAGAGAGAGAGAGAGAGAGAGAGAGAGAGAGAGAGAGAGAGAGAGAGAGAGACAGAGACAGAGACAGAGACAGAGAGAGAGAGAGAGAGAGAGAGAGAGAGAGAGAGAGAGAGAGAGAGAGAGAGAGAGAGAGAGAGACAGAGACAGAGACAGAGACAGAGACAGAGACAGAGACAGAGACAGAGACAGAGACAGAGAGAGAGAGAGAGAGACAGAGAGAGAGAGAGAGAGAGAGAGGGAGAGAGAGAGAGAGAGAGAGAGAGAGAGAGAGAGAGAGAGAGAGAGAGATTCTGAGACTTGTTCTCAGCCTCTTCCTTACCCAGCATGAACACACGGGCACATGCTAGGCCAAAGTGCAGGATAGGTAAGGGAAGGAAAATAGAGAGGTAAATGTGGGTGTTGTGATGCGTGTTTGAGAGGTGTGTGTGTGTGTGTGTGTGTGTGTGTGTGTGTGTGTGTGTGTGTGTGTGTGTGTGTGTGTGTGTGTGTGTGTGTGTGTGTGTGTGTGAAAGCATGAGAAGAAGTGAGGAAACAGTGCATATCTGCAGGGTGTCTCTGAAAATAAAAGGCTCATCACTGCCCTCAATCGATGGCTCGATGTGCATCTCATGTAGATGAATTAGAAAGGAAGAAAAATATCGTGTACATCAGTGATGGAGCTATTTTCCCATGCTGAGTTTGGCAGGGCATCCTGCCTCATGCTGGGATACCACCCAACTCATCCCACAGCCTTAGTTTGGCACTCCTCCAGCCTGGATCGCTTGTTCCATGTACTCCGACAGCACGTTCCAATAGCACGAACAGGTAGGCAGGTTGTTTTGAGGTCTCCAGCACGTTCCAATAAGCTGAGAATGGTTGGGCGTGCTGCCCTTTTAAGCAGCCGAAAAGGATTGGAGAGTCAAGGGGGGGGGGGGTCAGGGATCATGGACCGCCCTCTGCAGATATCGCTACAGAGAGCAAGAGTCATGCTCCACTCCCTGAACCCTGAGCGCGGCGTGCCCATTGGTCTGGGGCTCACCACAGCATGATGTCACATCCCTTTTGAGCCCGGAGCTCACGAAATTGCTCCAGTCGCTCCCGGCTGCAGAACACTAATCATCTCCTGATGCATGTAACACCCTTGATGACTGAATTGAGGCGCTCATGGCAGGTTTTGACAGGTGGGGTGGTTATCGCTGGCAGGAAGGTATGGTGATTGCCAGCTGAAGTCACTATTGAGGGTTGAGTCATGGTGTGTGGACGCAATGGTTGAAGGTTGAGGCCTGTCGTTTTGAAGTGATGATTGAGTTATGCAGGGGCGTGTTTGAATGAGAGAGCAGTGATGGTTGAGTTATGGTGAGAACGTGTTTTGAAAGGGTGGTAAGAAGGCAAGGATAGTAAGAAGTGAAGATTAGAAAGTATATGAAAGGGGAGAAACCTCTCTCATACCACACAACGCATATTTCCCTTCCCTCTATCCAAAAGTCAGAACCCTGTCTGATCACACATAATAATGAAATAACTAACTCGGGAACTGCTATATGTTGGGTACCGTTTAGCTGTGGGTTGTGGTTCTCAGAACCATTACAATATATATATATATATATATATATATATATATATATATATATATATATATATATATATATATATATATTCTTTGCCAGTCTGTCTGTCTGTCCCTCTTGGCCTGTCTCTTTCTCTGTCCCTCCATCTGAGCAGGGCTTAAAAATCAAATTGCCACCACTTTGTTTTCTCCATAGAGGTCTAAGACCTCATCAGCCTCTTTTGTCAGGTTTGCATTTTCTCACTCTCTCACAGCTTTATCTTAACTCTCATTTGATATCCAATTTCATTTTTCATCGTCGCTAAAATGGTTTAAGGAAGACGGGAAAAAAAACGGGATGAATAGCAAACTAATATTGATGTTTTAAAAGGCAAAGCACATTTTAATAGCCATAGTTTCTGGTCAGGTGTGATGTTGGGAGGGGAATGGCGGATGGGGGGGAGAGGATTGAGGGGCAGAGAGAAGAGAGGGGAGGGGAGAGAGTGGGGGGAGAGGGGAGAGTGAGGCGGAGGGAGGAGGATGAGTGGAGAGGGGGAGTGGGGGATGGAAGAGAGGTGGGAGAGGAGAGAGGGGGAGAGGGAACAGAGTGAGGATGGTGGGAGGGGGAGACGAAGGACTGAGAAGAGGGAGAAGGATGAGCGGGGAAGGGGGGAGAGGGGAGTGGAGATAGAGGAGGGGGTGGGGGATGGGAGAGAGGTGGGAGAGGAGAAAGGAGGAGAGGAGAGGAGAGAGGAGGAGAGGGGGTGAGAGGAGGAGGTGGAGAGGGGACAGAGTGAGGGTGGTGGGAGAGGGAGACGAAGGAGTGAGGGGAAGGAGGATGATCGGGGAAGGGGGGAGAGGAGATAGAGGGGGGATGGGGGATGGGAGAGAGGTGGGAGAGGAGAAAGGAGAGGGGGGTGAGAGGAGAGAGGTGGTTTTGTAGTTGAAACTGGTAGTTTTGTGTTTAAGAGGTCAATTCAGGCCAACTGGCCCCAATCCCCCAAAAAATGGGTTTTATGGACAGTGGAGTCACACCCAACTAATTCCTCACTCCAATCTCTTTCAGTTGTTCAATGGAACATTCTTCAGGTAGATTCTCAGGTGTGTTTATACTGTCATCAAAACATTCATTCAGGAGGTTGTGATGAACAATATCAACGCTTATCCCACATCACAATGAAAGTGAAAATGGTTTGACAAAGTATATGGGCACCTTTGAACCAGGTAATAACAAACGAACCTTTTGGGGATCTCCGTTCACATTGGAAGGTGCTTGTTTACTTGGTTGAAGGCAGTAAGTAGTTCGTGCATTATTGTTTTAAGTTAATGATGTAAAACGTTCCCACTTGCACAATTAGCGGTCAACTGCTACCATCTGCCAAGTCGCCAATGTTCTGTTCTGTGTTTGTATGACAGACTCAATAGTCATTGACATGTCACTCCCACTCAGAGTTATTTCGTGTTGGCCCGTTTCTCCTGGCTGGGCTCCAAATAAGCCATGCTTTATTACAGTGTTAATTAACATCGCATCAAATGGTTGAATGGATGAATGGATAAAAGCCATGACCGTTTACAAAATGTGCTCGTGGTCGGAATCCACCATAAGTTGTACGGCGTGGGTACTTGCAATCTTGATGGATCATCCATCGTCAAGAGTGCAAGTACCCGCTCCATGTTATTCTGAGTTCAGTTCAGATTCCTTGAGTAATGCGTTAGGATGGTATTGTGGCTGGAAAAAGGTCACACATATCAAACCTTAGTGACGCTTCTGATTGGCACTTTGGTGATAGAGACGACAAGACAATCGAGCATTTAAAACGTTGATCCAGGTATGCTGACCGCCGTAGGAAGCAATGCGAAACTGACTTTTCGGACGTTGACCCTTTATCGGGCTCCGACAAATGGTTAACACCCGAAATCTCAGCTTCTCGTGGCGGATGGCATACCTCAATCAACATCCTCTTGTTTTGTTTTTATTATCCATGCTCATCCTCCAATTTTCATCCCTTTTTCTAATTGTGCATGCAGACGGACATGAGCCTTCACCAGCCAGACTAGTTATTCATTCAACTCGATGATAACGTGACTTGTGAAGGTTTTACATTTTCACCAAAGCTTTGATTTACTTTGACGATCCTAATGTTGACGTGTCCATGTAAATAAATAAATAAATAAATAAATAAATAAATAAATAAATAAATAAATAAATAAATAAATAAATAAAGTGTTTTATTTCCCAAGGCATTCTGACAATGTTAAAGGCAATAAATAAATTCCACTGAGAAGTTCATTTATTTATTTACTCGTATGCTGCTGATACATCCATCCATCCATCCATTGGGACCATACTCTGTGCAGAGCATTGGTGCTGCCAAAGCAGTCTCCTGGGCTATTGGGCACAATCCTGGATGGGTCGACGCTCCGACGCAGGATACTTGAATGGCTCAGTCATCCCAGTAAGCTGGTACTCATTTTACCAACCTCGGAAGGATGACAGGCCGAGTCAATCCACCTAGTGTTAATTCAATGTCAGACCAGGGGCTCAAACTCAAGACCCCAAAAGGATCTGAACCATTAAGCAAACACCAGGCTTCCAGCCAGAAACTATGCAAATATGCATAAGATGAGCCTGTATGGAGTTTACATCGAAGCACAGTGCTCATGAGGCTTGGGATTCCCAGTTCAAGTCCCATACACTGGGATGATTTGTCCATTACCATTTGAGTTTTTCCTGGCACACATTTTACCTGCCTCAGTTTGAAAACAAATTTATTAGCATTCGAGGTGAGATCATGGAACTGAGAGTAAGCAGGCGATTGTGAGTTGTTAAGGCAAAAGATAAGGACGAGAAATAAATTCCAACATGGCTTCCATGCGATGGCATTTTAGAGCTGGCATGGCATGCTGGAAAGACAGACAGGCAGAGGAATGTTAGAGATTGGACAGCATGCCAATGCGCATACTCCGTATCACAAACGATTTTATGGGATGTGGCGGCGTGTGCTCATACTTGTGGGATCATGTGTTCACCTTTCCAGGACACAAAAATAAGCACCCTGGCTTAAACTAAAGCTATAATCACAAGGTACTTGAGACTGGAATATTAGAATCTTTTGAAAAAGCTGGAATGCTCTTTCAAGTCCACATCAAACAGTGTTGAAACATTCCAAAAATAGAGAATAATAATAATACATAGAGTATTTTGCTTCCTTAGCTCCCTTATCCTCTTCATCTGATAACCTTCTAAGTGAAATAAGATCGTTGATTAACATCAATACCTCTTTATGACGTTTTTCATGTCATGGTATATTAATCACCTCTTCTCTCACCTCCTCTACGAGCTCAAGCTTTCCTTAACTTCCTGAATTGGATGGTACAAATTTTATTTATTTTCTTCATCATACTGTAATTCAACCACTTCTACCTTTTCTGTCTGCTCCTCCACACTGTAAACCTCAAAGCCATGTAAGGCACTTTCGAAGTGGGCAGACTGCCTGGGTTTTCATTGGAAAATGCTTGTTCAAGGAGGCACGCTATCGCTGGGGGCCCGCGAGGTTGCAGCAAGGCCTAATGCCAGGCTTTTCCCTAACTGCCTACGGTTGCGCAAGTGTAATATCACACTACCATTCTGTGGCACTTGCACGACACGTGTATTTTTGCAACACACATGCACAAACACATGTAGTCAAGCAACACTTGTGCTCGTGCAACAAGAGAACTCTTACATGTCAACTCATGCAACCTGAAGACTCCTATAACACAAGTGTACATGCATTCGATGTACTCGTATAACATATGTAGAGGAATCCAGAATCGTACAACAACAGGATTTCCTATGGAACATTATTCAATTGCACATACTCATGTAGTTAAAAAATAAGACATAAAACTCGTGTACTCATCATAATTCTCAGCATTAGTGGCATCAATGTACCATACTCTTGACAGAGCATCGGTGCTGCTTAAATAGGCTCTTGGCGAGGGTGATGCATGCTCAGTGGTTTTCCGTTGCCTTTCTAGCAGAAAATCAGTCAGGGGAAGGACACCGTGGGATCTGTAACATCCACTAACTAATGTCAGCAGACGGGACACCCTGTTTGACGGCCATCAGAGGGATGGCACACACATTGATGGAACACCTGGCCGATGAAACACCAGGGTGACAGGTTATAGCTGGGTCTGGATTTGAACCCAGGCTAAAGAGCTGAGAGGCGAGCATGCCTCAAAGCTATCTTGCCAACCCCGTGGACTCAAATGTGTGCATGAATGAAACACACACGCACACACACACACACACACACACACACACACACACACACACACACACACACACACACACACACACACACACACACACGGTATTCAAAAGGTTATACAAAGGAGAGGCGAGAATAAAATCCAACAGACATCAACCAAAATGTTATACGATGCGGATATACAGACTGAAAAAATAAACATATTCTCTTTCCAATTATACAAACATAAGTTTTGAAAAAACACTTTTTCATGTTTTTCCGCATTTTCAATGTTAACAAAAAACACAAATCAGAAGTAAACAATAAAAAGAGCAATCAGAGATTGCAGACCCTCGCCAGAGCTTGTTTTGCGTGGTGTTGGTGTTGTTTTGTGTGGTGTATTTTGTGTGACGTTTGTGTACTGGTGTGTTACGTAATTAATAAGAGACAAAGTTAGAACTGCCACTTTATAACTGCCGGCAGTGATGACTGGTTACCAAGATGTTCTGCTTTGATGCAACCCCGCTTAGATCAGACACCTGACCCTGACCCATGACGTTTTATTATTATTCAATTTAATTCAGAATGGAATCAAAATAAATTCAATTAAAATCAAATGGAAGACCAAATAAGTCCAGTCCTGTATTAGAGTAATCAGAAAGAACCCGAACAAGGAAAAAGCAAAGATGAAGTTATCAGGAGGAACCTGGATAGGATCCCCATTCATCTGCTACTTCTCTACCCTCAAACCCATCCAGGCACAGCCAAGTGAGCCTTATTAAAAATAAAAACATCAAAAAGGACCGAGATTCAAAAAAAAACAAATTCTGGCTGCCACACCATGTGTCTGATCAAGTGGAAAAAAAATAAATAATAATAATACTAATATATATATATATATATATATATATATATATATATATATATATATATATATATATATATATATATATATATATATATATATATATATATATATATATATATATATATATATATATGATGCCTGGTGTTGGCGCAGTGGTTAGGGCAGCGGCTTGGGATCCAAGAGGTCCTGAGTTCAAGTCCCGTTGGGCCACTGAATTAATACACCAGGGGGTTGACTCAGCCTGTCATCCTTCCGAGGTCGGTGAAATGAGTACCAGTGTACTGGGCCGGTGTATACCCCGGTTAAAATAGGTGTACCATATCCCTGTGTCGTAAGAGGCGACCAGGGTTGCGTCAGGAAGGGCATCCGGCGTAAAACATGTGCCAAATCACGATGCGGATCATACGGATGATCCGCTGTGGCGACCCCGAACGGGAGCAGCCGAAAGAAGAAGAAGAAGATATATATATATATATATATATATATATATATATATATTGTTACGGCTGTGGAAATTCGCAAACCACCATTCAGGGCCCGTAGGTGAGATAACTCTAAGTACATGTGCAGTTAGCCCCAAACGCATTGTTTGGAGGGAATTTATGTGATTCATTCGGGCTGCGACGCTTTGAGATAGCCGTTTTTCTGTTCTATCTTTATTTTGAATCAACCATGTCTCAACCGCCATCACACAAGAACCACCATGCCAGCCATCGTCACCAACTGCAACCAGGCTCCAACCCTCAGCCAACAACAACAACAACAATGCCAACAGCCACAACTTTTATCTTCACAACTCAATCCCGCAAACATCGCATCACTGTCATTCCCAAACGGCACCATAACCATCAAACCACCACTGATAAACCCTCCACCACCCTCACCTCTCTCCTTCTACGGCCATTCCCGCACCACCTGTGAACACTGAGCGTCGGGCTGTCTTGGGCTCATTCTGAGAGTGCAAATAGCGCCTTTCCGAGGGAAAATTCGGATCAAGAACGCTACATGCCCACTTCTGATCCGTCCAATTAGCAAGCGCGGAGCGGCTTGGCCCCGCCTCCAGGCGCGTCTGTGTGAAATCGATATGTGCAAATTATAGGATCAGGGGAGGTTCACGCCCACTTTTCCTCCATCCAATTGGTGAGCGTGGCTCCGCCCCTTGAGGTCATCCTGATCCGGAAATTTGCATATTGTTTTATCCTGCCGGCCTATAAAACGGCGAGCGCAAGGCGAATCGTGGTAGAGTCAGTTTTTGGTTGGGAGCAGAGTGTGGCAGTAGCAGTGTGTGTCGGCAGGGCAGAGTGAGTCGAGTCATCGGTGAGGCAGGAAGAGTTGGGTTCTGGAGTTGGCGGAGAAGAGTGGTGGGAAGAGGCCAAGGAGCTCGGGTCCGAGGCGAGAAGGACAGCGGTCGGCGATGAGGTCGCGGTGTGAGATCGCTCGTCACGGGACCCAAGCCAGCCAGCCATTCTCCCTCCCCCAGGGCATCAACAATTCCCCCTTTCCCCCGCGCTGAGATAGTGCAACAAGGGGGCCCCGTTCCCACCCCACTCCAAACGTCGTGCCAACGAAACCCGCCAAGGAGCACGGAGTCGGGGCACAGCCACGCGGCCACATCTGCGGCTCGTCCGCTAACACGTCACAAGGACGCGGGTAGGACCCCCTGGTCTCGCGAACCTGGCCGCTCCTTCAGGTCACGCGCGCATATTGGCCTACAGGCCCGTCTGCCCCCTTGTCTATGAGGGTGGCTTCTTTCCTTTGCTTTTGAGTAAATGTGTGTTGGCACCTTCTGTAAAGTAGAACTGTATAAGTGTTGCCGTGTGTGCGCGTAGTCGGTAGTAACTCTGCGTCGTTGTTTCTTTTGTTGTAACTGCGACATGTGCATTTTGACTGTATATGTGTGCTTTCCGTGTGTCACGTAATAAATGTGCATTGTGTGAACTGTTTTCCCGTTTCGCTTCGTCTTTTCTTTATTGACCCTCCATCCTGCTTCACGTAAAGGGTTCGTAGTGGGCTTAATATGCCTGATAATTAATCGGAACCGTTGAGGCCGACGATAACACCGCTCGGTTATCACTGGAGCACGGAACGGACCGCTTAAACGGTTCGTGTCCGGAGTCGGCCTGTGGCGTGGTGCGATCGCCCGGTCGACCATTCGCGCAGGTACTTAGGTAGATCGAATTTGGCGAGCGACCCTATCCTGCACGCGTGGGCAACTGGCATGATCGTGGTGAGGTTAAACCCCCACCCATGACTAGCTCCCGGCATTGGTCCGAGAGGGTCACGACTGAATTGTCCGTTCCGGTGGGCGAGGCGGCCGCCATTTGAGTCGAGCGGCCGATCGCACGCTGGCGGGCGCGAATTCGCAAAAAAAAAATATATATATATATATATATATATATATATATATATATATATATATATATATATATATATATATATATATATATACATTCCCCATTACCACTAGATCACAATTGTGAAGTATCACTTCAATCAATGATGCAGTTCAAGATAAATAATATTTAAAAAAAGATTTTCGTTTAATCCAATATAGCTGGCAGACTATATGACCTATCAATTATTCGTGAACACCATGATATCCCCAAGGCTTGGGGAACACACACTACATGCTCAAAAGTATGTGGACACCCCTTCTAATTCGTGGATTCGGCAATGTCAGCCACACCCATTGCTGACAGTTGTATAGAATGAAGCATACAGCCTTGCAATCTCCATAGACAAACATTAGCAGTAGATTGGGCCACACTGAAGAGCTCATACTTTCAATGTGGCACCATCATAGGATGCCACCTTTACAACAAGTCGGTACATCAAATTTCTGCTCTGCTTGAGCTGCCCTGGTCAAATGTAACTGCTGTTGTTGTGAAGTGGAAATGTCTAGGAGCAACAACAGCTCAGCCATGAAGTGGAAGGCTACACAAGGTCACGTAATGGGACCACTGAGTGCTGAAGCATAACGTGGAAAAATCGTCTGTCGTCGGTTGCAACACTCACTACCAAGTTCCAAACTGCCTCTGGAAGCAACGTCAGCACAAACGCTGTTCGTCGAGAGCTTCATGAAATGGGTTTCCATGTCCAAGCAGCTGCACAACAGCCTAAGACCACCATGCGCAATGCCAAGCGTCAACTGGAGTGGTGTAAAGCTCACTGCCATTGGACTCTGGAGCAGTGGAAATGCATTCTCTGGAGTGATGAATCACGCTTCACCATTTGGCAGTCCGATGGACGAATCTGGGTTTGGCGGATGCCAGGAGAACACGACCTGCCCGAATGCATAGTGCCAACTGTAAAGTTTGGTGGAGAAGGAATAATGGTCTTGGGCTGTTATTCATGGTTCGAGCTCAGCCACTTGATTCCAGTGAAGGGAAATCTTAAGACTACAGCATACAATGATATTGGAGATGATTCTGTGCTTTAAACTTTGTGGCAAAAGTTTGGGGAAGGCCCTTTCCTGTTTCAGCATGACAATTCCCCTGTGAACAAAGCAAGGTCCATACAGAAATAGTTTGTCAAGATCGGTGTGGAAGAACTTGACTGGCTTGCACAGAGCCATGACCTCAACCCCATCCGACATTGTTGGGATGATTTGTAATGCCGACTTTGAGCCAGATGTAATTGCCAAACATCATTGAATGACCTCACTAATGCTGGTGTGGCTGAATGGAAGCAAATCTCTGCAGCAATGTTCCAACATCTCGTGGAAAGCCTTCCCAGAAGAGTGGACGGTGTTGTAACGGCAAAGGGGGGGGGGGACCAACTCCATGTTAATGCCCATGATTTTGGAATGAGATGTTGGACGAGCAGGTGTCCACATATTTTTGGACATGTAGTTTGTGTGAATTTTCCCCTCAATCTGTCCAGCCATTCTGGGGAAGATTTTTGAAAGTTTTTTGGATAAATCCAATGTGACTGCCAAACGTTGTGACCGGTGATGTCTTAGGTGGGAATGTTTTGTTTCTTATAGGGAGGCGGGCATACCTGTAATGTTTCACCTCAATCTGTTTAGCCATTTCAGAGAAGAAGATTTTTGAAGGTTTTTTTTTTTCAAAAAACAAGAAATATGGCTGCCAAGTCACGTGACTGATGATGTCATCATTTTTTTTCTCTTAACCAATTTATCCCAAGATGATCCTAAAATATTTTCATACTGATCAGATGTAGCATTCTACGTATGCAATGACATCATAATGAAGGCACCTCTGACATCACACTTATTCCTCATGTGGAGTACTTGCCATGTGCAAAGCTTCAGTTTTTTCCATGGTGCAGATTCAGAGATACAGAGGTCCAAAGTTTTTCCTTTTTTCCAACATGACTGCCACACCACGTGACCTATGACATCATAATTATCATTAAAACATTCTTCATGAGTAGTCGCTCCTATGGTGAAAATTTTGTCAATCCGCCAAGCGTTGCATAGAAAAACCGTACTCATGTTCTGTGCAGACAAACAAACAAGAAAAAGCTGTCACGCACAGCAAGGTATCTGTACTTGTAACCCCCCCCCCACCTCCAAAGTTAGCCCCATGGCAATTGTCCATATATATATATATATATATATATATATATATATATATATATATATATATATATATATATATATATATATATATATATATCTTCTTATTATTATTTCGGCCGTTAGGGGTCGCCACAGCGGATCATCCGTATGATCCGCATCATGATTTGGCACAAGTTTTTACGCCGGATCCCCTTCCTGACGCAACCCTGGTCGTCTCTTACGACACAGGGATATGGTACACCTATTCTAACCGGGGCATACACCGCGCCCAGTACAACTGGTACTCATTTTGCCGACCTCGGAAGGATGACAGGCTGAGTAAACCTCCTGGTGTGTATTAATTCAAGCAGCCAACGGGGCTTGAACTCAGGACCTTTTGGATCCCAAGCCGCTACCCTAACCACTACGCCAATACTAGGCATTATATATATATATATATATATATATATATATATATATATATATATATATATATACATACACATATACATACAGAGTCCAAAATACATGAAATTGTCCATTTCATTAAGAATAAAATTGACAATCTTATCAAAGCTCAGGTCAATAGGATGAAAATTGATTATTTTTCATGTTGAAATTGATAATTTTAGAAGTTTGATCTTGAATTGATCTTTGACCTTTTAACCTCAAACATAGTTGGTTTCCAAATTCAGGGATGGACTATGCAATTGCTGCTTAAATTTTAGGTTAATCAGATGAAAATTAACAATTTTTCAGAGGAAATTTAATGATTTTAGAAGTTTGACTTTGAGTTGACCTTTGACCTTTTGACCTCAAAAATAGTTAGTTTCCCAATCCAGTGACGCAATATGCAAATCTTGTTCAAATTTCAAGTCAATCAGATGAAAAAATGTGAAAGGTTCACCTGGTGATTGCAAACTGCCCTGCACACATGATGTCATGGTGTGAATTTGCAAAGACCCTTCAAGCTTACGTTTGACTGTAAGCTTGAAGGGTCTGACTTACATACAATTTATAAGTAGGTGCATATATAATGAGTCGGAAAAATAGAAATCACAATATATATATATATATATATATATATATATATATATATATATATATATATATATATATATATATATATATATATATATATATATAGTTACGTTTGTGGAAATTCACAAAACACCATTCAAGTTCCGCAGAGATCAGTTATTTCGATAAGTACGTGTTTTCGGTTAGAATCCCCACTGATGTGTAAAGGGAATTGTTCGTATTCTGGGCTGTGAATCTTTGAGGTAGTGTTATTCTTTTCTATCTTTTATTTGAACAACATCTACAAAAACCCAATCATCCCTGAACAACAGGAACACCATCATTTTCAAACGAACATCATAAAACCATCACCTCCTCCTCGATAGCCGCAAAATGCCGTTGGTTGCGAACAGTGCCGGATTAAGCCTCGGCTGGCCCTAAGGCACATTTTGAAATTTTAGAGAATGGCCTGAAAATTTTAAATTAGATATCGGGCTCATGGAAATGGACCCCAGACAAAAGATGAACCGATTCAAGAACAAAATATTTAATACAAAAAAAGACAAATATTTAATGTGAAAAGAATTTTTGGCCCGAATTTTTGGCTGGCCCTAAGGCACATGCCTTGTCTGCCTATTGGTTAATCCAGCACTGGTTGCGAACCAGCGGCACAACAGTAAAGCCACATCACACCGTCCGAGTGCAAACAGTCACGAAGCCGCTGATTTGCATATTCGGATCAAAAAGACGTCTTCCCCCGAAATCAACCTGTGACGTAAGAATGGGGTTTCCCACCAGGGGTGAAAGGGCAGAGGTGAAAGTGGCACCAGCCTCAGGTGAAGAAACTGAGAGCGGCTTCCCCCCCCCCCCCCGGGCTATAAAAAGGGCGAAGTCGAATCGCCAGAGCCAGTCGGGAGATGGGAGAGAGGAAGGCGCATCAGAACAGTCGGAGGGAAGAGACCGGGCTGGTGGAGGCTGGAAGGACGGAGTTTGGAGTAGCTGAAGAGAAAGGCGCATTGGAGCTCGGCAGTCCAAGCAGACGGCCTTGAGGTCATCAAGCGATGCTGGGGAATGAACGGGTCCCAAAAGAGCATCAACTCTTAGAGAGCAAGGCCCGTTCGCTCCTCTGAAGCATCATCGGCCAGGCCCGATCGACCAGGCCGCTGGGAAGGCCAAGCGACCAAGGGGAGCCGTCCGTTAAGCCGCCCGCACGCTCAAGCGACTGGCGCATCTGCGACGCAAAGGGCCTAGCAGAGCACCACCAGGGGTTGCCGACCCGAACACCTTTGAGTCGCCACCAGGAGCGACCAAGTAACCAGCCCGGTCTCTCGGAGCCCTTCGGTCATCCCGGCTCTGAGTACCATTAAAGGCTCATGAGCCCTTTTCTATTCCTGAGTTTTTGTATGAAAGTCTGTGGCGCCTTGTCTGAATAAGTAGAACTGATTAAGTGCATGACAGTACATTATTGAATACATCAGCTGTAGGCTTTTGCTCGTGTTTTTTCCCTATTCCCCCATCGATTGCTTGCCTGCTGTATAAAATAAATGTCCCCCTGGTTTGAATGTCAACCGTCTCGTTGCGTCATTTTCTGCCATTGACTGCCACAGCGTGCTCGGGATGTTAACTGGATATTAAGGCCAATAAAAGTGATAATTTGGTCCGACGGAACTTGGTGATTTAAAACCGCTCGGCAAAACTCACATGGGACGAGCACTCTCAGCGGCTCGTTCTGCACAAGTCTCCGTCGAGGTATAAATTCTCGGTATTTCTGTCTGCGTGGATAATTAGGTATATCGAGAATCGGCGATTATCCCTGTACCACGCGGACAGGATATTGACAAGTTTATGGTGCGTTAAGGCACCCGTAGCGGGTTTTCAGGGTTATCCGGAAGGCTACAACTGAATTCCGGCTTTCGGCGGGCGCGCGACTGCATTTGGGCTGAAGCGGTCGTGCATGGCCATCCAAACCGCGTAATTCGTAACAATATAATATATATAATTTGAAGTTTTTGTTTGATTGTTTGTCTGTACATGTCAATCTCCTGAAAGGTGAAAGATAGGAGGAAACCTCATAAACAAAAAATGTTGGGACGGACCTCAGGAAGGTTATAGGCTCTAAGGTTATAGGTTAAAGGTGGCTAGGTCTCTCCGCCGGGGGGGGTGTTTCCCCCTCACCAACCCCCCCCCCCCAGGCTCTGCATGCGCTAATCTCCTGAACGGTGAAAGATAGAAGGAAACTTGTGAAACAAAAATATCGGGACGGGCCCCGGGAAAGTTATAGGCCAGATGTTGAAGCCCCTCAGATGGGGGGGTTGGGGGTGGGGGTGTTTCCCCCTCACCAACACCCTTTGGCTATGACTGCCGTGGCCCAATGGGGAACTGATACTGGGCTCGCGTCAGACCTATGTACAGAAGATGAAATTCATTCAAAAAGAACCTGGGCAATGCGGAGTGCATTCAGCTAATATATATATATATATATATATATATATATATATATATATATATATATATATATATATATATATATATATATATATATATATATATATATATATATATATATATATATATATATATATATATATATATATATATATATATATATATATACATATATATATATATATATATAGATATATATATATATATATATATATATATATATATATATATATATATATATATATATATACATCTAGATATATACATATATATATATACATCTAGATATATACATATATATATATATATATATATATATATATATACATATACATCTAGATATATACATATATATATATATATATATATATATATATATATATATATATATATATATATATATATATATATATATATATATATATATATATATATATATATATATATATATATATATATATATATATTTCCAGCAGTGTGTGTGTGTGTGACCGCTGTTTTTCGATAACCACTGGTCTGATCTAATTGAAACTTTCCAGTATATTGCTGGGGACCTGAGGATGTGCCTTTTCAAGGTTTGATATTAATCGGACAAGTGCTTCTCAAGTTATGGACATTTATTTACCAAACCAATGACAAGACACGTTGATGCGGCCATTTATTTACCAAACTAATGACAGGACACATTGCTGCGTAGGCGTGGGCAATGGGGGAAAGGGCGCCTTAGTCACCGTGGCGTAGGAGTGGCAATGGTCAATGGCAGCGAATGTCATGGCAAGCAAAGACAGGGAGGTAAACTTGATTTTAATTTGTATTTTAATTAACTCTGTGTGAAAGTATCACAGCAGTTGTTACTTCAATGCAAGCGATAATTCGTGGAATGCATGTGAACATTCCGTACGGGCACGCACCACTTCCGGATAGTGATGACTGACTGTATTCTAATAATTTCTCGATTTCTTATGCGCATTTATAGATAAACACAATGCCCCAATCCAGTCGTGGTTTACGGTGAAGGAACGAGAGTGTGGTTGTTTGAAAGTTTTTTTTTTTTTTGCATTACAGGCGGGCACGCACGTACGGGCACATGGGAGCAAAGGAACGGTCTGTGTGGTTGTTGTTTCTGGCACACGGTTTGTACATATATATAAACAGGGTGTCCGTAAAAAAAATGACATCATTTCGTAGTTCAATAACATAGCTAATTCTCGTTCAAATGATCTCTAATTTTAACAAAATGTGTAAAAACTAACTAAGTTGAATGTTTAATTTTTTTCTTTTTTTTTTCAGGGTAAAGAATGACGTTCACTAG
Source organism: Eptatretus burgeri (assembly GCF_056783735.1). NCBI lineage: Eukaryota > Metazoa > Chordata > Myxini > Myxiniformes > Myxinidae > Eptatretus > Eptatretus burgeri. Next base: position 36,240,635 of record NC_140974.1, on the reverse strand, counting down.
AAATAAAAAGGCATATTGTGTGTTAGAATATGCTCAAACACAGTCAAACAAGAGTGTGCACCGTGCATTTTCGAGAAAATTCAATAAAAATGCACCAACTGGAAAACAGATTTGGACATGGCACAAAAAATTCAAAGAGGAAGGCTGTCTGTGCAGGGCAAAGGGATCTGGAAGACCACCAGTAGCGGAAGATATCGTCAATCAGGTTTCGGAAACATTTGTACGAAGCCCCAGAAAGTCTGTAAGAAAAGCATCTATGGAAACCCATATTCCTTGGACGACACTTTGGCGTGTAGTAAGGAAACGCTTGCTAATGACACCCTATAAGCTGCAGCTCGTTCAAGCCTTAAACACGGATGACAGGGAAAGGCGCAAGCAATTCTGTGTCGCTATGCAAGAGAAACTTGAGATGAGGAGTTCGAAAAGCATCTTGTTTTCAGTGATGAGGCTACATTTCATACGAGTGGCAAAGTCAACAAGCATAATGTTCGCATTTGGGGGAAATAAAATCCCCATGCCACAATTGAGCACATGAGGGACTCGCCGAAAGTGAATGTGTTCTGCGCAATCTCCAAGAATCGTCTTTATGGACCGTTTTTCTTTGAGGGAAACGTGACCGGCGATGTTTATCTGAAAATGCTTCAGAACTGGTTATTTGATGAGCTCATTGCTAATGAGCATGAACACATCATTTTTCAATAGGATGGGGCTGCCCCTCACTGGAAGCTGACTGTGCGGACTTATCTCAATGAGAATCTACCAGGAGGATGGATTGGGCGTGCCAGTAATAATGACAATGTGCTGTTGAAATGGCCACCACGTTCACCCGACTTGACACTTTGTGATTTTTTTCTGTGGGGCTATTTGAAAGGACTGGTCTATATCCCCCCTCTTCCTACAAGCCTAGAGGAACTTAAGCAGAGAATCACTGAGGCGCTGGAGAAGGTTACGCAAGACATGCTACAGCGTGTTTGGCAGGAGCTGAACCACCGTTTTGACGTGTGTCATGTCACAGGCGGTGCGCGCATATTGAACATTTGTGAAGTTTTGAGAAAACGGTTATAAAATCTACATCCCTCTGAATCTCTTGTTCAAATTTTTATAAATAAATCTTTTATTGTTCAACGTGAAGCCCATTTACTTTCGTTTGCCTGGGACATGTAGTTACTTAGATATTCACGTTTCAAATGATGTCATTTTTTTAGGGACACCCTGTATATGTACATCTATATATATATATATATATATATATATATATATATATATATATATATATATATATATATATATATATATATATATATATATATATATATATATATATATATATAAATATAAATATAAATACAAACAAACATGACATAATAGTGACTGAAGCTTTTCATGCTGCACTCTTCAGGGTAAAAATCGCAGCAAGTGAAGATGGAAGTGAAGGCGTGTGCTTTATACGCAGGTCTCAATAAGGTAGATGCTCATTGGTTCAACCGTAATGACGTCACAGTTAATCCGAATGCCCATTGGTTGGCTCATCATCTTCACCTCGAGCTCCCATTGGCTGGAGCAGAGTTCGTCGATGATTGACGTTTGCAACCTCATTCTGTTGAGAGGGGGGATGGGTTTCCCCTAAGGTCCATTCACCATTTGTTACCGTACTTCCCTTGATCTTTCCATGCTGAAAGAGAAACAGAGATCATATAAATTCCTTTTGACATACCTTATTGAGACCGGCATATAAAGCACACGCCTTCACTTCCTTCTTCGATTGCTGCGATTTTTACCCTGAAGAGTGCAGCACGAAAAGCTTCGGTCACTATTATGTCATGTTTGTTTGTATCCATATTAAAATTCTGTGGTACCAAACATCTATTTACATGCATATGTGTGTGTATATATATATATATATATATATATATATATATATATATATATATATATATATATATATATATATATATATATATATATATATATATATATATATACATATACATATAGTGTTAAGAATCTACGCCCGCCTGGCGTGCGAGTGACCCTTTAGCCAATGGCGGCCGTCTCGCCCACTGGACGGACAATTCATTCGTGACTTTCTGGAACAACGCCAGAAACCAGTCACGGGTGGGTTTTCAATCCCACCACGGCCCAGTCCGTATTCTACCCGCGCGAAATAGGGTCAATCGCCGAATATCGATATACCTAAGTACCCGCGCGGGTAACCTACTGAGGGACCGTACCTCGGCAAAGGCCTGCTTGGCACGAACCACTTAAGCGGTTCGTTCCATTCTGGGATAACCGAGCGGGTATTATCGCCAGACCTCGCTGGACCCGATTGTATTTATCGGTTATTTAAAAACCAACTAATATTCCGCAATACAAGATGGCATTTCAATGGGGGAAAAAATGACGTGACGAACGGGTAACATTCACACAAGCACATTTATTATTTCTACACACATATACCAGAAAGCAATGAAAAACACTTATACAGTCAACAAAAGCAAAACACGCATGCAGTTGTTTTATGAAGACTGCGGGACGGGGACAAAGACACGGGCAAGGCGAAGCACTACAACCGTCTATAAGCAGTTATGTACAGTCACTTAACAGTTTTTACTTACAAGACACGGCGCCACAACCTGCATTCAAAAGCAAAACCCCAGGTAAAAGACCACCCCCATAGACAGGGGAGTCAGACTGGGCCTGTGGGCCTTTATAACGGGGAGCCGTGTAGACCGCAGAGGATCCGCGAGGCCGCGCAGGTTACCTTCCTCGCTGGGAGACCCACGACGCTCCTTCCCCACGGCAGTTAGCGTAACCGCGGTCCAGTCCAGGCCTGGTGGTATGGGCCTCGGCCGGCAACGCCTGAGAGGAACGAACAGGCCTTTGCTCTTTTTGAGTTGATGCTCTCTTTAAGAGCCCGTCCGTCCCTCGCGTTGCTCGGACTGTCCCGACGCCAGATCACCTCGGACCGTTCGGAGCTGGTTGGCGAGTTCTCTCCGGCTCATACACGAGCACGCAGGTCTGCGTGGCGCAGCAGGCGGGGCTGCGCTCCCAGCTCGTGTCTCCTCCTGGTGTCCGAACCTCTCCACCGACTGAACGCTCCAAGCGCCAGGCTCCAGACTTCCACGCAGCTCCTCGACCTCTCCAGACTCGCCTCCAGACCCGACTTGACTCTCTTCTAGACCCCCTCCAGACTGGTTGAACTGGCGCTTTGTGCGGCCTTTTATAGGGCTGGTGAGACGAGATCTGATCTCCGCCCTCTCACCTCCGACCTCTGACCTCTGCGCGGAAAGTGGACGTCGCGGAAATCACCGACCCTCTGGATCCGATTCTCCGAGAGCGAGCCGACGTGTTTGAAATCATCACCCTTCGACCCCCACAGGCCCCGCCCCTTTCTCTCCTGCGATCCGTTTTCCGAGACGAAGCCTCCACAGAGCGGACGTGGTAGAAATCACCAGACTTGCTCGATGAGCGAACCCCCGCGTATGCCTGCAGCGATGCTGTTCGCTGGGAACTCACCGTGGCTGGCGCAAAGATGGCGGCGTTTGGGGACGAAGGTGAGGCGATGTTTGTGGTGTGGAGATGTTGACGGTTGCTGGGGGAGTGGTGAGGATGGCGTGGTTGTTGAGAGGCAGGGGTAGTTGTGGTTGTTGTGACGCGGTTGATGAGAGTGATGTTGGTGGTTGGTCCAAAATAATGATAGTAAAGAAAAACGGCTATCTCAAAGATCACAGCCCTGTGACACGAATAAATCCCATTAAACCACGGTGGGGAAATCTAACTGAACACAGACTTATCGATCTAATTGAAGGACCTATATGGTGTTCTGCGAATTTCCACAGCCGTAACAATATATATATATATATATATATATATATATATATATATATATATATATATATATATATATATATATATATATATATATATATATATATATATATATATATCCCCCACTATATCGCGGTTCACCTATCGCGCCCCCGCTTCATCGCGGTTTTTCCCTTGGAACCTAACTAATTTTTTTCTGCGGATTCCCCCGGTATATCGCGGTAATAATATATAAAATATAAATTATTTAAGCAATAAATTATAATGCGTGGCGCTCGACCAGTCACACAACGCACGAGACAAAGTTTCGCTTGTGAACTTCGAATATTTTCTACGTTTTTTCTCCAAGCCCCACGATGCCGCCCAAACATCCTGCACCTTCTCAGGCTTCTGGCAAGGAACCGAAGCGCCAGAGGAAGGTTTATATGCACTCGATATAAATCAAACCCAATCGTGTTTATACACTGCCCAGTGTTTAATATTCACTCGTTATAAATCAAACCCAATTGTGTTTATACACCGCCCAGTGTTTAATAATCACTCCATATAAATAAAACCCAATCTTGTTTACACACCGCCCAGCGTTTAATATTCACTCGTTATAAATCAAACTCAATTGTGTTTATACACCGCCCAGTGTTTAATAATCACTCCATATAAATAAAACCCAATCGTGTTTACACACCGCCCAGCGTTTAATATTCACTCGTTATAAATCAAACCCAATCGTGTTTATACACCACCCAGCGTTTAATAATCACTCGATATAAATAAAACCCAATCGTGTTTATACACCGCCCAGCGTTTATTATGCACCCGATATAAATCAAACCCAATCGTGTTTATACACCGCGTTTATAAAAAAATAGGCATTTTTAGGGGAGGCGTCCATTCATCGCGGATTTTCACTTCTCGCGGGGGGGGGGGATTTGGAACGTAACCCCCGCGATAAATGGGGGATGACTGTATATATATATATATATATATATATATATATATATATATATATATATATATATATTGAATGTATACCCCGGTATATATTGAATACCGGTATATTTGACGATATATATATATATATATATATATATATATATATATATATATATATATATATATATATATATATATATATATATATCGAATGTATATATATATGTATACCCCGGTTAAAATAGGTGTACCATATCCCTGTGTCGTAAGAGGCGACCAGGGTTGCGTCAGGAAGGGCATCCGGCGTAAAACATGTGCCAAATCACTATGCGGATCATACGGATGATCCGCTGTGGCGACCCCTCATGGGAGCAGCCGAAAGAAGAAGAAGAAGAAGAAGATATATATATATATATATATATATATATATATATATATATATATATATATATATATATATATATATATATATATATATACATATACACATATACATATATGTCTCGGTCATTTTTTGGCTGTCTTGGACAACTATTGGTGTCTCATTTGTAGATATTTCTGAACACCCCACATAGTCGCCATTGACATCATACCACTGCGACTGTTACTGTTGAGGGCAACGTTGCTTTCCAGTCATGAAATGGAACCACCTATTGTTTCTCCCCCACTAATTTTTGCCCCTTCCTTTTCTCATCTCCCCCCCCCCCCCTTCTCTCTTTAGTTGTGTAATTTTTCTTCAACACACTCCTCCCCACCACCAAAAATATATATCTACTAGGCAGTACTGCAGCGCACAACCCCAAAAGGAACAGTGTGCATTTGATCACATGGAGTTGACAAATACACGATCATACAAAGACATCCAAAACCCTCGGGCTGCCACATAAGAGGCACTGAGTCGAGCCTCATGTTTGCATCAGCGACATAAAAAACTCCCTCTCGGGCTTCAAGCAGGTGGTACATCACCATCTCCTGTCACCCCTCCATCATTACGCACAATCCATCCCCCTCTCTCCCCTTTTCCTGCTCATTCATTCCTTTGATAATAATTATTGTTTCCAAGTGTTATCACGCTACACTACTGTCAGTTCATACCCTCCATAAAAAAGGAAGAATGCAAATCATGACCTTTGTTAGCACAGAGAGAAAGAAGCAAAGATAGAATTCGGACGAGAAAGTTGGAATTACAAGCTAAAACAAATAGAGATCCTTTGACGGCCTTATCCTTGACCACTACCCAAAAGGGACGATATGTCACGTGGATTTTTATGACTAAGATTTTTACAAAGTTCTGTTAACCATATGTGACACATTGTATCTGATCATTGAGACTTACTCTTTTTCATGGAGTGAGTAGTTTAACCTCTTTAAAATATCAGAAGGGTAGCCACGTTAAAGGGCAGAACTAGGTAACTTGATGCACCCTGACCTTAAAGGCCAAATACATGGAAAAGTTTACCAAAATGCAACTCGTAACCCCGAATAGACATTTAAATATCGATGGACATTATTTTCTTCAACTTTTTCTGGCGAAGTTTTGTAATGCCGTGATGTCTCATATTTGTCCTCTCACTATTGCCTTATAAGAGGGCTATGAAGTCCTGCTTTTTGTACACTCTGCATCTGCTCGGCTTCATCTGTCCTTCCATGTAAGGGAGACCAGTTATGGTTATGCTCACTTACCTCTGATCTCCTACAGGAAGCATGTTTCCACAACACTCACTCAATGCTTCCTCCATCATCCTCATCCTCAACGAGAGCATCATGTTGAGGAAGAATGCTGAAAACCATACCTATCAGAGGTGTCCCGAAAAAAGCAAGCGATTTTTGTTGGGGATCATTCCCTTCAGCTGGGTATTGATTGAACGGCATTTTAGTAAGCATGGGCCTTTATGTGAGCCCATAAATAGTAGCCTACCAGGTTGAATATCTTCGGTTCACAGGTGATTGGAAATGACCTGTACCAACAATGTAATTATGATTGTTTGCAAGCTTTTACTAGTTATAATTCGAGATGAGGCGGTTCATCAAAGTACCCTTCATGTAATATTGATACAAACTGCTTTTAAGCCTCACCAAAAGCCTTGCAATCTTGAGTTAGTGTTATGTTGCTGATGATGCCATGAAGGCAGAAACAAGTGTATGCTTGTAAGACGAAGCATTTTGGCCTTGGGAAAAGGTGCGCGTGTATTGTTATAACAAGCTATTCATATATTTGCTCGACCACATACTTTGAGTTTTCTCTCAGGTGCATGCATTCAGCCTTTTCACTGTTTTTATCTTCAAAATCTTTTTGGTACAAAAAGGCATTCCTCACTTGAGAAATATGTGACCCACAATGAAGCTTTAAAATGCTGACTTGAACAATCGACATTGGGGTCGTTGCTCTTAATTTATTGAGGTATCACTGTCTGCCCACCCCCCCCCCCCCCACTTCCATGCCACACCTCTCTCACTCTCTCATTCTCTCTTCTCACTCACTCACTCACTCACTCACTCTCTCTTTCACACTCTCACACTCTCTCACTCTCTCAGTCACTCTCTCTCTCTCTCACTCTCATTCAATTCTGAAATTGCTGCACTCTGGCTGCAATAAAGTGATGAACGTTTAAAGTTATTAGACACAGAAAGGTTCATGACTTGTCACACATGACCACCCTGATACTCTATCAAGAGTATGAGCCCCCATCTATGAATGGCCATGTAACGAGTAAAAATATGCTGACGTCGACAAATACCATGACAAGAAACATCAGCTGATTCGGCCTTGTGGGGTGGGGTGGGGGAGAGGGGGAGGTGGGGCAAATATATTTTTTGCCACGGCAAATAATCCCCCATCTGCAGCAGGGATTACTTTCACTGTGGCATGTGTACAGGTAAAAAGTGTAAGTCGTCTCCCCCTTGCAGGGGGGGGGAGGAGTGGGATTGTACTCCTGACTTGACCATGGGTACTACCAACGTGTATGCAAAATTTGGTGGAGATCGGCCAAGCCCTATTTTTATTCAATGATTTTCATATGTCTGCACACACGTACACATATACGGTGAATGGTCTTATTTAATGCAGCAGGATGAGCCTGAGATCAATGTAAAATAGTACAGAGGATGAACATTCTGCTTTGAGCAGTTCAGCTCCTGCCCCCTCAAGACCAACCAACCATCGACAATGCTCCAGTCAAATGTTTGATGGCATACTTAATCACTGACATGAAGCTCAAATTGCATCCAAAACAAAACTGCTCACTATCATCTCAAATAAATACACATTACATATTTCACCAGTGATCTGTGACTGCAATGTCTACGACATACCCAGTGCACTGCAGCGACTCAATCTCCCTGCTTCAGCAATACCTTCCACTCCCACAATCTCATATCATCAACTACCACAAGAACAGAGTGCTGACAACTACACCACCTTCAAGTTCTCCAAGAAGTCACACATCGTGATTTCGATCACAGCTCGATAAGAAAATTTTGGAATGTCCTATGAAGCATGGTGACAGGTGAACCATCCCACCAGGGACTGCAGCAATAAGCAGTCCCACTTATATCCCATGAGCAACGAATGCAAAAGAAAAATTGAAAGTGAGAAACTTCACGAATGAAGTGGAAACCATCATACTCACATAGGCATTCATTTGCATTTTCAGCCGTGGCACGACGCCATTGTCGGTCGTTGTAGAAGGGCAGGCACCGCTCACAATCAGTGCCAGTTGTGTTATGTTGGCAGTGACACTTCAGATGTCCCGTGTCTCCACGACCACATTCACTTGCATGGCCGTTGCACTTGCACCTGCCATGTGCAAAATGAGACAATAATGCCGATGTGGAAAATGAGGAATGAAGAACTAGTGTTGTTCACAAAGGTTAGTATGGCTGTCTTGGTTATTTATAATAATAGCATTCATTTTGTGCCGTAAAGATGCACAGGGCTGCCGAGACAGTTTCATTGGCAAGGAGTACAGTCCTGGACGGGTCATCACTCCGATGCAGGTTACACCAAATGGTTATTACCTCAGTACACCTTTTACTCATTTCACCAACCCTGGAAGGATGACAGGCTGAGTCAATCCCACCTTACAGAAAATTCAATGACTGACAGGGGCTCAAACTCAAGACTCTTAGGTCGCAAGCCAATGGCTGTCCTGGTTAGTGTTAAAGTATAGGTTTCCAACTTTCCTATGATTCAAATGGCATGGGTCACAATCCAATTGACATCATATGACAACTGATTATTTTTAATGTAAACAAAATAAGTCATAGTATTGTCCTTTTTGATGAGTATAATGGCCAAATGGTTGTCGCTGATGAAGACATAATAACCTGCCTGGTCATGAAAACTAAGTTTGTAACACCACAGATTGTAACAGTAGCCAAATGTCGGGAATGATCCAAACACACCTGTTCAGTGAGCAGCCATTATGGAACTACAGTGGTGCCCCCAGAATCCGAAATTAATTCGTTCCAGGAGGCTGTTTGGATTGCAAAAAGTTCGGATTCCAAGACTATTTTCCCAATAAGAAATAATGGAAAGTGAATTAATCCGTTCCTTGACCCCAAGAAAACCCACTTTCAAGACACTTTCAACTGAAATTACCCATGTTAAAGGTAAAATAAGATGAGTAAATGACCTAAATAACCCGAGGATTGTTAACTGTTAATCGAGGAAATAACCCGAACCCGAGAAATTCGACCAAAATAACCTAAATAACATCAGCTGCTTTTATTGCTTCTTTATTTTTCAAAATCGTACACACGGTCGATTTTGGCAGCTCGAACATGGTAGCGAGATCAGACACACGCATACCGCTCCTCATGCTTAGCGATAAGTTCTTTCTTCAACTCTATTGTCGTTCTCACGGATTTCCTCTTACTCCTATTTGCTTCACTGCTCTTCTTGGGTGCCATGGTGAATGCAAAAGGGTGATGATTGAAAAAAAAAGCACAAATCAAGGTGAAAACACGAGGTAAAGTAGCAATCGACACATGAGAGATGCTTTCACGAGTACTTCCACCGACCAATTGAATGAACAAAGTGCGAAGATGCGGGTCGAACAGGTGGGGGAGACGCACGTGAACAAACATGAACGCCACGTTGTGTTCCGTTTTTGAAAATGTGTTCGGTTTTGAGGGCAAAATTTTCTCGAAAAAATTGTTCGGATTCCAATTTGTTCAAACAATGGGGCGTTCGGATTCTGGGGGCATTATTACAAATATGCCAAACCAACATGTCATCAGCCCCACATTAATATATGTATGAGAACTGTACTTCCACAACATCTCCTCCAACAAACAAGCCTGAAAAGGCTTCAAAAAACCCATAACCTAATTAGTCATAAGCAGAATAATTCCTGGTCAAAACGTTGAATAAATGGCTATTTATCAAGTATCAAACTAGAACACGCAACAGAAGAACAAAGAAACAGAACCCAACTTAAAAGCAAAGCTGAGCGACAACATCAGGGTGGACTACCTGACATTGGTATCTGATAGAAATGATGGGCATTATTCTGCCCAGAGCCTCTCTTTCTCACTTTAATTAAAGATCACGTCTTTCAACTGACTTGACTTTTCTGTCAGAATGAGGTTTATACTCGACAGATTGCTCAGAGCTTTCTGTTCCAATATCAATTGGAGTTTCATTGACTGATGGGTTCTTCAGGAATGTCTTCTGAACGTGGTAATGTAGAAGGTGAAGAAGGTACGATCATATCAGGTTTGAGGTGGCGTCTGTTCCTTTTAAGAACTTTGTCACCAACGCATACACCATCAGAGCGAGGAATTTTATGTGTAGTGCTAAAATAGATAGCACACAACTGTTCCCAGGTTAGAGTTCTGATGACCAATTCTGACTTAACTTTTTCACCAACCTGAAGTTCAGGGAGAAGTTCAGGGAGAAGTTCAGGAGAATGTCTTCGATTGTAGTAGTAAGTGTATTTTTCCTTGGCCTTATCATCATTGCTCTTCACGATATCAGGCTCAATCTTGTTTGTGTTTGGCTGAAGATTCTGGGACATGGTTGGCATAGTTGTCTTCAATCTCCGACCCAGCATCAACTGTGCAGGGCTGAAACCTGTCGGCTCAAGAGGAGTATTCCGGTAAGACATCAACCCTGAATACGGATCGGGTTGTAGCAGGATCATTTTCGCAATGTGTACAGCCTTTTTAGCACATTAATTTGCCTGTGGATACCTTGCACTTGCAGTCACATGTTCAAAGCCATATTTTCCAGCAAATTCCGCAAACTTCATGGACGCAAATTGACTTCCATTTTCTGAGTTGAGAGTATCAAGAATGCCCCAGCGAGCAAAGGTTGACTTCATTTTATGAATGAGCATTTCACTTGTGAGAGAGGGTAAGTGTTTGAGCTCGTTGAATCTCAAGTAGTAATCCACCATGACCAGGCAGTGTTTCTTGTCAAACTCGAGGATATCAGCGATTATCCGTTCCCACAGATGAGACGGAATAGGAATAGCGATTTGAGCAGGCTGGTGCTTGATACAAGGATCACATTTACTGACATAGTCCTTGACATCCCCACTCATACCGGACCACCAAATACAATTATTGGCTCGGCGTCGACACCTCATCACACTTTGATGTCCATCATCATGAATGCTTTGAAACATGTCAGTTGGTTCATGTCAGTTGGTATGATGATTCTAGAGTCATAAAATAACAGTCCTTCGTAGAGATACAAATGGCCACAATTTTCCCAGTATGGATGTAGTATATCTGGACGGTCATCCATGTACCTTCCTTCTAGCAGTCTGGCTTCCTTCTTGGAACTATGATGCAGTAATTGGTCTTTGTTTTGATTGTATATGATTAATTATATAACTAATTATTTATTTTCCTTTTTATTACAGCATTTCAAACTCACTCATAGATGAGGTGAATTGTTATGCTAATGATCTCCACAAGGAATGGGAAGCACTGAATGACGTCCTGACAGAAATCCAGTTAGTTCGTCAGGAATTTTACAATGACCTAAATTACGACCTAAATAAAATATCACAGAATTTTCCCAATGTTTCAACGTTCTTTGAAGATTTCCTTAACGGTATCACACATAATAAAACACGATGATGTTAAATTTCAATGTTCTTTGAAGATTTACTGGAAAGGTGTTACACGTAATAAAATACAACGATGCTAAATGAGACTGCCTGTGTTTCCTGGTTTTACAGTGTCAATCACGAAGAAAGCGCAGATATGTTGCCTCTTGTTCCAAACAGTTATCAGAGGCTACCCCAAGTAATTAATTACTCATATCTCTGACTGAAGCTAATAAATGAGAGTTAGGATTTATTTATTTCTTGACAATACGATTTACTCCTACACCTCCTGAGGAATTCACATGTGCGTCATATAATATTAATACGTGTGTGTTTTAACAGGAAACACTCAGATGATTCAAGACCCCTCACTCTCTCACTCAAACAAACGTAATAAAATAAAATCTGTTCATCTTTGTTCATAATAAAATTGTCAACGACAAAAAAAGGATAAAGGAGCGGTAAAAAAGAAAGGGGGAGAGGGGGAGAGTGGTGGGAAGGTGTGCTCCCCCCAATGACCCATTGCCTCCCTCATCCCACCATTCCCCTCCCCGTGTGTATGTGTGGGGAAGGGTGGGGTGTGATGAGGGGGTGGTGGGTCAAGGGTAGGGATGATGGGGTATATGGGTGTGGTATGTGTGGGTGTGGCTTGTGTGGGATTGGCTCGTGTGGGTGGAGACAAAGAATGGGGCATGGTGAATTTTTAAATTAAATAAACGCGTTGTGGGGAACTAATAAATTAAACATTGTATTATGGATGTGGATGCAGTGTATGGATGTAGATATGATGGATGTGGTGTGTGCGTGTGGCTTGTGTTGGTGTGGCTTGCATGGGCGTGGTTTGTGTGAGCGGAGTCAAAAATGGGGTGTAGTCAATTTTTTAATTTATTATTATTATTATTTATTATGTTTGTCTTTTGTAATTCCTGTAAATAAAATGAACCTAAAACCTCTTCTCCTTTTAAATCATATAATTTGTAAGTCCAAGGAACTGTATCTATGACATCAATGATTTTAAAATCTTCATTCATCCATCGCTTAGTATAACCTTTTTTTTAAATGCGATTTCCTCCAAAATATTCTTACGACATCACCAAACTTTGGATTTCTCAGATTAATGTCTGTTTCATATATTACTTTTGTGAATGTTTCTAATGGGTTGGATTTTGTTGAGGTGTGAATCGTATCATTGTACTTATCTTCAATGTCTTGAATTAAAGATAGCCATTATTGAGAACCAAGTAGAGTGAATTTTTTACAAAGCCACTCATTCAAAGTGCAATTAAAATGCTCAATAACAACCACTTTTCCTTCATTAAAGGTACTGTATAATGTAATACTGTTATCTTTCAGAAAATTCCTAAAATTTTTGTTGTCGAGCTCTGTGCCCTCATCAGTCCACAATTTTTTTTCTTAGGTTTTCTCTTGCTTTTATTAAATATCTGTTGGAAGGTTAACATAAGAGTATTACCTGTTTTGTTTTTCAAATTAACAACCCACACATATATACTCCTCAAATCAATAACAGTTAAAGCATACTTGTACCCCTTATCATCACTGAGTTCAATCAAGTCAGCGGACCAGATATAATCAACTTCGTTGTAATAAACCTTCCTTCTTTTAAACTTTGTGATTACTGGTTTATGTAATTCATCAGCTAATTGCTCTTCAATCTTAAATGTCATCATTAGAGCCTTTAAGTTTTTTGAATTTCCAGCCCAAGTCTTAATTTAACACTTGTCATCTTCTTCACGATAAACCCATCAACCTTTTCTCTCACTGTTGGATTTTGTAACAACGGAAAATTACACAACACGAGCAGATACCCATCTACAACGGGTATGGGGGACAGGACGGATCACAATACTCGGTTATGGTAGTTTCTTTGGATGTTTTGCGCCGCATTCAACAGCTAAATTCATATTGGTGGTGTGTCTGGGTGCCCATGGTAGCGTTTGAGACCGGTCGTTTTAGATTGTTGGCCTTGACACATAGCGCCGCATGAGTAACACAAAGAATTTGACATATTCATCGTTTCTACATGACCTCCATCAACAGATTAACAACATGGCAGGATAAAAGTCATAAATGCGGAGTTGAACAAACGTCCTGAACTCATGGACTGAGTTAAGTAAAGCACGTCATCTGGGACCTGGCCGTCGGTTTGCCACCGAACTCTGCTGATTGTGACATCATCGATTCCCTCTTTGAAAATTCTATCTATATTCGATTTTTAGAATCCGCTATCACCTGCGTAAATACATGGAAAACATAACGTGACGATTTCGGAAGTATGAACAGAATATGTTCGGAGAAAAGTGTGTCAGAAGTTGTAGGCTTACACCCATTATATGATGATTATGTTATGATAATATTGTTGCGGTTCTCAGAACCGCATGCATACAACAATAGGTGTCCCAAGACAGTTGTTCCATTATTATATGTGTAGATAGTCCCTTTCCTTTTGTTTAGTGGGACAACAAGGAAGTGCGTTGCGATGATCTCACAGCTAGGGTTGCTTAAATCATTTTCTTCTTCATTTCGTCCCCACTCTTCTTTTCGTCTGATTATTCCTGAGGCAAATCAGCACGTGCGGTGCCACGGTGAGCAAATTGCTGCACAGAGCCCTCGTTCCCAGGCAAGCACTGAACCCGGCGTATGCGGCGAGCAATGTGCGCTTGGCAGTGTTGTCGACTCGAGCTCCCAATGGTCTGGGGAGGAATGCCGGTTGCATTAAAAAGGCATGCAAATAAATATCTCTTAAGGGGCTGCACGAATGGTGTTTTTCACAACACAGGAAACAAAGCCAGCACGATGCCCACGCTGCACGAAATGCGCACTGAGGCCGATAAAGACGACTGCATGCCATGTTAGGCGGGATACGAGTGTGTGGAGTAGAAGCGGCCCGTTCCTTCTCAACCTCGGTGTCCGACACATGTTGGTGTTCGCCCCACGCACACGCTAGCGGAGTCATGTGAACGCGAGTGCTGGCCACGTGCGTAATGGCGGAACCGCGCACACTGTATGGAATGTGTTCGGAAGCAGACACGTATGCCGCTCTTGAAATGTGCATGGATTTATCCATGACGATGTACCTTTGGCCCTTGCTGGCAGCAGTGGAATCTCCACGGATGGTGAATGTCTCCTCATCTCTACGGCCAGCGAAGCTGCGATCGAGCTGAGGAATGCACAGTGCGGACCACGTTGGCACGCGCGGAGCGAGCGCATTGATCGACGCTGGTGGAATGCCCGAACGGGTATGCGGGACCCTTGACCAGTCGCCCGGGCATGGCCCGGGGGTTTTTGCAGGACGATTCACGTGCCAATTTTGGTGTTGGCGATTTGTGTCATGTCGTGGGGTCAGAGCGAAATATGTTCACTGTCTGGGATGACCTTGCCAGAAACGAAGTGATGCGGTTTCCGGCCAAAGTTGGCGGGCCATGTGAGGGGTTGGGGCCAATTGGAGTGCCCGATTCAGATGATGACGTTTTGATTCGGGGTGGCCCCTCCCCCTGATCTGCGAGTCCTATAAAGGCCAGAGCAGTCGCTCTTGCTGCCTCCCTTGCCTCTGCTCTTGCCTCTCTTGTCTCTGCTCTTGCCTTTCTTACCTCTTGCTCTTTCCACACCTCTCTCCGCTCTCGCCTCACCCTCATCGACAACGCCATGACCATCTGTGTGTATATATATATATATATATATATATATATATATATATATATATATATATATATATATATATGTACAAAAAAATAAAATAAGGGTTGGGAGGTTTTAACGGGCTGCCGCCCCGTATTTTACTGATATACTCGACAATGATGAGTAACCACTAACAAATATTTGTTGGAACTATGATGAGTTTTAGTGTCAGTCATGCACATTTTTGTAAGTACCTCAGAACTCCTGAAAAAAGGGAGGAAGATTTTGGGAAACTTTGGGAAGTTTCCTCTTCTCCTCCTCTTCTCCAATGGCCTGATTTACGATCATCAATTTGGTTTCAGACCAGGTCACTCTACCCTGGATATGCTGCTTCTGCTCTCCCATCAATGGATAGAGGTCCTCAATGCCGGACATAAAATCAGAGCCATATCCCGAGACATATTGCGTGCTTTTGACACAGTCTAGCACCCTACCCTGATCACCAAACTCTCTTCTTATGGTATCCAAGGCCATCTCCGCTCATGGCTCACAGACAACCTGTGGCCCTAAATGGAGTTCTTTCATCCCCTCTTCCTGTCCAGGCTGGAGTTCCTCAAGGCAGCGTTCTGGGCCCTGTTCTTTTTCTGGTTTTCATCAATGATCTCTCCGACTCTCTGGAAAATCCTCTTTATTTCTTTGCTGATGACTCCACCCTCTGCCGTACCATCGGTCATCCCTCAGACATGCAAGCAGCAGCTTCTTCGCTCACTGTAGATCTGGGCAAAATGACAATCTGGTTCAACACGTGGAACATGTCTTTCAATCCGGACAAATCTCACAATCTCACTATGTCTCTCTGAAAGGACCGTTTGGAACCCCCCCAACCCCCATCCACTATTTCAACAATCCTCTGAAAGAAGTAGTTTCATGTTTTTGGGTCTCACTATCTGCCATGATCTTTCCTGGGAAAGCAACATTTCCAACCAGGCCTCCAAAGCCAGTCGCCGACTGGGAATCCTCCGTCGTGCAAAGTCCTTCCTCGGCCCACCTGAGCTCCTGACCACACACAAAATTTTCGTCCACAGCCTGATGGAGTCCTGCTCTCCCCTCTGGGCTGTTGCTCCTGCCTCTCACCTTTCTCAGCTTCACGCTGTGGAAACCAAGACATTTAGGATCATTGTTATCTCCCGCGGTGAGGTTGAGTTTTTGGGCCTCTCACCCACTCACTGCAGGCAGGTTGGTGCTCTTTCTGTCCTCTACCATTTCCTCACTGGTCTCGCCCCCCCCCCTCCTTGCTGTGTCTGCGATTTGTCCCCAACATATTTCCGCAGGGCGCTCAAGGTCCGCCAACAACCCCTTCCTGGTAAAACTACCAAATTGATGAATCACTGCTCACTTTCACTCCTCTTTTTTCCTGCCTTTGGAATAAACTCCCTCACTCTGTTCAATCCCATTTTTCCCTCCAGGCCTTCAAAACAGCTGTTCACCACCACCTCTTATCATCCCCCATCCAAATCCTCGATCTTTTCGACCACCATTTATCCACCCCAAACCCACCTCCTTCACATTCCCTGCTTTGCTTCCTGAAAATCCATGTAATGTCCATCTTGTATACCCCGTGTTCCCTGCCCCATCCCTCTCCCTTCCCCAGATCTCCTAATGTCTCTGTTACCCACTGTTTTGTCCTTCCCACTCCTGCCCCTCTTGTTTCATGCCCCCCTTGCTGTGCATTGTGTGTTAGCTCTCATACGAGCCTCGACAAGGTGTTCCAAAAAAAAAAAGAAAAGAAAGTAAAAAGAGAGGAAATTTGGAGAAGTTTGGTGTCATTCTGTAACTTTTTCCCTTTTTCCCCATTCACTTACATGTAAATTTTTGAGGTGCAGGAGAAACCCCAAAGTCCTACTCATGCTCTCATCACGCTCCACCTATTTTTGATTTACGAGCAAGTCATACCATGTGCCTTCTGGTTGATTGGTTTGCATTAGTTGGAACATTCGTCTGGGTGGCAGACAGATACTTTGTTCTTTGCGGATTATGCGGTTTACCGTGTGAGACGTAATCTGTGGCTGATGCTCACTATTACTGCCAGGAGGTACGATTGATATATTTCTAAATAAATATGTTGTTTTTTTAATGGAAATTAACATTGACATGTCTTGTTCTATTGTAGATGTCTCACTCGAAGCACTTTTTGAATGCCTCACCTTGTTCTGAAGGACACATTGAGGTGGGTTGAAGGACACAATGTCTCGACATTTTACTGAATTTGTTTTTGCAAAAGCTACAACCTTCTGTCCATACATGTTATTGGGATCACCACCTGCGTATGGTAGTTATTTTAAAGTTTATCTGTAACTATTTGAATGTTAAATTGTTGGAACAAATAGGTTGGGAAAACATTCTAAGTACCTGTTGATACCCCCACGTTTCTTTTGACTTTTGAACTACTGTAGTTACTCTATCGTTTCCAGATTTCTCTATCATTTCCAGTTTTGAAACATCAGACACCAAACAGAATCTCTCTACATTGCAGATGAAACAGGGTTTCATTGTGTGGCTTATTCACAGCATCTATTCTTCCCCTCACCTCACTGTCACATAGTAAAAGTCATGCAATGAATTCATTGTTTAAACAAAATTCCAAAAACAAGATCCACTTACATTCAAGTAAACTATTCGTACATTTCACCTGCACCCTACATGGGCATTAATGTGTCCTACAGATTCCTTTCTAATGATAATTGTCTTCGCTCTGGTTTTCAGCTGAGTGGCAGGGGAGCTCATTTGTAGTATGCTTGTTTCTGAGCATCTGGTTGTATAAACGCCTGGACAAATCTCCAAATTATCCTGCGGGATGATATATATATATATATATATATATATATATATATATATATATATATATATATATATATATATATATATATATATATATATATATATATATATATATATATATGTAAATATGGCACAATTTTTGCTCCTACCCTCTCTGTGTAGACAATGCACAGATTGGACCTACCTTCCCATCCATCCATTGGGACCATACTTTGTGCAGAGTGTTAGTGCTGCTTAAGCAGTCTCCTTGGCTATTGGGCACAATCCCGGACGGGTCGCCACTCTGACACAGTATACCAGCATGCTGGCACTCATTTTGCTGGCCTCAGAAGGATGACAAGCTGAGTTAATCCCACCTGTTATTAATTCAACAGCTGAGCGGGATTTTAACTGAGGACCCTCGGATGCAAAGCCCGCCACCTTAACCATTAAGCCAACCACCAGGCGTGGCTTGGAGTGCTATGTTAAAAATGACAAAACAACCATTGGAATTAATTGGTCATATGGATATCCTTCCCCACTCTCCTTTCTCCAGATGAACCACTCATTGGAATTTCTTGTTGTTTCACTGTGTGTTGCCTGTTATTCATTCATTCTTCAATGTAGTGTGACAGGATGGTGAAGAGGTAGCACACTCTCCCCTGAGATTCTGGCCTGTGTTTGATTCTCAGCCCAGCTATAAACTGTTGGATTGGTGCTTCATAGGAAGAGAGTTGCATCAATGCATCCACCATACGTGGGAACAAAATTAAGCTGGAGGACTCTTTCTAGCACTTGTTATTGATCGATGTGCAGCCTGGTGTCCTGTACGCAAGCATTAGTTTGTGGATGTTCAAGACCGCACAGTGTCTTTCCTGGAGACGAGGTGAGTTATCGTCACTACCCTGAACAAATAAAAAATTCCTGCACCAACTCAGGGTGGGCATTGCATCACTGGCACAACAGGGCACCCAGCATGTAACGATGCAACCAAGCATCTACACACGACACACAAATGAATGAATGAATTATTTATTGTCAATTTGTTGTTCTGTTGTCCACTTTCCTCTTCCCCTCCTTAATTAGCTATTCCTTCGGCCTCAGTCAATCGACAGGGTGGTCTGAAAAATCGCTTAATCCCTCCCCAGTAAAGTCTTCATTCTTAAACTCTTTTCATTATCAGGTTTTATTACGCAGTACTTACAATAATTAATCAATGTATCTGTCTGCGCGCCATCATTCTCCTTGCACAACTGAATTTGTCGCCAAGTCCTCTTAGACATCTTGTGTCGAATTTGTGGAGTCAGCTGTGCAAAAAAAAAAAAAACGGCCATCACTGACTTCAGCGCACAGTTCTTCAATCATTGATTCTATACTGGCATTGTCAACACTCTCCTTGATGAAAAAGAGTTGGCTGCAGTCGTTAGATCTAGACTATGTGGGGGCCACGGTAGAGGTGCTTTGGTTGAGAAAGTTTTCCAAACCTTGTGTGTTCCGCATGTACACAAAGTGTTCCACGAAAGCTGTCCACACTTCAGCAAATATTTGGCCTGTGTGTGCCTTTTTATGCAGCCAAACCCAATCAACCAACCGCCTTTCAACACTTTATCAACTTGTGTCTGCCACGCCATCTAACTTCCTACCAACTTCCGCATCAGTGAGTCAGTGTCGCCGCATATCACGCCTGGAGGATGGAAGGTGGAGGGAAAGGGAGTGAGGTGTGAGAAATTTAACAGGGATTAAAGTGACTCCCAGGCCTCGCTGTAGAAAAATAACTTCTGGACATGATAAGTTTCAAACAAACTCTAAGCTGACAATGTAAAGAGTCTAATGTGACTTAAACAGCCGCATTGCTCCACCAATGGGTGGATATGTCTCAGTTTTGTTGGTAAGATGAAAAATG
The DNA here is from genome assembly GCF_056783735.1 of Eptatretus burgeri. Classification (NCBI taxonomy): domain Eukaryota; kingdom Metazoa; phylum Chordata; class Myxini; order Myxiniformes; family Myxinidae; genus Eptatretus; species Eptatretus burgeri. The sequence goes on along the minus strand of NC_140974.1, from coordinate 36,220,457 downwards.
ATATTTATCGAGAAAATATGGCTGCAAAATCATTATTTCATCTTCGAGGAAAGGTAGTCTGAATTATTTAAGACAATGATTTTATAATTATCATGATTGGTGCGATCTTCTCACCAAAAACATAAAATGATTGAATGCATTAATTTGATGGTTTCCTGCATCCATATGCAGCACAAGGCTGAGGGAAAGCATCATTAGCTGAGGGTGTGGATTTGCCAATGATGCAGTGCCCCCTGCTGGTTAGTAATTTGTTCCAGGTGCCGGCGATAACTCATCTTGCCTACTTTTCGCGAAGAATGCCGTTGGATCTTTATGGTCCACCCACAGATGTTGGCAGATGGGTCTCCCATTTAACATCCATCTGAGGGATGGCACACACCCATTCATGAATCACCCTGTGTGTGAAACATTGGGATAATAGTTTATTGCTGGGTCTGGATACAAACCGAGGCTAGACAGCTTAGAGGCGAGTGTGCGTACATCTAGGCCATATTGTCAGCACATTTGATTATGTGAAGTGCCAACTTTCTCGATTCCCCACACTTCACACCAATGGTCCACCTGCACATGCAATCTGGCTCGAGAAACACCATATATTAAGAATATTTAGGGGTCATTTTCCTTAAAAAAATATTTCAAGACAGTGAAGTTGGACCAATATGGTGACAGATAAAAGAGGCCAAATGATTAATAAGCATGATCGGAAAAATGTAGCATCTTAATGTGTAACAGAATGAAGTTCTGTTTCAGTTCTTTCCTCAATGTACCAATCCTGTTCAGATTTTAAATGCATAATGGTCTCATTGTTGGACAGGAGCTACATCAGGGGTTGAAATTCAGTAGTATGACAGCAATAATCGATTTGGCAGGAGATTTTGGAACCGATTGTCACCTGTTATTTATCAGGTTTGTAAAGAGTACGGAAAACGAGTTGAGAATGTCGAATTTCACCTTCAAAAATATGCTTTTGTATGAGTATGATAATAACTTTATACTAGATTTGGAGGAGAAAAGGGGAAGGCCCTTATAATGGTCTTGGTGCCCTGGTTTATATGAAAATTTGGCCTTGGTGCCTCTATCAGATCGGATAAAAAAGTGGTCCAAATGCCTTTGATTGGCCTAAAAGCCCCAAGGCCTCTTTGCCCTTAAAATACTGAACTACAAGTTGTGCACATCAGTTATCTTGTGAGCAGACGAAGTTATACGATCAGGCCACTCTCATTTATGATAATTACCCACAAATAATGGCACCTGCTTTTGTTTATAATAATATACCATTTAATTTCCCAAAAAAACATTTTACAACATTTCTCAAAAAAACTTTTGCAAAAAGAAACTTCAAGCTTTAAGAACTGTGCGGTAACTTCACACAAGAGTCCAATTCTTATGAGCACACATCAGTGGGAAAGAAGGGAATACATAGAGGTAAGAAAAACAAATAAATAATGTATCACATCATGCAAGAATTCCTTATCAAGCATTCCAACAGAACTATTGAACTTTGTGAAGAAACTTTCAAATGTTTCACCACTTTTTATGAGATTTAACTGGAACTTGACAGAAGTGAGAGAAAACACACAGTCCCTCATCAATAAATATAATTTATTACCTTCACCACCGTAGATGGATGGAGGTTATGTTTTCACCCCTGTCTGTCTCTGGTTTTTGTTTTCTATCTGTCTGTGAGCAGGATATTTCAAAAAGTTGTGGATGGATTCTCACGAACCCTGGTGGACAGGTTGGGTATGTGACAATGCCAAATTCTTTCGAATTTTATGAAGATCTGGATCTCAATACGACCATGTTTTTTTTCACTTTTAAATGATTCTTCAAATTAAGGCCTCGGTCACATTTGCCACGGCGGCCATTGGGTCTCCAAAATCTGCGGCCACCATCAATTATACGGCGGCCGTAGTATTTCCACGGTCACACAATGTAGCAGTCACATATGTTTTTATTTTTCGGGTAGCCGCACAGCGTATTTATAAATTGTGGAGACCGAAAACGTGGGGTGCCGTACGGTCTTTGATTTGATGTAGCACGGTGACCTTCGGGCGTTCCTGCGGCGGCCATAGAATTTTCAAGGCAGATGCAAGGTGCCCGCAAGGCGACCGCAGGGGACCCTAAGGCGAACGTGCGGCCAGACGGATGGTAACGAGTGGGTATATATACCAGTTCTTTTTTTTTACTGAAATAAAAATATACCAGTATATATAACTAAATATACTATAGCTATAATATACCGTGGTGCCCCCAGAATCCGAACGCCCCATTGTTTGAACAAATTGGAATCCGAACAATTTTTTCGAGAAAATTTTGCCCAAAAAACCTAATACATTCTAAAAAACCGAACACAACGTGGCGTTCATGTTTGTTCACGTGTCTCCCCCACCTGTTCGAGCCGCATCTTCACGCTTTGTTCATTCAGTTCGTCGGTGGAAGTCCTTGTGAAAGCATCTCTCATGTGTCGATCGATACTTTAGGCCTCAGTCACATTTGCTCTACGGCGAGGATACGGCGGCCGTACGCCCTCTGAATTGACAGAAACATGCGGCGGCCGCAGAGAAACTGAGGTGGCCTCAGGGTGGCCCTACGCCGTTTGGCTATATTTTACAGGCCGTAAGGTCGCCGTGGAATTATAACGCAGAGTTATAACGTTTTCATTTCTACGTTCGCCGTAGAAATTAGACAAGCCGAAACAAAAGAACTGGTAAAAAATAAATAAATAAATAAATAGCCCATTCGTTACCGTCCGTCTGGCCGCACGTTCGGCTTTGGGCCCCCCTGCGGTCCCTCTGTGGTCCCCCTGCAGGCACCTTGCGTCTGCCTTCAAAATTCTATGGCCGTCGTAGGAACGCCCTATGGTCACCGTGGGACATCAAATCAAAGACCGTACAGCACACCCACGTTTTCGGTCTCCACAATTTATAAATACGCCGTGCTGTTACCCGAAAAATAACAAGGACAAATGTGTCGAAGAGCAGCATCCAAAACCTAAAGGTTTTGTCGGCTAAAAAAAAAAAAAAATTATTATTTTTTTCAAAAACAACAACAACAACTTCTGATATTTCGTCACGTGTCTTCATTAAGCCAATTGCGAAACCCGTCATAATGTATTTACGTATTTACGATATATCGTGTATTTACGAAATATATAATGTATTTACGAAATTACAATACGATAAATGGAATAATCTTTAAATAGTAACGTGAACTTTTCGAAACTTTAAAGTAAATGTCCGAATATATTTAAAAGTTCATGATAGACACTCTCAAAATGCACCGTATATGTGAGGATGTGTACATGTGCTCAGTATTTTAGGAGATCCGGATCTTGTATATACAAGAGCCGAGTACGAGAGATTAAGGTTTTGTCAGAAGAAGAAGAAGAAGAAGAAGAAGAAGAAGAAGAAGAAGAAGAAGAAGAAGAAGAAGAAGAAGAAGAAGAAGAAGAAGAAGAAGAAGAAGAAGAAGAAGAAGAAGAAGGAGAAGAAGAAGGAGAAGAAGAGGAGGAGAAGAAGAAGAGGAAGAAGAAGAAGAACAACAACAACAACGCCGGGCTCTCTATGCTAAAAACATATGTGACTGCTACATTGTGTGACCGTGGAAATACTGCGGCCGCTTTATAATTGCTAGTGCCCGTACATTTTGTAGACCCTCCGGCCGCCGAGCCAAATGTGACAGGCCTTACCTCGTGTTTTCACCTTCATTTGTGTTGTTTTTTTTTAATCATCTTGTGTTTTAATTAATAACAAAAAAGCAATCCAATCACGTGGTGTGACGGACTGTCGGGCAAGGATTGAATTTCACAGCAAAACCAGTTGTAATTTTTAATATCCATTATTACGTCAGCTCGATGCGTTTGTTGAAAGTGATTTTGGTTCTGGGGGCATCATGTTTGATGAGCTGCCCCGGGAGCAGCGCTCTCGCAGAGTGCGCGAGTGATCGGAATCCAGGCCGGAGCTCGAGCCTGTGTGGACCTTTGGATGTGGTGATTGCACCAGTTTACATGCAATATACCGCCACCAAAGGTCATTTACTCATCTTATTTTACCTTAAACATGGGGAATTTCAGTTTAAAGTGTCTTGAAAGTGCGTTTTCTTAGGGTCCACGAACGGATTAATTCACTCCATTATTTCTTATTGGGAAAATATTTTTGGAATCCGAACTTTTTGCAATCCGAACTTTTTGCAATCCAAACAGCCTCCTGGAACGAATTAAATAGGGATTCTGGGGGCACCACTGTGTATAGGCAAACACCTATACTCTGATCTCTAGCGGTAGCGCACGGTGGACGCACGGTCGACGCAGACTGTCACGGAGGCCGTACGTAGGTGCACAGTGGGCGTAGGGGAACCGTGCGTTGACCCTGCGTTGCCCGCAGGTAGTCACACAGACTGCAAGGCCACCGTACGGTGACCGTGTAAATAGTGCGGCCGCTGTAATTTTTTGGGGGTTGGGAAAATTCATTTTTCATTGAGAAGAGCTTACGGCAGCCGCACGAATAACGCAAGCCCACCGTATGCCCTACGTACGGTCAACGTGGAACACATCTACGTCATAGCTTGGCTTGTCGAATTGCTACGGCGAACGTAGAAATGAAAAAAAGTTATAACTCCGCGCTATAATTCCACGGCGACCCTACGGCCTGTAAAATATAGCCAAACGGCGTAGGGCCTCCCCGAGGCCACCTCAGTTTCTCTGCAGCCGCCGCACGTTTCTGTCAATTCAGAGGGCGTACCGCCGCCGTATCCTCGCCATAGAGTAAATGTGACCTTGGCCTAAGAGATGGGACCAAAAATTATATATCGCGGAATATCTCAAAAAGTTGTGGACGGATTATGACAAACCTGGTGGATGAGTTTTTGCTTCAGATCCAGATGCATATCCAGTCTATCGGTGAGCTGCAACATGTAAACTGTTCAGCCTGACAGAGGTATGTGTTCTCTTTTCATATGTGTTCATCACTACTACTACTACTACTATTATGACAACTTATTTAATAGTTATAACTAATCCCCCCTTCCTGTGAGCTCAGCTAAGGTGGAAGTTTGGGCTTAGTCTTTCACTTATCAGCTGCCAAGGCCTGACGTTTGACTGGAGCTGATTGAGAAGGGATTTGTAGTTTGTTCAGCATGTTTGCGGTAACTCACCTAATCTTGATGAAAGACAATGCAGGATCTTTGTCGTTCAACAACTAATGCTGGCAGGCATAACACCCAGCATAACGACCATATGAGGGGCAGCACACCTTGTGATGGAACACCCTATCTGTGAAGCACCAATCTGATAGTTTCTAGTCTGGTTGGGAATCAAAGCTCGACTAGACATCTCAAAGGTAAGTATGCATCCTCGATACCATCCTGTCAGACACATTTCATTCTTAAGTCAAAATTGAGAAAAAATTCAACCTCAGTGCAGCCATCTGTTGGAAGTCATTGGAATTAACCATAGAGTGATCATATGCTACAATGTTTCCTTAGGCCATGGTTGTGCGGTTGTGCAACTTAAATATTTAACAAAAAAGAAGCATTCCTTTTATGATATTCCAAAATACCCTCATCATTAATGTTTAGTTTCCTCCGATTTGTGAATTATATCCAGTTCTCATCTGCTCCAAAATCAAGACCAAAAGGGCAGAATAAATAAATAAAAAATATTTTTTATTTATTTCCAGTTCATTGACTGAGATAATTCCTTTGGAATGAATATGAATGATTTTGAGACTTAAAAGTAAATAATTCATACATTACATCACCGAGAATCATCTGCACGCAATGACTGCACGATGCGAGTTTACTCATGGAAAATTATGAAATATCTCAATGTAAAAGAGTTTGTTTAAATATCATGAGCACCACAAAGTATTGGGTAAAGGCTTGGGGATGGGAAAATGTTAGTTTGAAGAGAGAAAAAGAGGAGAGAATGACAATATTTGAATGAGGGAAGAATTAATGAACATCAGTGGTGATTTCATTTCGATCTTTTTTGCACATTTCACACGTGATGTTTACTCAGAGATACCTTGTACACAATTACTAACTTGTACATGCTGTACAATTATTAAATCTAGGTAACAATTTTTTTTTTTTGGCAATCTATTAATTACATGTATGCATGGAGAGAAGGGAGGAGGATTTTGGCTGAGTGTGTATCGTGTCGAAAGGTGTGGGGGAGTGGGTGAGTGTGAAAATACAAATCATGATCTTCTCCCCAAAGTTATTATTAAACGAACACACCGATCTTCGTATTTCCATGGACAGCCACTGCAAAAGGTATGCAGTCTCAACTCCAAGGCCTGATCATTAGCCATGATCCCTACTGGGCCAAGGAAATCGCAAATTGGCCTCCTAACCAACTGCAGACTGGACATCATCTATTGTTCAAAATCATTACTTGGAAAAACGAGAGATTTCAGAGAACACCTTACCACATGTAGTCTTAATTTAAAAAAAGACGAGCAGGATCTGCGAGCAGCAAATCTGATTGGTCTAATTGAGGTAAAATGCCATAATATTTTGTCCAAGTACTGCTGAACGAAAGGTTTTTGAAAGTACCAAAAAGGTGATTTGAGTTCTACAGTGTACAAGTATATCATTTAATTGAAATGAAATAAAAGTTTTAAAGGTTGTAGAATTTTTTTCTGGAAGTTTGCCACCATTGATGCAGCGTCTTTTACACCAACTTGTTTGACACGTTACACAAGTTATCTGTGCCTGTTGTTTGTGTTCTTTATGACGTCCTTGAAAACAGTAAGTTTCCTGTTTGGAATTATTTTCAGCTTTATTTGAGAGACAGACAGACAGATTAAAAAAATTATTTCACTCCTCTCTGCACACGCACGATCGGGTTGAATTCAGAGCCAAAGTACTGCTAAACTGCAGGTTTGTTTTCCGATTCATTTTCCGATTCATGTTCCGATTCGTGTGCAAAATAAATCATTCAATTGAAATCAAATTGTTCCTCAATCATAAGCTGACATTTGTAGACAGACAGACAGACAGACAGACAGACAGACAGACAGACAGAGAGTGAATCAATTCCTTGACCCCGCTTTTTGCTTCGCGTGTGAGGGACAGCCTACAAGGCCGGTGACTGTCGCCCAATGGAGTACTGCTCTCCCAAACGAGGTGGTACTTTAGTTTCACCTGTTTCTCCTGGGATCTGTGGAATCCAAAGTTTTCAACATTATTGGAATATCCTACAATTAGGCCGAAGCACATTGCCTGCTGCTATCTCACCACAGACAGGCCAATGCACCTCTCTGTTTTTAACCCCCTCTCATCTGGTTTAGCTACCACGATTTTCTCAGCCTTCCAACCCTTTCCAGGAACTCCGCAGGGACACAGTCACCCCCTCCTGGTTAAACTCCAGGCCATCTGTACATCTCCACTTTTTTATTCCCCTCTTCTCCCATTTGCATAACTGCCTTGCTGAGGCTGTTCAATCCTACTCTTCTCACTAGGACTTCAAGCAGGTGCTACAACACCATCTCAAGTTATTCCCAGTCCTAATTACGTTCTTTTATACCCCTAAAAACCATCCTTTAAACCTCTTAATTGCAGCTTCCTGTGTTCATTCCCATCCCCTCTCTTCTCTTTTCCTGTTCATTAAGTTCCTTGCTTATTGCATCCAATTGTTGTCAATGTCACTATGTTGGCTTTTTACTCCCCATCACTTCAGATATTACGTTCCTTTTGAGGCCGACACAGTTCCCATAATGTATGAGTTCACTTTGCTCAGATGTACTGGACCCATTATTACCATGAATCGAATAAAACCTAACATCAGAATCTAATTTTCAATCAACTTAGATTTCATGCATAAACAAGAGCTGAACACATTTCATGAAAATCTGCAGTAGATGCTAATTACTATAATTATGACAGGTGGAATATATTGTGGAGCCATGGAAGAAAACATGAAGTTGTACAAATGGTCTTAACACGTGAAAGATGTTTTGCTCCTGCCCAGGAAATTTCAAGCTCGGTTTGGGCTCTTTGCATCTCCTTCTACCCTATCACTCACGAGGCCATGGAATCTCGGGCAAAGTGGCAGTCCAGCTGTGCTGGATCAAGCACAAGGGAGGAGCTTCTCATCACAAACAGTGATGGGCCAAGACAAGCATGAGTTGTGGGCCAGTTCCTTGTTATCATCATAGTTGAGAAATGCCTGCTTCATTTTACAAGGCCATGATAAAACTTAAACATTCTTTGGCTTTGAATAGTTTGGCTCAAAAGATCCATTGTATGTATATTTTGAATTTGATGCACCATACTCTTTCCAGAGCGTTGGTGCTGCCAAAGCAGTTGCACAGCAAGGGTGATACTGGGTGGTTTGCTATTGCCTTCCCAGTATTGTTTATCCATGCTCTATCCTTTTTAAATGGTGAGCATCAAGAAATGAAGTAGAATTTACCATCTTATAAGTCTTTGGTATGAGTCAGCAGGGTTTGAACCACTGACCCCAGACTCAGAGTGGATAGTCGAACCATTTCACCACCATGTCCAGTATTTGTGTATATACATGACAAAAACTAATAGTGTAGTGGCCGAGACCGAGAAAAATGAGTCGACCCCTACCGGTGGTATAACAAGCTGAAACCGGTCTCATTCGAACTGTATTGATGCCTAGTTTTCGAAAACTGAGGTTGTAGTTGTTGAAATTCTGCACAACATGGTGAATTAACCCCTTGAGTGCGGGAACAAAAGAAAAAATGGCCATTTTCAATAATTCATTATTTGTTAGGGTTGATTATTTCAGGGTATTTCTATGTATTGGACACGTTTTAAGATATTTCAGGGGTTTTATGCCCCGAAGGTGGTTAAGGACCCACAAAATACCCCCAATTTTGGCAGTTTCTGTGCAATTTTAGCAAAAACTTGTATGTTTTATCTTATTAAATGCCCAATATATGTTTAAAAAGTGCCAAATTTGATTATTTTCATCAGGCAGGGTGTCTCATTAAGGAATATGTCAGTTAAACTACGATAGAATGTTCACAACCAGGTAAATTAACCCTTTCTCTGACATGTGCGCCGTTGGAGTGAAAATTCTCATTTTTCTAAAATCGGCATCTTTTATGCAAAAATGAGCTGTTATCATGGAAAACTATGGAAAATATCAGGGTTACTATTAGAAATTGATATTATGCAAGGTATTTCATGGACTTATATGCTGCCAAGGGGTAAAAGACCCTCCGGAGTACCACTAATTTGGCATTTTTTAACGATTTCAGGCCAAACTCATTACATTGTAATTTTCGATGGTATTTCACAAGTTTTGAGATATTCTGTGCAGTTTGTCATGAGCAGTGGATTAAAAGGAACCCAAAATACCCCCACATGTAGCATATGTACTGTAAATAAATACAATTAATAATGATAATGACAGTTGGAATTTTCTCCCATGATGATATTATTAGTTAAACCAAGACACCATAGGTGGCATTGCCACTGCTGATCTTTTGTTTTGGGCATCATGACACCTGTGTCTCTGTCATGCATGGCTCAAACATGTCAAATCTTCTTATCAACTTCAAGACACTGACCTCAAGAAGAGGATCATCACCCATTGTATTGGTCAAATTAGGCCGATTGAACAGGTAGGATCTTAAAAAGAAAACCAAAGATGTTTTCATAGTACAAGATCAGAGGATTAATGAAACTATGTGCTGTATGTGATGGTGTCGGCCCTATGTGTATGTGTAAACAATGTGTTGTACATGGTATTAGCATGGCCATGGAATGCCACATATATGAAAAGTGAAAGTGCTCTGCATGCTCAGTGGCTATAAATCCTTAGTGTTGGCTCCCTTCAGTAAGTGTATGTTGTGTGAGGATAGCCTGATTAGGCTCCACACCCGGTGTACTGACCCTTATTCATAGGCCTAATTCCCTGCGGTGATTCACTGCTATGGCATCTCTCGCTGAAATTTAATACCCTTCTCTTGCAGGGAATCAAGATGGATCTGATTGGAGAACCCATTGAGAAGAGAAGATGTCTGAGTGAAAGTTGTGTACTATGTGAACAGACTTTAGATGAGAAGTCAGTGGACAATCCATTCAAAAGAAATCCAACACTTGACGGAGTAAAAGCTGTTCTTCAAGCTGTGGAAATACGTCAGGACACTGTGCATGACAGGTTGCTCAAGATCAAAGATGGCATTTTAAACCAAACTGTTACCGTTAGATACCATTAGAAATGTAGGGCATCTTATACAACCGCAAGTAATCTCAAGTGTGTACAAAATGAACTTGCGCCTGTGAATGATACGGCTGATAATGCTGGTGACATGGTTGAAAGTGGTCCATCCCGAATCCGACGCACAGACACTTCCACGTTTAACATAACAACTTATTGTTTCATCTGTGAGAAATCATACAAAAGAGCAGCAGACAGGTTCCAAACTACCACCAGTTTCTGAAAAGTGGAGGCAGCAAGTCCAGCCTAGCAAACTTCATCTCCCAACATATATTGGACAATTACGAACAATTACCAAACGAGAAATCAATTATTCTGGCCGGTGGTTTTGGTGATGGCAAGCTGGTGAAAGAAGTACAACCACTCAGAGTCTCATCCATTGACTCTCTTCAGAGTACACAGGAGGAAGCGGATACTTGGATAATCCTCCATGTCGTCAGTCTCTCACGTGACCTTTCAAGGTTCATTGTTCGCTGTGATGACACGGATGACCTGGTACTATTGATCTACTATTATAGTAGAAAACAGCTGACTGACAAGGTATACATGTACGCTGGGCATTCTGGAAAGGAGAGACACATTCCAGTCCATGAGATAGTTACCGTACTCAGTTAGGATCGACTGTTTGTGAGTGTCTCCCTGCCATATACGCTATCAGTGGGTGTGACACCACATGTTCTTTCAACAGAATTGGGAAGTGAACAGGTTATTCTACACTGATCAAGAATGCACAAGCATTGTCAGATATGAAAGGATTTCATGAGGCTGATATTGACACTTGTGTTTCATTGTCATGGAAATTTGTGCTTCTGATGTATGGCAAAAAAGGCAAAGACTTGGATTCATTGAATGATCCACGTTTCCATTCGGCCATGACCACAGACAAGCCAGCATCTCTGCTTCCCCCAACCGAGGATGCATTCAAGCAGCACATCCTACGGGCCAAGTATCAAAACAAGATTTGGTGCGACAGCCATGTTGCAAACTCACCGTTGATATCACCAGTGGTCATGGCTGGTCCACTCGTGGAGGTGGTGGAATTACCCAGACTATGTATACTCAAGATTCTGCTCCAGCTGAGGTTCGAGACTTAACACACCTCTACTGCACTGACAAAAACTGTGAAAACGGGAGGATGTGCCCTTGTGTCCTTGCAGGACTAGAGTGTATTGACATACAGTATGCAGCTGCACTGACTGCAACAATCACAGCAATGTCGTGCAACAGGAAAATGAGAATGCAACAGAGATAGACACTGTTTTCGATATTTAGATGCGTGGCCAGCTGATTTCAGATGTGATCAGCATTGAAAGATTCATGAGTGGGTTTCACTGTGCAACAATATAAACATATGGAATAGATTTTCTCAAAGGTGTGGATCTTTTTATCCGGGTTCAACTGCAATTTCATTCATGAGACAATCTGACTGGTTCATCAAATCAGACTTGGGACTGTTATAACATGAAATGACAATATCATGCGAAAAAAGAGGCAATTGTGGCATCAAATTGGTAAAAAAAAGAAATGCCGATTTGGAGGTATTCCGGGGGTCTTTTATCCATTGGCAGCATAAAAGTCCATAAAATACCTTGCATAATATCAATTTTAATAGTAACCCTGATATTTTCCATAGTTTTCAATGTTAACAGTTCATTTTGGCGTAAAAGATGCCGATTATAGAAAAGTGAGAATTTTCACTCGAACCGTGCACATGTCAGAGAAAGGGTTAATTTACATGGTTGTGAACATTCTATCACAGTTTAACTGACATATTCTTTAATGAGACACCCTGCCTGATGAAAATAATCAAACTTGGCACTTTTAAAACATATATTGGGCATTTAATAAGAGAAAACGTACAAGTTTTTGCTAAAATTGCACAAAAACTGCCAAAATTGGGGGTATTTTGTGGGTCTTTAACCCCCCTACGACCCTAAAACCTCCTGAAATATCTTAAAACATGTCCAATACAAAGAAATACCCTGAAATATTCAATCATTCTACATGTATTTTATGCTTATTGAAGTAAATAAAGAATGATTGAAAATTGCCATTTTATCTTATGTTCCCACACTCAAGGGGTTAATTCACCATGTTGTGCAGAATTTCAACAACTACAACCTCAGTTTTCAAAAACTAGATATCCATACGGTTCAAATGAGACCAGTTTCAGCTTGTTATACCTCCGGTAGGGGTATCTCCTAAATTAGAGCCCTGTTTCAGCCCCGGCCACTACACTATAAGCCTGGTGTTGGCTTCGTGCTTAGGGTGGCGGCTTGGGATCCTAGGGTCCTGAGTTCAAGCCCCGTTGGCCACTGAATTAAAAATACACCAGGAGGTTGACTCAGCCTGTCATTCTTCCGAGGTCGGCAAAATGAGTACCAGTGTACTGGGAAGGGGGACACTGCATCAGCGGCATAGCCACGTCCCAACCAATGATGCAACCAGCAGCTGCAGGCTGCACTCGATAGAGAGAGGTGACAAAAGCTGTGAATATATATATATATATATATATATATATATATATATATATATATATATATATATATATATATATATATATATATATATATATATATATATATATATTATAAAGCTCTCTTACGACTGATTCACGGATTCACTCACTCACTGAATCAATCACTCCTCTCCCAAATGAGCTGCCTTCCTGAGGCTGCCCAATCCTACTCTTCTCATCAGGTGGTACTGTTGTGGGCCGGGGTTCGGTGGCAATAAACGACTACTAGGTGGAGCAGTGGAGTCGTCTCCCACTGAACACCCGGAATTTAGGTCGTGACTCTCGGATAAGTCCGAGAGTTCACGGTTCCCTTAGCGCAGTGCTTCTCAACCTTTTTCAACTTGAGGCCCACTCTGGCTCTGAGGAAATTTTCGAGGCCCATCATACAGAATCGTAATGAGAAAAATGGCAATAAAACTTAATGCTAAAAACAAATCATTATGCTTACCTTTAATGAGACACTTGAGCTTGCTTCTTGGAAATAAGATGGTCAAGTCATGGTTTGATGGGGGACAGACTCACATGCAAAGTGGCATTCAGAGTGTCTGTTTTTAGACTATTTCGTGCTTTTGATTTTGTCACAGTTACAGTCGAGAAGATCCACAGAGATAGGTTGTGGTGAATGGTAAAAGAAATCTGATGGCATGCTTTGACAAAGAAGTGTATTCACTGCTTGCCAATATCCAGAATGAAGGAAGATCTACTTGTGCATGCTGAAGCTTCAGACTACTGTCTGCAGAAAGTTCCATCAGTTCATTTTTAAGTACAATGGACAAGACCACATCTTCTGAAGCAGGATCCACTGAGAAAGGGTTCAAAATCCAAAGGTTTCCTTGCCTTGGGTCCTCGAGAAAGTAGTCTGCAAACTTTTGTGATAACTCGGTCAAATGCTGGATTATGAGCCCAGATATGTCTGTATGAGGAGTGGATTCCAGAGTTTCACTCATAACTGGAAACATCTCAAGTCGTCCATCCTTCACTTTTCTGTTCCAAAGAACAAGCTTTTTCTTGAAGCCTTCAATTTTATCAGCAACCAAGAACACTGAACTGTTCCTACCTTGCATTGATATGTTGAGCTGATTTAACTGGTCAAACACATCTGACAGGTAAGCCAACTTGGCACAAAAGTTATCATTACTGTAATGATCAGCAAGTGGTGAGTGTTTCTCTTCAAGGAACATGTGGAGTCATGTCTCAGTTCAAAGAGGCGATTAAGCATACGTCCTCTTGAAAGCCACCTCACCTCACTGTGGTACAGAAGCTGCAAGTGATCAGAATCAAGTCTTTCACACAGTGCAGCGAAACACCTTGAGTTGAGTGCACTCTTGTTGATGAAGTTCACAGTTTTAACAGCTACATTAATGACTTCATTCAGTTCTGGTGACATCTGCTTTGTTGCCAGATTTTCTCTATGTAAGAAGCAGTGGGTCTTCTTGGCATCTGGCGCCCTCTGTTGGATCTGTTTTAGAACACCACGATCGACTCCTGTCATTGATGCAGCACCATCTGTGCACACACCTACGCAGTTCTTCCAATCAATACTCTTGTCAGTGAAGTATTTGTCAAGCCAGAGCATTACATCATCTGCAGCTGTTTTTGTGGGAAGGTCTTTGCAAAACAGTAGATCCTCATGAACATCACTGTCCCCGCAGTACCTCACGAAAACTAGCAATAAAGCATTATTGCTAATGTCAGTAGATTCATCCAACTGAATGGAAAAATACGGACTGGCCTTTATTTTTTCCACCAGTTGGCATTCAATGTCATCACTCATTTCAACAATTCTTCTCATCACCGTATCATTAGAGAGTGATACAGACTGAAGTTTGGTTGCAGCTGCCTCTCCAAGAATTTCTCGACACATCAACAGCGCTGGGTAAAATAAGCTCTTCCGCGATTGTGAAAGCTTTCTTGCTACGAGCAACATGAGCAGCAACCATGTAGCTGGCTTTCAATGCTGATTTTGACTGAGTTGTAAATGTTGTAATCACTTTCTGCTGTGCCTGAAGTCCAGCCCTTTTCCTCTCAAAATATTCCTTTGGCTTACCTGCACTATTCGGGTGTCTTGTGTTTAAGCGCCTCGTTTGACAGGATTTCAGCACATTCAACACACTGTGCTTTTGGCTCAACATCACTGCCTGCCATCGTGAATCCATATCTAATGTAATCGGGGTCATATTTCCTCACCACAACCTTTCGAGATTTTTCCGGAGCAGATTTGTCTTCTCCATCACACTTCGTTTCAAAAATCGATCCATTTTCGGTTCAAGAAATTATCCGCGAAAGTTGAAAAGTTCACAAAAATTTCAAGTTCGTGAACGCATGAACTAAGTACAAGGCACGTACATGCATACACACACAATACACACATACACACGGATATAGTACGTTCACACCACAGTTACATGTACATCGAACGCGCGTAAACCACCACCACTGCATTAACATGACGTACGTAAGCACAAAATGACTCACTCTATCTCTCTCTTGCGCGCGCTCGCTAGACGGTTTCGGAAAGACGGAAGTACAAACAGACCTAGCTGAATTCCAGCTGTGTCGTGTAAGTCTTACACTGTAAGATCAGACCCTTTTTTATATACTTCTTTTCTTTTCTTTTTTGCCGACCTCGCGGCCCACCTGTGAGGGCTCCGCGGCCCACTAGTGGGCGGCGGACCACCGGTTGAGAAGCACGGCCTTAGCGGACCGTGGTCGCCAATATTTCGACGGTGTGGGGTAGGGTTAATTGCCTAATTTCAATATACCTGAGTACCCACGTCGTCCAACTTCCGGGGAAACCACACCCTCAGCAGATTTTGGCCGAATCGAGTCGCCATCACCGATTCGGATCCGGCGTAACCGAGCGGAAGTTACCAAAGCCACGCCAGACCAAATGAAAAAAATGAACGAACGGCTTTACTATTTCTCAATACGTACCTTGCGAGGCCAATGAAGGAAAGCACAGAAAACGAGCTGGTACATTTAACAGGGGTTTATTTATAACAATAATCGGGGAGGGGAGATACAGAGCAGAGTTATCACGAATAAAAGCCAGGCAATGTACAATGAGCAAAAGCACTTAATCCTACTTAAAGATGGGACCTACGGACATGCACAAACACACACAAAAGAAATGGACCCGTGGGTCTTTCGTCGGAAGAGCCGGGTACCTCCCCGCCTCATGCGGTTTCACTGGACCCGCACTTGTGGAGCTCGGAGTCCTGGACGGGAACGGTGATCCCAGCTCGAGCGCTCCAACGCAAACCACCACGGTGGGACTCGAACCCACATTCAAAACATCCATGACCTGCCTTGGGGCGGAGCCTCGATCTGAGGTGATGGAGGCTCCGCCCACGCCTTCAGCCAAAAACACGTGGGCAATGGCGACCGGGAACAATGAGGGACGGTGCCGTTGTTGTAGTGGATGTAGTAGTAGTTGTTGTTGTAGTTGTAAAAACCGAGCTAAAAAATAACTCGTAGCACACACATGTAATTTCCATGAGACAAAGGGGATGGATTCTAACTATAAACACACACTTATCGAAATAACTGAACTACGGGGACTCTGGCTGCTTGTGTGCACAAGGTTTCCAAATCCGTAACAGTACAACACCATCTCAAGTTACCCCCAGCCCTAACTCACCAATTACTGACTGACTGACTGATATTAAAAATCGGAGCCTTCCGGGTGATGCAGAAAGCTGAAATTTTGTGTGCTGAAGGACATCGAAGCCGATACAGCGGAAAAAAAAATCACAGAACCTTATCCTGTTATCACTTCTACAATCTTAAATTATACTACAACAGCTGCCATCACACACACACACACACACACACACACACACACACACACACACACACACACACACACACACACACACACACACACACCCAAGGAAGATTAGGCAGCCATAAAGAAAGAAGCAGATGAGGACAAATGGCCTCGCAATACCTGGCGAGGTCGGCCAACCAACGCAACTTAGTAAGGTTAGCGGGAGGTCGGAGGGAGAAATACTGGTGTCTAAAGTGCGGGAGTGGGAGGTGTGGTGTCGTGCCAGAGGAAAATGTGATTGTGAGTCAGGAATGGATGCTCTTTTGTGTGTCCAAAGGGAACGAGATAGAGGGGTGGAAAGAGAGAGAGGAGAAAAGATGCGTGAGGGGACAGATCCCTAACCTAGTCGTGTATAGGTCTGCTCGTGTAGTGCGTATCTCTGTGGGACGCTCCGCTTGAGCATTCTCACCTCAAGAGTTGACGCGTTATCTCCGGCTTAGTCACTTTGCCGGGTCTCGTGGCAACGTGCGCTCTGCACTGGTCCTCCGAAATAAGCACATCTCAGTCGCACACCAACTGTTAGTGAAGAGCCAGCGAAGGGCAGAAGCAACGAGGAGCCGAGATGAGCAGAGAAGGTGGTGAAGAAGAGAGGTGAAAAAGAGTGGTGAAGAAGAGGTCAAGTTGCTCCACGCTACTCCTTTTATGAGCCCCGGGCGAAGGGTGTGGCGACGACCCGAAGCAACGCATTGTGACCCGAATGCCGCTTCTCTATTGGGCCACAGCATCACTGGCCACACCCTACCAGGCTCCTGGGGATGGAAGCGGTCTCATTCACACATTCGGTGTGACAAGGTCCTGACTCGTCATAATGTATAAGCCGGCAACCTGGCCACGAACGTGCTCCAAATGCAGTCTGAATGCCGAATAGCAATGCACACCCGCCACCCACACCAAGCCCCTCCTCCTCAGAGCCCAAATGCATACCTGGGTCCTGTGTCAAACTCCCAGATCACCCTTTCCGTGACTCCTCCTCGCCGCCCCTGTCTTGCCATGTTCTGGAGACTGGATGAGGGTCGTATCAATCTCGCGCGCTCACCCCGGACATTCCCAGCGAGATGCGGTTGGTGCTATTAACGTCCGTTGCTCGTCCCCGCATCATGCGGTCCGAGTACAGTCTCAGTCGTGCAGCATGCACCGCCACCTTCTCTGCGCTGTTCATCTCGGCTCCTCGTTGCCTCTGCCCTTTGCTGGCTCTTCACTTGCAGTTGGTGTGCGACTGAGATGTGTGTATTTCGGAGGACCAGTGGCGAAGTGTAGCGATGCAAATGTATGAGGAGGTGTGGGAAACTTTTTCCCGTGTGCAGGAGGTGTTGGTGTTCGAAGTGGTGAGTTTTTGGTGAGCAAGCTGAGATGCCGTTGGAAATTGGCACGCAGATTTAAATGAAATGGTGTGCCATGTGCGTGCTATATGGTGTGTTTGTGCTTTTGTTGAGTCTCAGCCACGGGAGGCTGCATGGTGTGTTTACTATTCATATTATGGTGTGTTTGCTTGCTTGCTTGATTTGTACCACGGCTAAAGGGAAAGGGTTTGAATAGAAATCAGAATAGAAGACAGAGATATAGTTAATAGACCTAGCTATAAGACCCACACAACACACTTTGTCCCGATAATCCACTAGACATGAGGGGAAGTTCTAACTGCACAAAGACTAATGAAATTACTGCCTGGGGATCGCCGTATGTTGGGTGCCATTGCCTTGGAGGCATGCAGTTTTGTATAACCGCAACAATATATGCACATATATACTGTGTATATATATATATATATATATATATATATATATATATATATATATATATATATATATATATATATATATATATATATATATATATATATTCAATGAAAGAAGTACACCGACTCCATAACACGACGCTGACATCATGAACATAAATTATACCAACACATCACCGAAAACGAGAAGGTATCCATATGGTACTCAAGCCTCGGCAGACCGAGATTAAAGCCTATGGTCACAAATATACGAAGGCAGAGGTGTCAATCTCAATTTTGTCCTTGTTGTGGGCTCATCAGGACAACATTCTGCTGACCGTTTTTTCGTCACCATATTAGACTCATTAATAAAACTTAATTGAACCCCCGAACTTGACAAGGCAGCAGGGCACAAATTGAGTCCCATCACAGCACTTGCTGCACAACCTGCCAGTAATAAGTGTCGCCTGCCATGTGAGCACATTGTCTCTGCCCTGCTGATCACCAGCCAAGAGGCTTGCAGTTCAGGTCATGTCAGGTATGGGATCATGCATTGGAGCAGCATGTTTCTGCATCCACCTTCTGCTGGTACTCCAGGCACCTCCATCTGGCCATTCCCCAGGCAGATGCTTGGCCCATCCCCATCACCTTGAGATGCTGATCAACCTACGACAACCACGAGGCACATGGTCGGCCCATTGGCATCCTCCACCCACGAGGCTCCCTCGCTGAGAGAATCTGGTGAGCAGGACCAGCATCAGGAAAACGAGCCACATGTTCATACAGTTGCAGGTGATGTTCACGGAGTATACAGTTAACAAATCTTATCTGAGTGTCACTCAGCTACTGATCGTTGGACACAAAGTCCTGGTAAGAAATAAGTGGTAAAAATAAACCTGGTAAGAAAGACGTTATGTCTCCAGATAAGATCCTTGGTCAGAGTCCAAGTCCCACATCCATAGAGGAAGACCGGAAGGATCATGGCCTTAAAAACCCAGACGTTCGTTCTCCTGCATAGGTTCCAACAGCTACATACCCCATGATGCAGTGAATCCATGACTCCCCAGGCCCACCCAAGAAATCTATCGACCTCTGGCTAAAAACATGTGGACACATGAATATCACTTCCAAGGTAAGTGAATCTCTCCATGACTTCAACATCCTCACCACAAACAGGACCAGACACAATAGTAGTACACAATATGTCATTAAAACCCTGGATCTTAGTTTTGACTGTGGAAACCCGTAATCCCAGCAGCTCCTACTCTTCATTCAACATGTCAAGGGCCCACAGAAGGATATCCAGAGTCTCTCAAAGATGACTGGATTATCTGTGACATCAAGGTCAGAGATCTTGACATTCCAAAATGATGCATCGCAGCTTGATCTCTCCAACATCCTCCACAAAATTCAGTCCATACAATAGCTGAAAAGTGTGGGGGCCATTACACACCCCTGAACAACTCGTGTAACAACTGGAAATAAGTCAGAGATGGAACGACTACACCTTACAGCACTCAGTACCAGAGTACAGTTCAGAAATCAGATTGATCAGTTTTCGTGACATCCCTCACAGACTGAGAATCCTTCAGAGGGCATCTTAATTCGCCAAATTGAATGCTTTGCAGAGATCAACATAGGCTGTGAGCAGCCCCTGCTGAAACTCTCGTTTGCATTTGATGAGGATCCGAAGAGCTAGTTTACAGTCCTCTTTGGCAATCTTACAATCGTTGACCTCTTTGGTGTAAAGTCTGACTTCTCTGGGTGCTGGTGCTCAAGCAGATGGTGGCTAACCCTATCAATAATTATCTGAGCAAAGATCTTGTCTGGCACTGAGAGCAGCATCACCCCTCGGTAGTTGTTGCGGTCCTGGCAATCACCCTTCCATTTCCATATAGGGATAACAATGCCCCTCTTCCAGTCAGTTGAGCCAATGCCTGTGCTCTACAAACAGCACATAACTGCATGCAACGACCTGAGTACAGCATTTCTACCAGCCTTGAGAAGTTCAGCATGGTTGCCCCAGATCCCAGGAGCTTTCAACTGGTTCACCACAGCCTGTGTTTCCACAAACTAAGGTGTTTCACAATTGATTGGAGGGTCAGCAACAGAGAAAGCTAACCCCTGATATCCAACTCACCAGCTGGTGGGTCAGCTTGGTACAGCTGCTCAATACAACCGGCCCAGCGGGCTTTCACCTCAGATTCCTCTGTCAAGAGCCCATCACCTACTACTCTAACAGCAGTACACTGTGGGACGTGCTTGGAGAAACGCAATGCATGATCTTCTCTGCAAGCAGGACAACAATCACTTGACCACAGGTGATGCTCTCCCCCTTGACAGATTCCTCAAACATAGGCCCCCTTATCCATCCTCAGCACACATACAGTTTTACGCTCCTAAACTCCCGAAACAGCTCAGCTCTGCAATTAAACCTTGCACTGTGACTGTAATTAAGGTATCCAGTGTTCCTTGCGACACAAAGTTCTTCTTTGCCTGACAGTGGGTTCCAAGACATTCACTGGAGACATCAAGGATGGTAATCTTGAAAGCACTCCACAACTCTTCAGGATTCCCCAAAACACCGAGACCCCCCCCAAATCCCACTCAGCCTGTTCACAAACTCCTCAGCTGCCCTCTCATCATTGAGCTTGCCAACATCCAGCCTTTGCTAGGTTGGTACCATTCTCCTGGAATTAAGATGCAACTTCAGAGTTGCTACAACAAGCCTGTGGTCGGTATTTAGGAACTGAGCACTCCGGTCGACTCTGCAGTTCTGAATCATCCTCGAGTGGCCATCACCAAGCACATTGTCAATATCCTTTGCCACACCACCAGCATTGGAATACGAAGTCCAGTGATGAGCCTGTGGGCACTGAAACCATGAACCAGCCACTCTAAGTCCATAACTTCTTTCAAAGTCAAGGAACTTAGTGTTGTTCTGGTTCACAGTTCCAGACCCATGGGGACCAACTCACATCTCATAACCATCCCTGTATGTGCCAATCAATGCAATGAAATCCCCCAAGACTGGAAGAGTTCTCGCTTGGGGCACGGATCAACGACAGACTCGAGTGGGGCATAGAATGCCCAATTCACAGTAAGATCACTCGTGTCAGTAGGAGCACATATGGAGACTGGGGAAATGACACCCAAGGAGTGACAACAAATCCTCAGTCCCATAATATGCTCGTTGATCGGTGTTACCTCAATTATCAAGTGAGTCAGCTTATTAGACACAGCTATAGCAACTACTTGGGCATGGTAACCATCAGAACGACCAAAGCAGTTTTAACCACCCGCCATGATCTCACCACTATCTGGTCTCTGAACCTCAGAGAGTGCTGTAATACCGATGTACAAATGCTGGAGCTCAGATGATAACAGACACCGGTGATCATCCTCTCTTAAGGTTAGGACATTCCAGGCACTCACCCAAAACGACTGCCTCAAGTTAACCTGAGGAAACCGCCAGCTGGTGGAGGACACCTTAGCACCACCATGATACACATCACCAAAATCGGACCCAGGAAGGTAACCCCGTGCTTTTTGTCCTGCCATCAAAAAATGGGGGTCCTGAAGGCTTTGCCCCAATTCCTGCAAAGGGCAGCTGCTCGAGAGGTACTCCCAATGGAGTGGGTTTTCAGTTTTCTTTCCGTTTTTTTTCTATGTTTTTGCAGAATGAAATGGTGGTCGGAGTGCAAATCTTGCCACCAACCTCCTTGAAAAAGGTAACCTAAATGCAGGAGGACGTCGGCAGTTGCAGTTGGGCATCTGGAAAGCCTTTGGCTCACATGGAGCTCCTCCACCCTTTGACAGGTTTTGTTTTTAATCCTGCTGGGTGTCAACATCTATACCGTCCTCACAAGGAAACCTGGAGGGGGAGACAATTTAGTCGCTGCCAACTTGACCATGAAACAGGTGAGTGTAGCTTGACATGTTACCTGTGGGAAGTCACAGATCTGATCTGGCTTAACCTGACAATAAAGAAAGCATTGGTAAATTTACACCATCCAAAACTTTTCCAACACATATCTGAATTTGGCTTGATTGCATCAGCATTCTGGTTAATTGTTTTCATGAATATAACACGAGGTGAGACGTTATTAATTTTTATGTATTCATAAAAAAAATTGAGTTACATTCTTTGACAACTGTGCTGTGATGGTGGTGATGGGGGAATGTTCTTGGTCCCGTCATTTTTTGATGGCCTTTACATGAGTATTGAGTAACAAATGAACAAGGGTCACAGGCAAGGCCATACAAGGCGGGCATCCGGGTGAGGGTGGGGGGTGGCAAATGCCACCCCCCCACCCTGCCAAGCCAGCAGAGCTGTCATAATTTGTGCAGAAAAATATCACGATGGCAAAATATCGCGAGATGATAGCACGGTTACTTGTGATGTAAACTTAAGTAAATAGCATTTATTTGACCATTTTTACATTTATCAACCAAAACCATTTTGGGGTTAAAATATATAATCGTAAAAAAATCTGAAAAATAACAAATTCATTCTACATCTGGCAAGTGGCTGCTCTGCTCAACTCCCGAGGCTTCGCCTGCCCTCAAGAACTTTCAATATGATGTATTTCTATCCTTGAATGCGTGTCATGCAATTACGCATACACATAAACACAAATGGCTGAGGGTAGGACAATGTCCAGCACATTAAGGTAGGGCAATGTCCAGCACATTAAGGTAGGGCAATGTCCAGCACATTAAGGTAGGGCAATGTCCAGCACATTAAGGTAGGACAATGTCCAGCACATTAAGGTAGGGCAATGTCCAGCACATTAAGGTAGGACAATGTCCAGCACATTAAGGTAGGGCAATGTCCAGCACATTAAGGTCGGGCAATGTCCAGCACATTAAGGTAGGGCAATGTCCAGCACATTAAGGTCGGGCAATGTCCAGCACATTAAGGTAGGACAATGTCCAGCACATTAAGGTAGGACAATGTCCAGCACATTAAGGTAGGACAATGTCCAGCACATTAAGGTAGGGCAATGTCCAGCACATTAAGGTAGAGCAATGTCCAGCACATTAAGGTAGGACAATGTTCAGCACATTAAGGTAGAGTAATGTCCAGCACTTTAAGGTAGGACAATGTCCAGCACATTAAGGTAGGGCAATGTCCAGCACATTAAGGTAGGACAATGTCCAGCACATTAAGGTAGAGCAATGTCCAGCACATTAAGGTAGGACAATGTCCAGCACATTAAGGTAGGGCAATGTCCAGCACATTAAGGTAGAGCAATGTCCAGCACATTAATGTTGGACAATGTCCAGCACATTAAGGTAGGACAATGTCCAGCACATTAAGGTAGGACAATGTCCAGCACATTAAGGTAGGACAATGTCCAGCACATTAAGGTAGGGCAATGTCCAGCACATTAAGGTAAGTAGGGTAAGAATACTGATTCTGGCTCACTTTTCCCCATGTAAATGAATGGGGGATTTTCAGCGATTTATATTTTTTTTCCCTAAAAATAAACCCCCCTTTTTATCCCAAGGTATATTTATTTGTCTCCCCTTTTAACCTGGAGGTTGAACCTCATTGAATTGAACACCTGGGGGTTGAACAGCTCACTCATTGAACCTATAAAGATTTGTTCATTCTCAAATTCCTTCAATAGTTTAATTTTCTTTGCACAATAATCCCCATCTAAAATATTGACAAACAAAACATTTGAATCTTTATATTTTTTAAGATACCCCATTTGTGCCATTACGAAATGATAAACTTCTCTTAATGCTCTTGTTTGACCACCTCCTGAGCCACAGGTTATTTTTTGTTAAGCCCCGCCCACTTTTCTTTAAGCCCCGCCCACTTTTGTTAAGCCCCGCCCACTTTTCATAAGGTAATTTTTCTAAGCCACGCCCACTTTTCCTAAGCTCCGCCCACTTTTGCTAAGCTCCGCCCACTTTTCATAAGGTATTTTTTCTAAGCCACGCCCACTTTTCCTAAGCTCCGCCCACTTTTGCTAAGCTCCGCCCACTTTTCATAAGGTATTTTTCTAAGCCACGCCCACTTTCCTAAGCCCCGCCCACTTTTGCTAAGCTCCGCCCACTTTTCATAAGGTATTTTTTCTAAGCCACGCCCACTTTTCCTAAGCTCCGCCCACTTTTGCTAAGCTCCGCCCACTTTTCATAAGGTATTTTTTCTAAGCCACGCCCACTTTTCCTAAGCCCCGCCCACTTTTGCTAAGCTCCGCCCACTTTTCATAAGGTATTTTTTCTAAGCCACGCCCACTTTTCCTAAGCTCCGCCTACTTTTGCTAAGCCCCGCCCACTCTTACATATCATTTCCAGTTCATCTCTGACTCACAAAGAAATCACTAGAAAATTACAGGATGTTATGGTTTTGAAAAATTTCCCAATGAAGGCTTGCCTAGGCTTGCCCAGGGAATTTCCAAAGGAAACCACACCCACCAGTCTTTCTCTATAAAAGCTTCAAACCCAGGCTCCATTTTAAACATTTGTTCTTGCTGGCAATGGTGTTCTGTGTGCTTGTCTCAAACTCTCTGTCTTCTATGGAACTAAACCTTCAAGTTGATGAACTGGATTCAAACCTCTTATCTATTGAGGTAAGATTTTTTATTTTCCTATTTTCAAACTTTGATTGAAGCATACTCATTTAATAATTAAATAACTTAATTAATACATTATTATTTTCTCTCACAGGAAATTGTATCTGAAAATACTGCTTTTGCTACAACTTGGGGGAAATTGTTGGCTTGGTTGAAGACCTTGAGTGGGATGACTTTAGTGTTCCTTGGAACTCTCTGTCTTCTATGGAACTAAACCTTCAAGTTGATGAACTGGATTCAAACCTCTTATCTATTGAGGTAAGATTTTTTATTTTCCTATTTTCAAACTTTGATTGAAGCATACTCATTTAATAATTAAATAACTTAATTAATACATTATTATTTTCTCTCACAGGAAATTGTGTCTGAAATACTAAATGAAAATACTGCTTTTGCTACATCTTGGGGCGAAATTGTTGGCTTGGTTGAAGACCTTATGAGCGACCAAGACCCACAGAACGAGTTCGTCTCTTGATGACCCAACCAAAGAGTTATACCTTGAGACCAGCAAAATCCTGAAAAGAGTTTTACAGCAATAGTACTCATTGTGAGTTATCAAGACAATACCCACTGAACAAGTTATACCTTGATGAGCCAGAATACAAGTTTTACCTTGAGACTCACAAATTTTGAAAAAATCAGTAAATGAGTTCTGCCTTGATGGTTTAAATAACTACCTTGGAGACTCAGGAAAAAGGGTTTTGCCAAGATGGTTCTAAATATGGGGCCTACCTTGGAGACTCACAAATTTTGAAAAAATCAGTAAATGAGTTCTGCCTTGATGGTTTAAATAACTACCTTGGAGACTCAGGAAAAGGGTTCTGCCAAGATGGTTCTAAATATGGGGCCTACCTTGGAGACTCACAAATTTTGAAAAATCAGTAAATGAGTTCTGCCTTGATGGTTTAAATAACTACCTTGGAGACTCAGGAAAAGGGTTCTGCCAAGATGGTTCTAAATATGGGGCCTACCTTGGAGACTCACAAATTTTGAAAAAAATCAGTAAATGAGTTATCCTTAAGAGACTTTGTAAGTTGGTTTTACTTTGAATACTTGAAATGTGGGTTCTGGATTGATAACTCACAATGTGATACATATCTTGGAAACTCAACGGGAATGTGGTTATACCTTGAAGACTTGGAAAGTTGGGTTTATGTTGGACACTTGAAACTTTTTTGGGGGCTTTTATTTATTTATTTATTTATTTATTATTATTATTATTTTATTTATTTATATTTTGGAGACTTTTGGAGTTGCTATCACTTTGGGATCTAAACCTATCGATGTAGTTCTGTGTAGGATGGTGTTGAAAGGGAACAAGATCAAGAAAGTTCTGGGAAGAAAGTGGAGGCTTACGCCCTCTTTCTACGTCATCAAACCTGAAAGCCTTAAAAGACAGAATTGGAAGAAGAGAAAAAAACAAAAATATACATTGTTCGTTCTGGGAAGAAAGTGCAGGCTTACTCCCTCTTTCTACGTCATCAAACCTGAAAGCCTTAAAAGACAGAATTGGAAGAAGAGAAAAAAAAAAAACAAAAAATATACATTGTTCTGCTCTGGGAAGAAAGTGCAGGCTTACTCCCTCTTTCTACGTCATCAAACCTGAAAGCCTTAAAAGACAGAATTGGAAGAAGAAAAAAAACGTAAAAATATATATATATATATAGGTGGAAATCTCATTTTGAAAAAGACATTGTGTTGGGCGAGGATTGAGTTGGGGTTGAGATTTTGAATGTGAGGGTTAGGGTTGAGATTTTGAATGTGAGGGTTGGGACACACACACATACACATCAACAAACAAAAGTTAAGCCTTGACTATTCAGTTGAGGATTCTGTGTTTGGGGTTCACAGATCTAAGAACGTCCCCCTTGACACACATTATATACTGTAAATACACCTCGGACTTGTTCCTCTAGTGTCCACAAAGGTGTATTATATGCTTAGTTTTGTCTTTTGTAATTCCTGTGAATAAAATGAACCTAAAATCTCTTCCCTTCCAAAATCATATATTTTATAAGTCCAAGGAACTGTATCTATTACATCAACAATTTTAAAAGTTCTTTCGTCCATCGTTCAGTAAAACCCTTTTCAAAATGAGATTTCCACCTATATATTCTTACGATATCACCAACTTTGAACTTAGGTTTTCTGACATTAATCTCTTTTTCATATTTTAATTTTGTAAATGTTTCTGATGGCTTCATATTCGTTGACGTGTGAATCGTGTCATTATACTTATCCACAATATCCTGAATAAAAGATAACCATTGTTGTGAACCGAGTTGTGTGAATTTTTATATAGTCTCTCTTTAAGGTACGATTAAAACGTTCAACAACAACTGCCTTCCCTTCATTAAAGGTACTGTATAATGTAATACTGTTATTTTTTAAAAAAATTCATAAATGTCTTGTTATAAAACTCTCTACCCTCATCAGTCCACAATTTCTTAGGTTTTCTCTTACTTTTTATTAAATATCTGTTGAAAAGCTAACACAAGAGTATTACCTGTTTTGTTTTTTAAAGGGACAACCCACGATATCTACTCTCAAATCAATAACGGTTAAAGCATACTTGTACCCCTTATCATTATTGAGTTCAATCAAATCAGCAGACCAGATATAATCAACTTCCTTGGAATAAACTTTCCTTCTCTGAAACTTTGTGAATATTGGTTTATGTAATTCATCAGCTAATTGCTCTTCAGTCTTAATGACATCATTAGAGCCTATAAGTTTTTTTGAATTTCCAAGTCCAAGTTTCAATTTAGCACTAATCATCTTCTTCACGATGAACCTATCAACTTTTTCTCTCAAGGTTGGATTTTGTATCAGAGACAAATTATATAACATTTCTCTATCGGCTTCATGCTTTTCTTCCAACGTTGTGGTATTCCCATAATCAATATCGTGTCTCATGCACACTTCATCAACTCTATTGATTGGTTTACTCCAGGATTTAGGATTGTCTGCCTCATCTAATCTTTTATCCAAGTTTGTGCCTGGACCACAGAAAGAATACCCTGGAAGATGTAATTCCCTGGTATTCCAGTAGTTGTAAATTTACTTCCTGATAAAAACTTTTGTATATCTCCTCCGAGTTTGTGTTTGGAGATAAATTGATTTTTTTTTGAACCACACACCGAACATATACCTTTTTGTATAACCCTGTTATTTTTACTTTTAATATATGAAATATTTTTAGTATTAGTTTTCTTTTACATTTGAGACAATAACTCATTTATTTATGAGAAAAATTTCTGCAGAGTGCAAAACCTTTTAGTTTCCAACATGCACATTTGAATCTTAATTTTTAAAACATAAAGAATCCTTAGAAATGCCTTCACTCTCTCCTCCATTTATTTAAGAAAAACTTGAATTAAAATACATGTCTTCTCGATGTCGATAGTCTTGTCGAAAGTAGTGTAAATAGACTTTTTAATTCTTTGTATTCCTCCCTAATTGAGATAAGTTAATTTCTTTAATACCTCTATTCTTTTTGAATCTCACTGGTTTCCATATTTTGATATTTATTCATTCTCTCTCTTTCCTCCCTCTCTCTCTCTCTCTCTTCCTCCTTCTCTCTCTCCTCCTCCTCCTTTTCCTCCTCTTCCCTCTCTTCTTCAACTCCTTCCTCATCCCTTACTATACTTGAATCGTTTACACCCCATAGAATATTATACATATATTCATCAGGATTTCTTGTTATTCCTGTATCCAAAATAATTTTTTTACAACAGGATACCAATAAAATTTCTTTTGAATTTCTAAAAGAGCCTTACCTTTTCTTAACCTTATAATTTTTTCATTATTTAACATTCTAATTAAATCTAAAGTTGTTGGTTTATCAACATCAGCATAATGCCAATCTTTTATTGAAAATACCTCATTCTTATGTTGTAGAACATATTTATTAAAATACCAAATACCCTTTTCTTGGAGGTATGCTTGGACACAGAAATGATAATTTTCTTGAAGCCTTCTTGCTGTCATTTATGTATTAGAAATATATGTTAGAATAATATTATGGCACAAAACACCTCCCCATCTTCCCATAGTTAAATCATTTTGTATTTCCTTACTTATTATATATAATCCTGTTTTTTTCTGTTTTCATGAGATAAACAAGGGCAAAACCATTATTATATTTACCCTTATTAAATTCTTTTATTTGTTGTTTACTAATCGTGGCTCCACAAAACTCATTCTCGATACCAAGTGGATAATATTCTTCCTTACGAGACTGATTTAATTGTTCCAGGTCTTCGAGGTTAATTTTAAATGACCAATTATACCCTAAATCATTCATATCATACCCCCATTGTTCTATTCTCATACAAACGATACGCCCTTCTTTATAAAAATTTATTTTAATTCGAACTGTGAATTCTGTATGACCTGGAGATAATATCAACACTTCTGTATCTTTAGAATACACAGCCGTTTTATTTAAGTATATATTGTGATAAATCGCTTAATCTCACCAAGTCATTTGCGTCAGTCGGGCTTGGATAATTTTTTAATTTATAAGCATTTTTCATGTTAATATTTTTGTTTATATTATATTTATGTCGTTCAGCCTGTGCCTTTGTGTAATAATTTGATAAATCAATATCCAGTTCTTGAGATACACCAAAGATAGAACCATCTTTACCAACATAAGTCATTTATATTAGATTAAAAATAATATCATAAAAATTTTTATTTTGTTGAGTTGAAATAACACATATAGACATAATTGACCACAACACTTGGAATTTAATTCTTGGACTTGAAATGTTTGATAAACACCATTCTGTAAGAATTTTATGACTTCAACAGGTGGTGGAAGACCAAAACTATCAAAATAATATTTGTCTTGACTATTAAAAATACAAACCCAATGAGAACCGTTCCCATCATTATCTTCTAAGTTCATAATAATATTCTTTGTATGTTTCGACACATTTGTTAATTCATCTCTCATACAAATAACCACATTATGAATTTTTAATTTCTTACAATATTTGGCAAGTTGTAAATTTGATGTTGTATTCTTTCCAAATTCTTTCAACCACTCATCAATGCTCATTTATTTATTAGAAAGATATAATCCATTACCTCTTTTCGTTAATTTTACACCTGCTTGTGCTATAGAAGAAAGCATATCTCCAACTAACAATCTCGCTTTATCAGGCAGACCTTCAAGTTTTTCAGCAAAATCTACAATTACACCACTTCCACTAATTTGTTTCTCCAACTCTTTGTTATGTCTTTCCAATTCTTTTTGAGCCTGGAGTTGAGCCTTCCTTTCGTTGGCAGTTTTGACCGCTGTTGAAATACCACCCGTCAATGCTCCAACCGCACTTAAACCAGCAAATAAAGGAATTAGAAATGGGAGAAATCCTCCACTCGTCTCTCTTATTGAATATTTTTTCAACATTGGTTTTGTCATTTTAATTTTAAGTGAGCCAGTGTCATTCAAGATTTTAACCTGTTCTCTTGTGAGCAAAACATCAATTCTTACTGCTCCTTTTCTCTGAATTGTATTAACGTTAATCGTACAAGGCTTTTGATTTTGAACACAAGATGATAGTTTATGAAGATTGATTTGATAAACATATACCCCAGTTGGTACTTTGCCACTCATTTATTTAACAAAAAATTATGTGAGACTAATCATCACACCATTATCTGTATTAATCTGCAATTCTGTTTCTTCCAAAAGCAAACAATATGTATCAACTTCTTCACTCTCTCCTCTTTCAATGTATAGGGAAGTATCCACTGATTAGACTTTATAGTTTCTTTTTGAGCGCTCAGGTCAAACGTATAGATTGTATACAAACTTTTAAATGCTGTCATATCCAAAATAGGTTCTTTATTTCCATTACTTTCACACACCTTTTGGTAAGACTTGTATGCTTCAGCAAAATCATTTTTTCCCCAATTAATTTCCAATCTATCTCGTGGATAAAATGTTCCATCTAGAGAAACGCGAAGTTGTTTCACCTTAGCATTATCACTCAATGCATTATTCTTATCAGTCGCAGTATCACCATCTGGCTTTTTAAAAATCATCCACAGATATCGTGGCTTTCCTTCCAGAACACCCAAATTCCACGTGTAAGTAGTTTGATTGAGTTTAACGTGTTGACATCTTCTTTTGAGGTATGATACACTGAGTGGTCTCTTTGAGTTAAGTTTTCGATTCAACATCTCTTCTGTTTTAAGATTAGGAGTATATTCACTGATATACCAACTCATCTCCTCAATTACAAATTTATTCTGATCACCAAAAGCATTACCAACACCAAAAAGCAATCTATTTTCATTATCATTCCTTTGTAGTTGAAATCTAATTTTAAGACCATACAGAACTTTATCATAATCACAAAATCCAAATATACCTTTAAGAGGAACTGCCACAGTAAAACTATTTTCTGCTTTTGTATCATCATTATACATTCCTTTCCTTTGAATATATCCAGGGTCTGTGTTTGTTCCCGTTGACATATCAGGAATAAAACCTTCGACAGACCCCTTTCCCATTCTATCACTGAATGTATAGAGTGTAAATTTCATCATTTCAGATACAGCAGAGACATAATCAACCGCTTCAACTTCTTGTGTTCCAATATACAATCGCACACTATCAAACATTTTCCAGAAGAAATCATTTACAAGTGTAGCGTTTGTGTTATTCCCAGCCTTAGTGAATTTAAATTTACACAACAAGAAACTTTCGGAGAGATTCAAATAGGTTTGTTGATTATTTATTTCAAAACTTTTTGTACCATTTGTATTCCAGTCTGTTCCAGTTATTGCATTTACCTTGAAGTAATTTTTTTTAGTGGAGTTTGAGATAATAATAGTATCATCCAAATCATAGATACTATCAATTGCTTCCATACTTGTATTTATTTAGGAAAAAAGATGTTAAAACTTTTGCAACCCTGATCCAAGTATTTGAATTATTTTCTGTCGTTCTTGCAGGGACAACTGAGTTTTCCCTTTGTTAATTTCTTTTATTGCTTGTAATTTATGAGATTCTTTCTGAGCATCTTTTATACTCTTTACAGCACCTGCTACATTTCCCACAGCAGAAGCAGTTGAACCAATTAGGTCTTTATGTTTAAGAATAGTTGAACCAATACCCATGAGAGTATCAATTATCCCATCTCCTCTAAATTGATGTCCAACACCCCTTTGTCTCTTAGGTTTATAGTATCCTCTACCAAGATACATACCTTCACCCTTGTTGTACGGGAAAAGGAACATCCCATCCCCTGTAATTATTTTATATTTTCCCAACTCGTGCTTCCTCACAATAACCATCGTATTTATTTATTGAAAAACTTCACGTAGGTGAATTCTGATGGATATAACTTCTCCATTAAAAGAGATCACACGATTATCTTGGTCGGTTATCCTAAAATTTACTCTGTGTATGGTTTTTCCTGACACAGGTAGATAAACCAAATTTTTAGGCTCCATATTGAATTTATAACCAATTGGGGTTGAGTATGCGCTGAATGAAAATATTGTATTTGTTTTTAATCCATCATTATAAGCACCATCAATCAAATCACAGTGAATTAACAACGAATTTATTCCTGAGGATATTTGAATGACATTATCACTGTAAAACGTCCCATTAGTTTCAATCTTTTTTGAGGAGAAACCTAATAACTCTCTAAATGAATTATCAATTGTGAAATCAACCTTGTAGTTATTTTTAACTTTAATCGTTGATTTTGAAGTATGTTTTTGAATGTTTATAACAATATTTTTTGGTTCATCACCCTGTTCTTTCATAAGACGAGCAATTTCGCAAGATATTTGAGAAATCTCGTATGCTCCGGGTGAGACTGTTATCGGTTTGTATCCACTTCCCGGATTATAACTAAACTTGTCATTTTTCTGGGTTCTATTAAATAAGGTATTATAAGTCTCCATGGACAATAAAGATGCCTCATATTCTTTTGTTGTGTCAAGTTGTAGTGGGTATGGGAATGAAGATGTGTGGTCGCTTGTTGTGAAATTAAAACTCAGGATTGTGCTTCTCATCTTATTTAATATGAGATAAAATGTCTTTATATTGATATTTCTTAATTATTTTCATGTTCATCAACTGGTCTAAAATGGCTGATGCTTCATTAAAACAATTGTTATTTCCAGCCTTCTTACTGCCGAACAACAATAACAGTCTATTAACTAATTGCGATGGGTCATTTGGAAGAAAACTAATACCTGAACCAAGGATACTTAAAGCCTGAATAATGTGTTTCTCCTTCTCATTCTTCCTACTTTTACCAGAAAGAATAACCTTATAATTTAGAGTGTTCAGCAAATCAATATATACTCTATCATCATTATTTTCCATATCCAATGGTTTATCAATATACTTTGATTCATCCCTCACAGTTGAACCTTGCCTTCCATCTTTTGTGAGAAGAAACATTAATCTCGGAGTTAGTTTAACAGGGGGTTGAGCAGAACTTAAGAACTTTAATTCATCATTAAATATCAATACCTTTTCTTGAACAAGATGAAATATTGCTGGTTGTTCTGTTGGAATGAGTCCTGCTTTGGTTTTTGAATCCGCTGAATATTCATTGTTTTGAACAGCATTCACAATATAATCAGGGGTTGATTAATCTCTTCCAGTTGTTGAAATAAACCTTCATCATCATATTCTAATTCTCCTAAATGCTCTAATTCTTCCTCCGTCATTTGACTGAAATCTTTTAACATTTGAAGCTTTCTAGGAGTATATTCTACTGTGGGAACTGTGGAAACATCTTTCATTTTTTTCTTGGGAAGTTTTTAAAAGTGGTTTAAAAATTTCTCTTGTTTTTTTTCAAATGCTTCTTCACGTTAGTTTCTGTCTGCGTTTCTTCTTTATGTCTTCCTGTTGTTTTACAACTTTTGAAACCAACTCTTGATGTTCCTTAAATCTTCTTGCTCTTTCTTTTGTATCCATTTATTTATTGTAAAATATCATTTAATGAATTGTAAAGATCAACAGGGAAATTTTCCTTTTCTTCATCATTCAAGTAGATGTGTTCAAATAAATCCTTTTCTTTAAATATTTCATCAAATTCTTTATTAACATTAATGCGAGTTGTAATTTCTTCTTCACAAATACTTGCATCTCTGCTTTTCATACGCTTGTGTTGAGTTTCTTCATCAACATCAAAACCGAATGATAAAATCTTCACTCCGCTCAGATATTTAATAATTTGTCTCTGTTCCTTCTGGATTAGTTTCTAATATCCCAACACCACCAGATTTTAGTTTCTTTAACTCACTCTTACAATGTGAATATTTTGTTGTACCAAGAGAAACCTCCTCAAATATTTGTCCTTCATTCCTCAATCGTATATGTTCCTCCACTGAAATATAGTGATAATCTACACCTTTTACTTCTCCAGGTCTTATTGCTCTAGTTGTTGTTGATACAATGCGTATCACGGGGTGTTTTTAAGTAAATTTACAATATTCTCATTTGTACTACACAAGAACCTTGATTTATGAAAGTTTTTTCCAGAAGCAGATTTACCCACAAGATTTATAATAATAGTTGTCATTTATATATGTAATTGTTTATAAAACAAAAAATATATCCCTTAATATCTCATCTTGTTTCACAACAATATATTTATATTTTTCAGTCGTGTGCTTCATATAATCCTCAAATTTCTTTTTACTACATAATGTAGAACAATTATCTCTCCAAAAATTATTGATATCTATTGAATTTAACTTGAATAAAATAAAAGTATTAGCATTGTTTCTGATGGAACGACGAGGAAGTTGAAAGTACGATTGACTAAGATAAATACAATTACAAGAAGAATGTTTAGCTCTTGTGTAGTAGCTGTGCGTTAGCGTTTGGTTTCTCTCATTAACACAATCATCAAAGATAACGAGGTTCTTTTTTGATTTATCCAAATCTTGGGAGACGGTATATCATCCGTATTATCACTAAGAATACAAGTTATAAGATTTGATTTCTTTTACATCTCTGTGTATCACAAAATAGTTGAATTATATCTTCAATGTTATAATCATTTAGGTTTTTTTGACGTTTAAATAAACCTATTATATCTTCTTTTGAAGACCAGCATTAAAACCTTGTGAGAGTAGTTGATACTCTGGTTGAAAACTCGACTTTGTGAAAATTATTAAATTATCATAATCTAAAAAGTTGGGAGTGAGGAGCATTTTTAAAAGTAAGCAGGTTTTTCCACATCCACTTGAACCAACTATGAGACATCTTAATGAATTTGGGAGATTTTTATGGTTGTTAAATTTTATCTTATTTTCCCAAATAGGTAAAAAATCATTCATTTATATATTTGAAAAACAGGTTATTTAATTTATTATTGGCTTTTTTAGAAACTCTATATTTTATCCTAAGTTCAGGTTTAATTTCAAGATAATCCATTATTTTATTTATACAATATCTTGTGTTGATATTTCCCTGAAAATTACATCCATGAATAATATACAACAACAATCCTTTGAACATTTCTCTTATACGTTCAGTTTCTTCCCTTGTAAGGAAAGGTGTGTTATCATCCTCATACTTTACATTCATTTCTCTAATCAATCTTGTAAAGTAATTCATTTTTGGTGTAAATCTAAGAATTATTTTCCTTTTTATATTTTTTATTATCATTAATTAGAAGATAATCACAGAATATACATTGTTTATAGGCTTTTGACTCTGTGTTTAATCCCCGTCTTTCACACGCAGGACAATTCTCAAATTTGTCATATGGAGAATCAGGAAAGTCTAGCATATTTATAAAGTAAAACTTTACTTAAACTGAAATTCATCTATACTTTCAGTTTTATATTACCATCGATATCGATATACTTTTTTTCATTATCAGATTCAACGACAACATTTTTTATATTAAAGGTAATTTTAAAATTATCGTTAACTACTATTGAACGAAATGTCATTTCACCTGATATATTAACATCCTTTATTTCATCAAGATTTACATCTTTAGGGTTGTTGAAAAAAATACAAATTTCTCCTTGCATATTACAGATGGTCTTATCTTTTTCTTTCTAAAGCTTCATCCATAAGGTTTTTGTTCTTTGATACTTTTTCTTGTTTCATTGCTTTTTCTAGTTTTGAATATATTACTAGAAGGAGAGGAGAAACTTTTGTTAGAGATACTTTAATTGATGTTCTACCAGGTATACTAAAGCCCTTCCACTGAAGGAAATTGAAGAACTCATATTATTTACCATAATAGTTTTTATCCAATAGTTGTTATATTTATCTTTGTTCAATTTTACATCCTTGACATATTTCTCAGTATCTTTAACAGATGAAGAGATTGATTGAAACTTGTCTTTTGTGTCTTGAAACATTGTATTTATTAAGTGAAAAAGTTGGAGGATAAAAATGTTTTTAAGCACAGATTCACCTATAAATTAAACGAAATTTTCATCAAGAAAATTTTAGTTCAAGCAAAGTTTTATTCTATAAATATGGTGAATACAACGTACTGCGATGTTTGTAATCACGAATATAAACATTATAGAAAACACCTCCGAACCAACAAACACACATTTAATCTATTTCATCAAATATCTCCTCTTGAGTTGGAAAGAAAACATTGTGATATCTGTTCAAAGGATGTTTTGAAGAGTAGTTATAATCAACATCTTCAATCACAAAAACACAAGAAAAATGAGTTTAAAGTAAAGGGAGACTATTATATTAAAAACACTGATGAGGCATTTAAAGGGCATATAAAAATAAGGATTTTTCAATTTGGAGAACCCGGTCCATCATCAATAGCTGAATCAATTGAAATAGTAAAAACCCGATGTTGAAAAAATTTATTAAAAAAACATTAAAATAAATAAAAACTTTAAAGTTTTATATGGGAGTGAAAATGAATATGAAAAGACAAGATGAAGAACAAACTCCTTATATGAGAACAGATCTTCATTTTATAACATCATTTCAAGATTTTTTGAATAGTGGGGTTTATGAAGAACTATCAAGACAAGAGGAGGATGTTGATAATACAGTGGTAGGAAGTGGATTCAATATTAAAAAATCATCTTTTTAGATATACACATTCTAAAATCAAACCCTCTTAAAGCTTCTTCTTATATTGAATTACCAAAAGAAATAAAAACGAAAGAAGGCAGTTGTTAATATTAAGAACAATGATAATAAATGATTTCTCTGGTCTGTTCTTGCTCACTTACATCCACCAAAATGTAATTCAGAAAGAGTAAAACAATATATGAAATATGAGAATACCTTGGACATTAAAGATTTTAAATTCCCAATGCCACTAACAGATATTCCTAAATTTGAGAAAAAGAATAATCTTTCTATTAATGTATATGGATTAACGGATACAAACAAAGTTCAAATATTAAAAATTTCAAACAACTATAAAAATGAAGAAACACACATTGACCTTTTATATTTTAGTGTTGGAAAGAATTCACATTACACATACATCAATAATTTATCAAGATTAATCTCTTCTCAGGTATTCAGAACAGCAAACAAAATATATCCTTGTAAGCGATGTCTTAATTCATTTCATACAAAAGAACGATTAGAACAACATTCAAAATATTGTAGTAATCATAAATCAGCTGTAATTACAATGCCTAAACCTGGTGAAAACATTTATTTTGAAGATTATAATAAATCTATCATGCACCCATTTGTGATATACGCTGATTTTGAATGTATCCTTAAAAGATAAATACTGCTTCTCCTAATCCAAAAGAACCATATACAAATAAATATCAAAAACATATTCCTTGTGGTTTTTGTTATTATATCAAATCATCTGTTGGAGAAAAGTATAACAAACTTGAACATTATCGTGGAAAAAATGCTTCACAAGAGTTTGTAAAACGATTAGAAAAGGATTGTATAAGACTCACTAAATTAATGAAAGAAACAAATGAACCGATGAAATTAACCAAAGAAGAAAAATTAGAATTTAGAATGAACAATATCTGTCATATTTGTGAGGGGGAAATTAAGGAGTTTAAAGTTAGAGACCATTGTCATCTTACTGGTAAATATAGAGGTCCCGCTCATTCCTGTTGTAATCTTAATTATAAATTACCTTCTTTTATTCCAGCTTTTCTTCCCAACAGAGCCAACTATGATACACATCTATTTATAAATGAACTTTCAAAAACACCAGGGAATATTTCTGCTATAACAAACACAAGTCAAAAGTATATTTCATTTTCAAAAATGATATTCACAAAACCTATAACTCGTATTAGGTTTTTAGATTCTTACAAGTTTATGGGAACACCACTAGCCTACCTCGCATCAAATCTAAGCTCCACGGACTCTTTTTCAAATCTTAATTCATTCTTTCCAAAAGAGGAAATTCTCACTAAAGAGGAAATTCAGATTAAAGAGAGAATTCAAAGTAAAGAGGAAATTCTAACTGAAGATGAAATTCTAATTATAAAGAAAATTCGAACTAAAGAGGAAATTCAGATTAAAGATGAAATTCTGATTAAAGAAGGAATTCTTACGAGAGAGGAAATTCAAACAAGGAATGAAATTCAAAGTAAAGAGAAAATTCTTACAAGTAAGGGAATTTATCCTTATGATTATATGGATTCATTTATGAGATTTAAAGAAACACAACTTCCTTCAAAAGAAAGTTTCTATAATAACCTTTATGAAGAAGAGATAAGTGATAAGGAATATAAACACGCACAAGAAATATGGAAAATATTTAAGATAAAGAACCTTGGAGAATATCACGATTTATATCTAAAAACAGATGTTTTATTGTTAGCTGATGTGTTTGAAGCTTTTAGATCACTCTGTCATAATAAAAATTGTTATGGATTAGATCCTGCCCACTATTTCACAGCTCCTGGTTTAGCTTGGAGTGCAATGTTGAAAATGACAAAACAAGATATAGATTTAATCAGTGATGTGGATATGCTTTTGATGATTGAGAAGTCCAAGAGAGGTGGAATATCACAAGTATGTTCAAAAAGATATGCTAAAGCAAATAATAAATATCTTCCAAATTATAATAGTGAAAAAGATAGTAATTATTTGATGTATTTTGATGCTAATAATTTGTATGGATGGGCAATGTCTCAATCTCTGCCTTATGGTAAATTAGAGTGGGTGGAAGAAAAGGATTATGAAAAGGCTTTGATGAATATTGTTATTTCTTCTCAAGAGGAATTGAATGACGAAGAAGAAGGTTATTATTTTGAAGTTGATTTGAGGTACCCGAGTGATCTTCATAATAAGCATAAAGATCTTCCTTTGCATGTGAGAAAGAAACTCCAAAGAAAGAATGGTTAAGTGATTATCATAAAAGTTTTAATATTAAAGGTAAATCAACAGAAAAGTTATTAACAACATTCTATGATAAAGAGGGATATGTTTTGCATCAGAGAAGCTTAAAACAGTTTTTGAGAGAAGGATTGAGAGTAGCTAAAATTCATAGAGTTTTAAAATTTAAACAAAGTCCTTGGGTGAAAAAGTATATTCAATTCAATACAGATATGAGAGCAAATGCAAAAGTAAAATTTGAAGGGGACTTTTATAAATTAATGAATAATGCTGTATTTGGAAAGACTATGGAAAATGTTAGAAACAGGCAAAACATTAGATTCGCAACATCTTGGAAAGAAGCTTCTAGATTGATAAATAAACCAAGTTTTGAGAGAGAAGAGGTTTTTTCAGAGAACTTTTCTGCAATTCATATGAAAAAGGAAAGTATTGTAATGGATAAACCAATTTATATTGGAACAGCAGTTCTTGATTTATCAAAGATATTGATGTATGATTATTTGTATAATGACTTAAAGAAAGAGTATGGTGAAAATGTTTCATTGTTGTATATGGATACTGATAGTTTTATCCTAGATATAAAAACTGATGATGTTTATGAAGATATGAAGAAAAATATTGGAGTATATGATACAAGTAATTTCAGCAAGAAGAGTGAGTTATTTTCCAAAAAGAATGAAAAGGTTATTGGTAAGTTTAAGGATGAGTTGGGTGGAAAAGTAATGAGTGAGTTTATTGGATTGAGAGCAAAGGCATATGCTTATAAGTATGGTGAACAGATTGATAAGAGGTTAAAGGGAATAAAGAAATATGTAATAAAGAAATCAATAACTTTTAGAAATTATTATAATTGTTTGGATGAATAAGAAAAGAAGAATATAGGAAAATGAATACAATAAGAAGTTATAAACATAACATATATAGTGAAGAAGTAAATAAAAAGGCATTAGGAGCCTTTGATGATAAGAGATTTATTTTAGATAATGGAATAGATTGTGTTCCATATGGATATTGTATGATAGAGTGTATAAAATAGATTATGTTTTAACGATGGGAAGATGGGTTAGGGTTTTTAAGGGCTACACGCTGCTTTTTCACAATATATAAATGGTTAAACCAAGTATTAATCAAACTAAAGAGTGGAGAAAATCTCAGTCTTGGTATATAAATGGAAAACATAATGAATGTGAAAAATATCAAATAAGTCTTATTGAAAAATAACTAAAACAAAGGTAAATATAACAAATAAGCGAATTAATTTAAAAACTAGTAAGTTAGAGGATGTAAAGAAAAAATGAATATCCTTGAATGGACTGAAAACTTTGATGGTTATCAATTGAACAATGAAAAAACAATTTACTATAATCTCAAAATGATATGTGGCTCAGGAGGTGGTCAAACAAGAGCATTAAGAGAAGTTTATCATTTCGTAATGGCACAAAAGGGGTATCTTAAAAAATATAAAGATTCAAATGTTTTGTTTGTCAATATTTTAGATGGGGATTATTGTGCAAAGAAAATTAAACTATTGAAGGAATTTGAGAATGAACAAATCTTTATAGGTTCAATGAGTGAGCTGTTCAACCCCCAGGTGTTCAATTCAATGAGGTTCAACCTCCAGGTTAAAAGGGGAGACAAATAAATATACCTTGGGATAAAAAGGGGATTTATTTTTAGGGAAAAAAAATATAAATCGCTGAAAATCCCCCATTCATTTACATGGGGCAAAGTGAGCCAGAATCAGTATTCTTACCCTACTAAGGTAGGACAATGTCCAGCACATTAAGGTAGGGCAATGTCCAGCACATTAAGGTCGGGCAATGTCCAGCACATTAAGGTAGGGCAATGTCCAGCACATTAAGGTCGGGCAATGTCCAGCACATTAAGGTAGGACAATGTCCAGCACATTAAGGTAGGACAATGTCCAGCACATTAAGGTAGGACAATGTCCAGCACATTAAGGTAGGGCAATGTCCAGCACATTAAGGTAGAGCAATGTCCAGCACATTAAGGTAGGACAATGTTCAGCACATTAAGGTAGAGTAATGTCCAGCACTTTAAGGTAGGACAATGTCCAGCACATTAAGGTAGGGCAATGTCCAGCACATTAAGGTAGGACAATGTCCAGCACATTAAGGTAGAGCAATGTCCAGCACATTAAGGTAGGACAATGTCCAGCACATTAAGGTAGGGCAATGTCCAGCACATTAAGGTAGAGCAATGTCCAGCACATTAATGTTGGACAATGTCCAGCACATTAAGGTAGGACAATGTCCAGCACATTAAGGTAGGACAATGTCCAGCACATTAAGGTAGGACAATGTCCAGCACATTAAGGTAGGGCAATGTCCAGCACATTAAGGTAGAGCAATGTCCAGCACATTAAGGTAGAGTAATGTCCAGCACATTAATGTTGGACAATGTCCAGCACATTAAGGTAGGGCAATGTCCAGCACATTAAGGTAGAGCAATGTCCAGCACATTAATGTTGGACAATGTCCAGTACATTAAGGTAGGGCAATGTCCAGCACATTAAGGTTTGGCAATGTCCAGCACATTAAGGTAGGGCAATGTCCAGCACATTAAGGTAGGGCCATGTCCAGCACATTAAGGTAGGACAATGTCCAGCACATTAAGGTTTGGACAATGTCCAGCACATTAAGGTAGGGCAATGTCCAGCACATTAAGGTAGGGCAATGTCCAGCACATTAAGGTAGGACAATGTCCAGCACATTAAGGTTTGGACAATGTCCAGCACATTAAGGTAGGGCAATGTCCAGCACATTAAGGTCGGGCAATGTCCAGCACATTAAGGTAGGGCAATGTCCAGCACATTAAGGTCGGGCAATGTCCAGCACATTAAGGTAGGACAATGTCCAGCACATTAAGGTAGGACAATGTCCAGCACATTAAGGTAGGACAATGTCCAGCACATTAAGGTAGGGCAATGTCCAGCACATTAAGGTAGAGCAATGTCCAGCACATTAAGGTAGGACAATGTTCAGCACATTAAGGTAGAGTAATGTCCAGCACTTTAAGGTAGGACAATGTCCAGCACATTAAGGTAGGGCAATGTCCAGCACATTAAGGTAGGACAATGTCCAGCACATTAAGGTAGAGCAATGTCCAGCACATTAAGGTAGGACAATGTCCAGCACATTAAGGTAGGGCAATGTCCAGCACATTAAGGTAGAGCAATGTCCAGCACATTAATGTTGGACAATGTCCAGCACATTAAGGTAGGACAATGTCCAGCACATTAAGGTAGGACAATGTCCAGCACATTAAGGTAGGACAATGTCCAGCACATTAAGGTAGGGCAATGTCCAGCACATTAAGGTAGAGCAATGTCCAGCACATTAAGGTAGAGTAATGTCCAGCACATTAATGTTGGACAATGTCCAGCACATTAAGGTAGGGCAATGTCCAGCACATTAAGGTAGAGCAATGTCCAGCACATTAATGTTGGACAATGTCCAGTACATTAAGGTAGGGCAATGTCCAGCACATTAAGGTTTGGCAATGTCCAGCACATTAAGGTAGGGCAATGTCCAGCACATTAAGGTAGGGCCATGTCCAGCACATTAAGGTAGGACAATGTCCAGCACATTAAGGTTTGGACAATGTCCAGCACATTAAGGTAGGGCAATGTCCAGCACATTAAGGTAGGGCAATGTCCAGCACATTAAGGTAGGACAATGTCCAGCACATTAAGGTTTGGACAATGTCCAGCACATTAAGGTAGGGCAATGTCCAGCACATTAAGGTAGGGCAATGTCCAGCACATTAAGGTAGGGCAATGTCCAGCACATTAAGGTAGGGCAATGTCCAGCACATTAAGGTAGGACAATGTCCAGCACATTAAGGTAGGGCAATGTCCAGCACATTAAGGTAGGGCAAAGAAGCCCTAAAGGGCCCTGAAACCTCTGAAGATCTGATCAGAAGGATTCTCAACGACTTTCTGATTGGCGTTGGTGGTGCCAGATTATGTCTATGGAAGGTTGTCTTACTTTTGCAGAAACCGTCCGTGACTCTGGGACTTCGTGAGCAGGTATGTTCTCATTCAAGGACCTTCACCGGCCTTTGGGGGAGGCTGTGCGGTCCCAAGATTTCTTAGCTGTGATTCATTGAAGGGGATTCAGGTGTTTGTTGTCAGTTGTTCATGACGCCTAAGAGCTATTATTAGTTAACCAGGAAAACAACAATTATTACATAGCCATTTTGAAATTGCCCTTTGTTGGATTCTTTAGTTTGCTCAAAAGTGTTTCAAATGACTGAAGAGGGAATCACCTCGTGCAAAAGCTGGATGATTATGGATGGCCTTGCGTTGGGGGAAGGGGTTTCCCAAAATCACATGTGCAGCGCATTTCGCGAACGCCTTTTTTAAATGATGTCGATGACCTCAATTTGAAAAGGTTGCATTGGATTGTGCTTTGACTGGGGGGCACGCATGGTGCACTGGTCAGACTGGATATATTTTAACCCCTATCTGTTTGTTAGAAGGATATCTCAACAAGTTTGGGATGGATTCGGACCAAACTTGCGAGGTGGACAGCTTATAGGAGAGGACAAATTGATAAAATTTTGGTGAGGATTGAGGTCTGGAATATTGAACTTTGAACGTGTTTCTTTATCACAAGACCATGCTCGCTGTCTTCGAGAGCAAGGGGGGGGGGCGAGGAGTGTCGAGTTGGGGGGGGCATGGTGAAGAGGGGGATGGTGGAAGCTTTTTAATTTTTTTTACTTTATCTATGGTTCGTAGTGAAGACACACACACACACACACACACACACACACACACATACACACACACACACACACACACACACACACACACACACACACACACACACACACACACACACACCTCACACCCATTGACAGACATGAATAATAAAGCCACTGAGCTTGGGGAAAGTAATTACACCTCCCGGATTGTATCTGCGTGTCAGCAAAGTGTACATTATGGCAACATAGCCATCTTTAGGGGGAAAATATGCAGCCCCCCCCCAAAACAAAATGGCTTGCATGCCCATGGTCACGGGGGAAAGAATACATAAGAAGCAACACAGGAACAACTAAAAGGGCACTCGGAAGAGCGCATACCTCCATCATTTAATGCCTGATCCACGAGAACATATCGAGCTCAATACATTTTTGAACTAGAATGGCACTCGATGGAGTGCATACCTCCGCCACGCAATGCCTGATCCAGGAGAACATATCGGGCCAAATACATTGTTTAAATATCATGCCATATATCGTTTTTGGCCCTCTCAATGGTGAAAAATCACTATAAATATTAAATAATTCTTATAATCGTATCTAGATCCTTATCTTCACCAAAATCCAACCATTTCTTTCTTGTCACAAACCCAACCTGTCCATCAAATTTCAACCGAATCCGTCCGCAACTTTTTGAGATATCTTGCCATATATTATTTTAGCAATGGTGAAGAATCACTTTAAAAATCATCGGATCCGGATCCGGAATCGGATCTTCACCAAAATTGAATCAATTCTTCCTTGTCACATGCTCAATGTGTCCACCAAGTTTCATTAAAATCCGTCCACAGCGATTTGAGATATCGTGCTATATATAATTTTTGGCCCAATCTCTCAATGGTGAAAAATCACTTTTAAAATTCTAGTAATCGGATCGGCATCTGGATCTTCACCAAAATTTAATCAGTTCGCCCTTGTCACACACCAAACCTGCCCACCAAATTTCAACCGGATCCGTCTGCAACGTTTTGAGATATCCTGCACACAAACAAACAAAGAGACAAACAAAT
This sequence comes from Eptatretus burgeri, assembly GCF_056783735.1. Classification (NCBI taxonomy): domain Eukaryota; kingdom Metazoa; phylum Chordata; class Myxini; order Myxiniformes; family Myxinidae; genus Eptatretus; species Eptatretus burgeri. The sequence continues at coordinate 36,175,481 of NC_140974.1, read as the reverse complement.
AGAATAGACAAACAAGAAGACATCGTGCAGAGCACGATACTTGCAAAATCCATGAAACAAAATTGACCTCAAAAATAATTGGTGGTTGAATTGAATGATCAAATATGCAACTCTACAAATTTCCAAGTCAATCGCATGAAAATTGAGAATTTTAGAAATTCCGTCTATGTTGACTTCTTGGCCGCAGTTGACCTCAAAAATGATTGGTTGATTGAATTCAATGTCTTGAAATATAACTCCTCTTCAAATTTCAAGTCAATCAGATGAAAATTGAGGATTTTAGAAATACCACCTTGGTTGTTGACCTTCAGCCGATGTTAACCTTTTGGTCCTTGTTGACCTCAAACATAATTGGTGGTTGAATTCAGTGACATAAAACATGAATTATCTTCAAATTTCAAGTCAATCAGATGAAAATTGAAGATTTTGAAAATCTCACCTAAGTTGTTGACCTTTGGCCTATGTTGACCTTTGGCCTATGTTGACCTTTGGCCTATGTTGACCATTCGACCTCAAAAACAATAGGCTTCTTCCATATGACAAACTCTACCATGTGGTGAGGTTTCGTGAATATGGGCTTAGAATTGTGACAAATAGACAGACAGACAAACAGACAGGCAGACAGACAGACAGACAGACAGACTGAATAACAAATCGACTGACCAATATACGTGAAAAAGCTTCGATTTTACAAGCAACAAACAAACGGATAGAGAGGGGTGAAAACATAACCTCCTTCACCTTCAGTGGCAGAGATAATAAATTACTTTACGCTTATACTACGACATTCATGAAGGAACCAACTAAACTATATCAAGCAATTATGTTATCATCCGAGGAGCCATTTCCACAACAAAATGTACAGTGCTTTCAGAAAGTATTCACATTGAAAAGTACCCCTGGAAATTTCACATTTTGTTGTGCTGCAGCCTCAATTTAAAATGGATTAAATTTAATTTTTTTTGTCACTGATCGACACAAAATACCCCCTCATGACAAAGTAATACATGTTTTTAGAAATTTTTACAAATTTATTGAAAATGAAAACCTGAATTGTCTTGCAGCAAGAAGTATTCAACTATCCATCCATTGGAACAACACTCTGTGCAGAGCGTTGGTGCTGCCTCTGCAGTCTCCTTCACTATTGGGCACAATCCTGGACAGGTCACCACCCCGACACATTATACCAGCATGCCGGCATTCATTTTGCCGACCTCGGCAGGATGACAAGCCGAGTTAACCCCACCTGCGATTAATGCAACAGCTGAATGAGATTTGAACTCAGAACAAGAAAGACCACCACCCTAATCATGAAACCATGAGCAGGCATTCAACTCCCTGACTCAATACTTTGTATAAGCACCTTTGTCAACGATTACAGCGTTGAGTCTTCTTGGGTATGTCTATCGGCTTTGCACATCTGGATTTGGGGATCACCCATTTTTCCTTGCAGATTTGCTCAAGCTCTGTAAAGTTAAATGGCGAGCATCGGTGAACAGCAATCTTCAAGTATTTCCACAGATTCTCAATGGGATTCAAGACTGGGCTTTGGCTGGGCCACTCAAGGACTTTCATGTTCTTGTTCTGAAGCCATTCCAGTGTTGCTTTGGCTCTAAGTTTGGGATCATTGTCCTGTTGGAACATAAATCTTCGCTGCAGTCTGAGGTCTTCTGCGCTCTGAAGCAGGTTCTCCTCAAGGATTTCTCTGTATTTGTCTCCATTCATTATTCACTCTACCCTTACAAGTTATTATTCTCTCTACCCTCTTCCCTGCTGTTGAAAAGCATCCCCATATCCTGATGCTGCCAGCATCATGCTTCACGGTAGGGATGGTGATAGATGGGTGATGAGCTGTGCTCAATTTCCGCCAGATGTAGCGCTTTGCATTCAAGCCATATAATTCAAATTTCCTCTCATCAGACCACAGAACATTTTGCCTGATCCTCTCGGTCTTTCACGTGCCTTTTTGTAAACTCAAGGCATGCTGTCATGCGTCTTTTTCTTCGGATTGGCTTCCATCTGGCAACTCTTCCATAAAGCCTGGATTTGTCAAGTGCTGCTGAGACTGTTGAACAAATTCCTGTGCAGGGCTCATGTGAAAAGCTCATGGCCAAATAGGCCAACCCACTGCATCTTTAGTTGGAAAAACAAAATGCACCATTTCAGTGAAGGAAGGCAAATGGAAATTAATAAATTTCCATGTAATTTCTCTCAAGGCAGACATCTTTCATTGTTATTATTTTTTTACATCGATGATCTAAGCCCAAATGTTAGCTTGTACAGAAACCATATGCAGGATAAAGGCATTGGTAAACATCAGTGTACTTTCATGTGATATGTTAGGACATTGGCAAATAATGGACAAATATATATATAGTATCTCAGATTTTATCCTGTGTTTCAAGCATCGTGAGCTATCGGTTGATATGGGAGCACGAAACATACCAACTCAACATGTTGCCTTTGTGGATCCTGACTGGCTACGTAAAGCATGTGACCTGTGTGAATAGCCTCTGAGGGACCCTAAAAAGCAAGATCTGGCTGCCTCTACTGGAATTATACAACACTGTATTTGCTCCTTCAATCATATTTTACATGGCAGGATGGAGAGTGAGCAATTATATATTGATCAGGTGAAGTCATTTGAAGTTTGAGTTTCGTTTCCCTGTAAATGCATTGATTCTTATTAAATATCACCCAACGTGACAAACATGGAATGGACTGACTCTGTAAAAGAAGGGCACCACTCGTATTCCTCACCTGCCACCGACAGATAAATCAGAAATAGCGTAGAAGTATGAACGAAGAACTTTTTCAAGCTTGAAGACCTCATCGCCAAAGGTGTTCAGTCGGTTCAGAGTGATTCTTACGTCGGTGGCAGTGACCCAATCCTATGCAGGGTTGGGAGGAAGAGTAACAAAATGTAAGAGGGGAAGTTAAGATTGTCTGAATGGTTGAGTAACATTTACTTGATGAAACATTTGTTGTTTGGACATGAATCAGGATTTAGCTCAAATAACATTCGGTCAAATCCCCACTGATGTTATTGAAGGGAAGAATGGCTCCACTCTAAAATGTTGTTTTCACATTGTCGAAAACACAAGGACTTTGTACATATCTTTACTAATAAATGTCAATTTGTGTCAGTTTGCGTCTGTGTGTGTGTGTGTGTGTGTCTCTTCCATAACTCCAAAACCATGAAACCTAGCAGCCTGAAACTTTGCACACATATGAAGGAAACTCCAAGGAAGCGCATGACTGAAAATTGGGTGTTTGGGTTAAATGAAACACCCCATTTGAAGATAATTAACGGCCTTATCATGTGCATCCTCGGACAACTCGCTCCCTCAGTCGTAAGTCACATTTGCCACGGCGGCCGTGGGGTCTCCAAAATCTACGGCCACGAGCAATTATATGGCAGTCGCAGTATTTCCATGGTCACACAATGTAGCAGTCACATATGTTTTTATTTTTCGGGGAGCCGCACGGCGTATTTATAAGTTGTGGAGACCGAAAACGTGGGGGTGCCGTACGGTCTTTGATTTGATGTCACACGGTGACCTTAGGGCGTTCCTGCGGCGGCCATAGAATTTTCAAGGCAGATGCAAGGTGCCCGCAAGGCGACTGCAGGGGGGCCCGAAGGCGAACGTGCGGCCAGACAGACGTGCGGCCTGCCAGACGAACGAGTGGGTTTTTTTTTTACCAGTTCTTTTGTTTCGGCTTGTCGAATTGCTACGGCGAACGTAGAAATGAAAAAAGTTATTACTCCGCGGTATAATTCCACGGCGACCCTACGGCCTGTAAATATAGCCATACGGAGTAGGGCCACCCTGAGGCCACCTCAGAAACTCTGCGGCCGCCGCACGTTTCTGTCAATTCAGAGGGCGTACGGCCGCCGTATCCTCGCCGTAGAGCAAATGTGACTTCAGCCTCAACAAAGTCTTAAGGAGCATGCGCACTCAGTAACTTCACTCTTCCATGTTGGCGTCATAATTCGCCATTTTGTTCGGCCTACTCAACAATGCCTTGAGTTGGAACAGGCCGCAATGGTATATTTAACAATAAAGAGCTCAAAATGTTTTTCTTCATTTTCCTCACAGATCATCGTAAGCCTCATCTACATACCTACAAATCGCAGCATACATCATTTTTATCCCCCGCCGCGTGGCGGAAGGGGGATATTGTTATCACCCAGGTCATCCGTCCGGCTGTCCGGCTGTCTGTCCGTCCGGCTGGCTGGGCGTCAACATTTATAGCTGTGAGTGCGATAACTCATAAACTGTTCGCAATATCGATTTGAAATTTGGGTCACACATGTACCACCTGAAAAGGAAGAACCCTGTTGATTTTGGGCGTGACGGGATTCAAGATGGCCGACTGGGGCGATCGTCCGTCCGTCCGTCCGTCCAGCTGGCTGGCATGGCGTCAACATTTATAGCTGTGAGTGCGATAACTCATAAACTGTTCGCCATATCGATTTGAAATTTGGGTCACACATGTACCACCTGAAAAGGAAGAACCCTATTGATTTTGGGCGTGGCCGGATCCAAGATGGCCGACTGGGGCAGTCTGTCCGTCCGGCTGGCTGGCTGGTCATCAACATTTATTGCTATGAGTGCGATAACTCAAACTCTTCGCCATATCGATTTGAAATTTGGGTCACACATGTACCACCTGAAAAGGAAGAACCCTATTGAAATTGGGCGTGGCCGGATCCAAGATGTCCGACTGGGGCGGTCCGTCCGTCCGGGTGGCTGGCTGGGCGTCAACATTTATAGCTGTGAGTGCGATAACTCATAAACTGTTTGCCATATCGATTCGAAATTTGGGTCACACATGTACCACCTGAAAAGGAAGAACCCTATTGGTTTTGGGCGTGGCCGGATCCAATATGGCCGACTGGGGCGGCCATCTTCAAAAATTTTTTTTTGCCATATCGATTTGAAATTTGAGTCACACATGTACCACCTGAAAAGGAAGAACCCTATTGATTTTGGGCGTGGCCGGATCCAAGATGACCGACTGGTGTGGCCATCTTGAAAAAATGTTTTTTGTAATAAATGGAAAGCTGCTTATTTGATTTCAATTATTTTTCAATGGCGGGGGATTCCCCATCTCTGATGGCATATTTATTATCCCCCGCCGCGTGGCAGAAGGGGGATATTGTTGTCTACCGGGTCGTCCGTCCGTCCGTCTGTCCAGCTTTCCGTCTGTCCGTCTGTCCGTCTGTCCGTCCGTCCGGCTGGCTGGGCATCAACATTTATTTCAATGGCGGGGGATTCCCCATCTCCGATGGGTATATTTGTAAGTGCTATAGTTTTCCAATTAGGAGCTTGGAGCGATTTCATGCAATATCTGATGCAATTTTCAACGATCTACTTTCACGGACTAATTAAAGTATATCATGGAAATATAACATGAGTTTGGAGGATCGGATCACGTGGCCTATATAACTCGATATCTGGAGTGAAATCTGAAAATGTGAAGAAATCGGCGGTTTCGTTTTTTGGGGAGGATGTGCTATAACCATTCAGCTTGCTATCGCTTGCCAAGCCAGCTGTTCCTTATCAACCATTTCATTGGAGTGCTTAAGCCACTTCCCAAGCACCCTGCACGACGACAGTTGATAGCGGTACAGTTTGTGTCCCGATCGGTATGTACAGTCGGCAGTTGCTACAAGCAGTATGTGGTACATATGGGTGTATCTGGATCTCGAAGGGACTCCGTGTGTGTGTGTGTGTGTGTGTGTGTGTGTGTGTGTGTGTGTGTGTGTGTGTGTGTGTGTGTGTGTGTGTGTGTGTGTGTGTGTGTGTGTGTGTGTGTGTGTGTGTGTGTGCATGCCTGCATGTCTGGTTACGCGTGTCGTGGTGGCAGAGTTTCATCCCGTATCTTGTGATGATGATGGGTGGTGGAGGTCTTAACTTTTCACCTCAGCAGTGTACGAGCGACGACGTTTTCCTTTGTCCTCATGACGGTTTCTAAAGAATTGGTTATTATCCCCCACCAACCAACGAAATTGGCGGGAGATATAGAAATGGGTTCAGTCCGTCACATGTCGTTTCCGGAGCTTAACTACAAATCCCCTCAATATATATTTACGAAATTTGGTACACATATCAAGCAAGTGGTGATCTGGTGCCTTTTGATATTTCCTTATTGATAGGTCACATGGTTTGGCAGCCATGTTGGAGTCAAGAAAAATATTAAATAATGTTTTCTCTGGAATCACATAACCTAACGAAGCGAAAATTTGCAACTATCATCTTTCATCATGTCTACATACATAGTAAAAATTATGACGTCACAAGTCACATGGTTTGGCGGCCATCTTGGATAGAAAAACACACCTCATCCGATTAACATGAAACTTCACACACGTATTCCACTGGAGGATTGAGGCAGAATCTAAATTTATGATGTCATAGGTCACATGGTTCGTCAGCCATCTTGGATTGAAAATTAATAAATTTTTAAAAATCTTCTTCTCCAGACGGCTGGACAGGTTGAGGCAAAATTTCACATGCACTTTCCCAACACATCCTTTCAGAAGTTTGTAAGTTTTTAATTGATAGGTCATACGGTTTGGCGGCCATATTGAATTTAACCCAAAACCTTTAAACATCTTCTTCTCCAGAACGGCTGGTTTTATATGAATCGGGTATTCTTTATCAAAGTTATATCCAGTAGTTTCTATTTGTGAGTTTCAAAGCAAAATATATTTGACGATAAAGGTACCTGAGCAGGCTATGCACGGGAGAGCTGGACAACCACGGGAGAGCCGGTTCGTGAAGGACTTGGGCAAAAAACAATGAAACTACAAATGCCGAGTTTGCGAATGTCATGAGTGGAACCACTCACATGATTTCCTCATTCTACTTGATATTCAACCTCTGTATTTTCATTTCAAACCGCATCATTCCAATCACAAATTAATACTGTATCATCAATTTAACAAAATACAATATCACAAACACTCGTGAGGTAAATGAAGTGTTTCAATGTCATGATGATTGTACAAATGCCGAATCCGTGAATGACACAGGTGGAATCCCTCACATTATCTGCTGAATCGCTTTCAAACTCAATCTCTCCATATTTTCATTCCACACAGCATCATTTCAATCAGAAACATTACACCATTAATACAACAAAATACAATTTTACAATCACTCGAGAGGTAAACAAAGAGAAACGCCATTATGAGGTCACAAACTGGCTCGGGAGCAGCTCTGCATGGATCGAAAGTCAAAATCATAATTGTTCTGAGGTATTTATGAAATCTTGCCTTGCCTTAGGTGGGCCATCCAGTCTGCCCTATTCCCAGTGGACTATAGGGAGCCTGCAGACAGACCCAATAAATACCACACAGAGGATGGCCTCAAATTCACGGGTGTTGATGCTCCCACACCCCTATTACAGATCAAGCAGATAGAAAGGCAGAATAACCTGGCTCTGAATGTATTGGGCTGGGGCAAGGGGGTGAATAACCTGTGAAAGACCACAAAATCCCCCTTTCCTATACTACTTCCACCACCATCCCTCTCTTTCCCACCACTATCCCCCTCTCTTTCTCTCACCCATATTCCTCTCTTTCTTATCCCCACCCCTATCCCTCTACCACCCCTATCCCTCTCTCTACCCTATCCTCTCTCTCCCACCCCATTCCTCCATCTCTCTCCCACCCCTACCGCAATCTCTCCCACCCCGATATCTCACTCTCCCACCCCTATCCCTCTCTCTCTCTCTCTCTCTCTCTCTCTCTCTCTCTCTCTCTCTCTCTCTCTCTCTCTCTCTCTCTCTCTCTCACCCCAATCCATCTCTCTCCCACCGCTATCTCTCTCTCTCTCTCTCTCTCTCTCTCTCTCTCTCTCTCTCTCTCTCTCTCTCTCTCTCTCTCTCTCTCTCTCTCTCTCTCTCTCTCTCTCTCTCTCTCTCTCTCTCTCTCTCTCTCTCTCTCTCTCTCTCTCTCTCTCTCTCTCTCTCTCTCTCTCTCTCTCTCTCTCTCTCTCTCTCTCTCTCTCTCTCTCTCTCTCTCTCTCTCTCTCTCACCCCAATCCATCTCTCTCCCACCGCTATCTCTCTCTCTCTCTCTCTCTCTCTCTCTCTCTCTCTCTCTCTCTCTCTCTCTCTCTCTCTCTCTCTCTCTCTCTCTCTCTCTCTCTCTCTCTCTCTCTCTCTCTCTCTCTCTCTCTCTCTCTCTCTCTCTCTCTCTCTCTCTCTCTCTCTCTCTCTCTCTCTCTCTCTCTCTCTTCCACCTCAATCCCTTTCTCTCTCACACACCTCAATCCCTCTCTCTCACACCTCTATCCTTCTCTCTCCAACCCCTATACCTCTCTCTCACTCCCACCCTTTCCCTCTCTCTCTCTCTCTCCCACCCCAATCACTCTCTCTCTCCCACCTCAATCCCTCTCTCTCTCCCACCTCAATCCCTCTCTCTCACTCCAACCCTTTCCCTCTCTCTCACTCTCTCCCACCCCTATCATTCTCTCCCTCTCTCTCCCACCCCTATCGCTCTCTCCCTCCCCCACCTCAATCCCCCTCTCTCTCTCTCCCACCCCAATCCTTCTCTCACTTTCCCACCCCTATCCCTCTCTCTCTCTCTCTCTCTCTCTCTCTCTCTCTCTCTCTCTCTCTCTCTCTCTCTCTCTCTCTCTCTCTCTCTCTCTCTCTCTCTCTCTCTCTCTCTCTCTCTCTCTCCCACGCATATCCCCCTCCTCTCTCTCTCCCATCCCTATCCCTCTCTCTCTCTCCCACCTCTATCCCTCTCTCTCTCCCACCTCAATCCCCCCCTCTCTCTCTCCCACCTCAATCCATCTCTCTCTCTCCCACCACTATCCCTCTCTCTCTCTCCCACCTCAATCTCTCTTTCTCTCTCTCTCTCTCTCTCTCTCTCTCTCTCTCTCTCTCTCTCTCTCTCTCTCTCTCTCTCTCTCTCTCTCTCTCTCTCTCTCTCACACACACCTCTATCCTTCTCTCTCTCCAACCCCTATCCCTCTCTCTCACTCCCACCCTTTCCCACTATCACTCGCTTTACCACTATCACACTCTCTCTCTCTATCTCTCCCACCCCTATCGCTCTCTCTCTCTCTCTCTCTCTCTCTCTCTCTCTCTCTCTCTCTCTCTCTCTCTCTCTCTCTCTCTCTCTCTCTCTCTCTCTCTCTCTCTCTCTCTCTCTCTCTCTCTCTCTCTCTCTCTCTCTCTCCCACCCCAATCCCTCTCTCACTTTCCCACCCTTATCCATCTCTCTCTCCCACCCCTATCTCGCTCTCTCCTACCCCTATCCCTCTCTCTCCCACCTCAATCCCTCTCTCTCTCACACCTCTATCCTTCTCTCTCTCTCCAACCCCTATCCCTCTCTCTCACTCCCACCCTTTCCCTCTCTCTCTCCCACCACTATCACTCTCTCTATCTCTCCCACCCCTATCGCTCTCTTCCTCTCTCTCTCTCTCTCTCTCTCTCTCTCTCTCTCTCTCTCTCTCTCTCTCTCTCTCTCTCTCTCTCTCTCTCTCTCTCTCTCTCTCTCTCTCTCTCTCTCACCACTCTCTCACCACTCTCTCTCTCTCCCACCCCTTTCGCTCTCTCTCTCTCCCACCCCTATCCATCTCTCCAAACCACCTATCCCCCTCTCTCTCCCACCCCTATCGCTGTCTCTCCCACCCCAATCCCTCTCTCTCTCCCACCACTATTCCTCTCTTTCTCCCACCTTTTCCCTCTCTCTCTCTCCAACCCCTATCCTTCTCTTTCTCTCCAACCCCTATTCCTCTCTTTCTCTCTCTCCCACCCTTATCCCTCTCTCTCCCACCCCTATCACTCTCTCTCTTTATCCATCCCAATCCCCTCTCTCTCCCAGCCAAATCCCTCTCTCTCCCACCCATATTCCTCCCTCTCCCACCCCATTGCTCTCTCTCCCACCCCGATCCCTCTCTCTCCCACCCACCTCTCTCTCTCTCTCTCTCTCTCTCTCTCTCTCTCTCTCTCTCTCTCTCTCTCTCTCTCTCTCTCTCTCTCTCCCGCTCTCACTCTCTCCCACCCCTATCCTCTCTTTCCCACCCCTACCGCTCTCTCTCCCACCCCTCTCCTCTCTTTCGAACCCCTACTGCTCTCTCTCTCTCTCCCACCCATCTCCCTCTCTCTCCAACTTCTCACCCTCTCCCCCCCCCTTAATATTCCCATCAGTGAAGCGACAGGTTGTATTTGCTAGTAATAACAGGGCATTCAGAAATACCAATAAACTGCTCCATTAATGAAAACATTTTGAGACCAGAAGATAATTCGGTAGAGCAGAAACCTCTGCCCTGTCATGCCTGATCCACGATAACATAACTGGCCCAATAGATTTTTGAAATATCATGCTGTATATCGTTTTTGAGCCCGATCTCTCAATGGTGAAGAATCACATAAAAAATTCAAGTCGTCGGATCCGGATTCGGATCTTCACAAAAATCAAATCAATTTGTTGTGGTCGCACACCCAACCTGTCCACCAAGTTTTGTCCGAATCCGCCAACAACTTTTTGAGATATCGTGCTCTATATTAGTTTAGACCTATCTCTCAATCGTGAAGAATCACTTAAAAATTCTCGTAGTCGGATTCGGATCTTCACCAAAATATCATGAGTTCGTCTTTGTCACACACCCAACCTGCCCACCAACTTTTCTGTGGATCCGTGCACAACTTTTTGAGATATCCTGCACATAAGAGACAAACAGACAGAGAGGAGTGAAAACATTACCTCCTTCACCTTCGGTGGTGGAGGTAAAAACAAATTTATATTCATAACAACATATGAAGACAAAAGAGAAAAATGTCTGGGAGTGTTGTGTGTGTGTGTGTGTGTGTGTGTGTGTGTGTGTGTGTGTGTGTGTGTGTGTTTTTGACTGACTGTCTGGACACAGCTAAGGTGGTCGATCCACTTATGTAGACCCACTGCTGCAGTTGTCAGTTGTGGATCCACTCTTCAGAGAAGATCTGGACTGAAAGGGTCGAAACTTCGAAGAAGAACGGAACCCAGCTCATGATCCTGGCAGTTGGAAAATCTAGAAATTACTTAAAAGTTTCTAAGTTTCTTACTTTCGGTAAACAGATATTTTGACGTTTCCACTTGAGAAAACTGAAGTATTGGGTGGTGTTGAATTAATATCATTTACAACAGCCTTTATATATTAATGTAATGCTTTTGGGATAGCCGTGACTGTTAAATACATTATTATCCCACACACACGAAGCGAAGAGCAGGGTTGAGCAATTGGTTCATGTCCGTCCATCTATATGTCTGTTCTATCAGTTTACGATCGTCAGTTTATGATTGAGGAACAGCTTATTTAAATTTACACGACCGCTCAAAAGTTTCAGAACACCCCCATTTTTCCAGTTTTTACTGAAATTTCAGCAGTTTAATGTGTCAATGTATTCTGAAATTAAACCAAAGAACAAATAAACAATTGCAGATAAAAAATAAATCATGGAATCGTTTTTTTGAACAAAATTTCATTTAAATTTTTGACTCGTCAAAGTAGCCACCTTTTGCAGATATAATAGCGGAACATCCTCATGGCATTCTTTCTGCAATGAACATCAAATATTGTTCGGAAAGTTCTTCTCCACACTGTTGCAGAAGTTCCCACAAATGTGCTGCACTTGTAGGTTGCTTTGCTTTCACCATTCTGTCCAGTTCACCCAAACCAGCTTGATGGGGTTTAAGTCTGGAGACTGTGCTGGCCATTCCATGATTTGAAGCCTATCACCTTGTTCTTTTCTTCGAAGTTAGTTCTGACAAAGCCTGGAGGTGTGTTTTGGGTCGTTATCTTGCTGTAGGATGAACCCCTGACCAACTAGGTGTAGACCAGAGGGTATTGCATGGTGCTGCAAAATGCTGTGGTTGCCCTTTTAGTTTAGGGTGCCAGTTACTCTGTGCAAGTCGCCGACTCTGGATCCAGCAAAAGAGCCCCCTGATCATCACGCTTCCTCCTCCATGTTTGACAGTTGGTGTCACACACTGAGGAACCATCCTTTCGCCTACTCAACGGAGTACAAAACCCTGCTTGATGAACCCAAGATTTCAAATTTTGATTCATCGGTCCATAAGACCTTCCTCCAGTTTTCAGTAGTCCACTGGCGGTGCTTCATGGCCCAGGCAAGCCTCTTTTTCTTATTTTGCTGTCTTGGCAATGGCTTTCTTACTGCCACTCGACCTGTCAAACCTGCAGCTCGAAGTCTTCTCTTCACAGTTGAAACTGAGGCTTCCTTACTTTGATCAGTGTTAAGCTGTGCTTGAAGCTGCTGTCCTGTGAGCCACCTATCACGCAAGCTGTTGACTCTCAGAAACTTGTCTTCTGATTGTGTTGTGGCTTTGGGTCTGCCAGACTCCTGTCAGAGTTTCCTCCAGTTTCCAAGTGCCTTTTGATGGTGTTGGAAATTGTACTCACTGACACCTTGGCTTCTTTGCAATTTCTCGATAGGAAAGACCTACACTTTTAAGGGTTATCATGGTCTGTCTGTCCTTTGTTCATTGTCTTTTTCTCGCCATTATGATAGCAATATACTACTTCCTGCAGTGGAATATTGTCCAAATAATGCTTCAGAGGGTGTAGCAACACAATCTATTCCAACACTGATTTTATGCAGATGGAGGGTTTGTAACTAATCAACAAAAGTTGGGACACCTGTAGAAATTGTTTGCATCAACTTTCAAGGCTTAATTTACTTCCATTGCTGCAGAACATCTGCAGTTGCTAATCATTACTTGTTCGCTGAAAAGGGTTAGTAACAATTTATTTTATTTTTTTTACATTTTTACAGTAAACATTTTTAACAACTCTGAAATTTACATTATTTTTCATTTTTTGGTAACCTAAACTTCTTTTTTTTAACCTCCTGGCAGTTTTTCCACTTAGCTTTGTACCATTTCAGGTTATTCACTAGACTTGAACTGTTTAAATTTCAGTAAAAACTGAAAAATGGGGGTGTTCTAAAACATTTGACTGGTCGTGTATGTTATATTTTTAGCACGAATAAGACATGAATCGGAAGAGAAGTCTGCCGTTTTACCGTACCTTGGTTCAGAATTTGTCCTGATCGCACGTGCATCGACAGGAGTAAGATAATATTTTTAACCTGTCTGCCTGGTTGGCAGTCAAACAAAATTGAAAATAATTCCAAACAGGAAACTTACTGACTCAGGCAAAACTGATACAGTTAGAACTATAGTATAAGACAGTGGTACTCTCATATACTATAGTGGTAACATGTCCAACTACAGTAGTCTGCAAAGAATTACTACAGGAAAGGAATGCTATTTTTGCCTGGGCAGGTACGAAGAACTAATTTAACGTCTTAAATAGGTTTATGTAAGAGACACTGGCAAAAATAGTGGTAAAGCCCGTAATTAATTTATATATTCGCCTATAAAACTCTTTAAACCTGTATTTAACGTGAATTCTATACTTGAAGACTGCAGAACATAAATCGTCTTCATAATACATCCAAAAATCATGCTATATATCGATTATATAGCATTAGAGGGCATGGCATGAGAGAGGGTACAGAATCAGGGTGACGAATAGTCCGTCATAATGGTTATGCACCAATCAATGAAGCCTCTATCTCCAAAATTATGACTCAACGTTTTTTAATTACACTGTATAAGGGTGGTTGGTGTGAAAGACTGCTTCAGTAGCACGAAACTTCCAGATTTTTCTTAACTTTATCTTTAAAATCATGATTTTATGATCTCTAAAATCATTATTTTATGAAAACTGTTGGACACGAGGGCCATGCCGTTTGTAGGTTTCCCCTTCGTGGATTGGCGCCATCACAATTAATTCATTTGGAACAAGGATTGCAAATTGCGGTTAATGCGCTCGAAAAATCGCGGGTTGGTGAACTATTTTCCAAATTTATTCACCAAATTGACATGGCCGGTCAACACAATAACCGCCTCAACCCTCCAATGTCATCATCACCATCATTTACACTAACTTGTCTTTATCGTCACCGTCATCAACATTGCCAACTCATTGTTGGATCAATTTTATCATCATTATTATCAAAGGAAATTTTCAGGATCTGGATTCGGATCTTTACCAAAACTGAATCAATTCGTCCTTGTCACACACCCAACGTGTCCACCAAGTTTCATTAGAATCCGTCCACAACTGTTTGAAATTTCGTGTTATGTATTGGTTTTGGCCCGATCTCTCAATGCGGAAGAATCACGAAAAATTCTAGTAGTCGGATCCGGATCCGGATCTTCACCAAAATCTAATCAGTTCGTCCTTGTCACTCACCCAACCTGCCCACCAAATTTCATCCGAATCCGTCAACAACTTTTTGGGATATCCTGCACACAGACAACCAGACAATCAGACAAACAGACACACAGAAAAAAACCAGGACCACTGGACCTGTAGCTTATCTGGGCCCTGGTCTAATGTTGTAACCCAAATTTGGTAGCATTCTGACAGGTGAGTCTGGAGAGGAAGACTGTTGAAGGAATTTACATGATTTTCCTAAACATTTACTTTACCCTTTATCTTTAGAATTACCCTTAAGAACCCTTTAGACCTTTTTAGACCAGTTTAGAACCCTTTAGTATTACCCTTTAGATCCCATTAGAATTACCCTTTGGAACACTTTGGAATTACCATTGAGAACGCTGTTTTTTAATTCATAGGATTTGTGTTGCATTAAACACAAGCAGCCCCCTCCCCCACCCCCTTCCTTCCAGGTGGAATCATGTGGGTACAGAAGGGGACTTTGAAGTGGGGTACAATCTTTGCTGAAGCGAATTAAATGACTAAATTGATGAAACGGTAATTTCTGGTTCTAACATGTTTTGCCATTATTACCCTCGCCGAACGAGAGGGTATTGCATTTGGGTCCATTTGTTTGTGTTTGTTTGTTTGTTTGTCTCCAAAGAACTTTCGTGTTTTTCTCCGCAACCGCTTATCGGATTGAGACGAATTTTTTCCCCATTAATGCAACTACTCATGTAGAATGTTATAATGATAAGTATGATGTCATAGGTCATGTGGTGTGGCAGCCATACTGGAAAAAAAAAAACAGAAAAAATTTGGACCTCTGTATCTCTGAAACTTCACCAAGGAAAAAATTGAAACTTGGCACAGAGAAAGTACTCCTCATGAGGAATGTGTGATTTTTTATGACATCATAGGTGCCTTCTTTATGACATAATAATTGCATATGTACAGTGGAATGCTACATCCGATCAGTATGAAAATTTTTGAGGGTCATCTAGGGATAAAATGGTCCACAAATTTTTTTGGATGACGTCATCAGTCACTAGATTCGGCAGCCATATTGTTTTTGAAAAAAAACCTTCAAAAATCTTGTTCTCTGAAATAGCTGAGCCAGTCATCACTGCCAGCAGTTTTAAAGTGGCAGTTCAAACTATGTCTCTTATTAATTACATAACACACCAGTGCTCAAGCATCACACAGAATACACCACACAAAACGACACAAACACATCAAACAAAACAAATCCTGGCAAGAGTCTGCAATCTCTGATTGCTCATTTTTGTGGTTACTACTTGCAAGTACCACCGGCCACTTCACTAACAGGAATACTGAAGTGGGGGGGGGGAGAAATAGATGGGGAGGAGAGAGAGAGAGAGAGAGAGAGAGAGAGAGAGAGAGAGAGAGAGAGAGAGAGAGAGAGAGAGAGAGAGAGAGAGAGAGAGAGAGAGAGAGAGAGAGAGAGAGAGAGAGAGAGAGAGAGAGAGAGAGAGAGAGATTGAGAGAGGAGAGAGAGAGAGAGAGGAGAGAGAGAGAGGAGAGAGGGATTGAGGATTGAGGAGAGAGAGGAGAGTGAGGAGAGGGAGGAGAGGGAGGAGAGAGAGAGGAGAGAGAGAGGAGAGAGAGAGGAGAGAGAGAGGAGAGGGAGTGCAGGGAGGGGAGTTAGCAGAGAGAAAATGTGATGCTTTATGAACAACACACACACACACACACACACACACACACACACACACACACACACACACACACACACACACACACACACACACACACACACACACGCGCTTGGATGATATCAGCAATTTTTCGAGAATGAGCAGATTGGAGTTAGTGTGATTATCGACTACAGTACATACACGAAACAACCCAAAAACCTTGAGTAGCTTTAACCCCTGTTTTGGGGGAATTTCAATAAACCAACTAGAAGGGGCACTCGTAGAGCGCATACCTTCGCCGCAGCCACTAGTTACCTTTGTATTAAGTTGTCCACAACGCGTCTCAATACAAATATGCATTTCGTGACCCCCATGACCTTTGACCCACAACGCTACCTAGGGTGACAAAAGTACTATACCTTGTGTCATTTCAGAAGATGGGGAATTGAACACTGAACAATTTGGAGTTAATTTGATGTAAATCAGAAACATATTAACCGTTTTCATCATGAAAAAACGATGTTGACCTTCTTGTGACCTTGACCTTTGATCCGATCGCACCCAAAATCTAATGGATTTTTCCTTTCATGATGCCAAACAAATCCAAAACAATTAAAGCCTCTCTGCATTTTGTTTTTTTGCGTTAAGTTGTCCACAACGCTTTCCGATATAAATGTGAATTTGTGTGACCCCCCTTGACCTTTGACCCCCAACCGCTGCCTTTGGTGACAAAAGTACTATACCATATGTCATATTAGAGGATGGGGAATTTAATTTTGAACATTTTGGAGTTAATTTGCTGTAAATCAAAACAAAATTGACAATTTAATCGCGAAAAAATGATTTTGACCTTTTTGTGACCTTGACCTTAACCTTTGATCCGATCGCTCCCAAAATCTAATCGATTTGTCCTCTCGTGATGCCAAACACATCCACAAAATTTCATGACAATCTGCGAAGTGGTTTTTGTGTAATGTTGTCCACAACGCTTCCCAATCAAAAGCTCCATTTTGGTGATCCCCTTGACCTTTGACTTCCACAGACTAACTAGGGTTGCAAACACTATACCATACGCTATATCAATGGATCGGGATTTGAATACTGAACACTTTGGACTTCATTTGATGTAAATCGGAACAAAATTGACACTTTAATCGCAAAAAACCGATTTTGACCTTTTTGTGACCTTGACCTTGACCTTTGATCCGATCGCTCCCAAAAGCTCTGCTTGGCATCCTTGATTAACTGCACATCATCTCTGAAAATTTCATGCAAATCGGTCCAGCAGTTTTTGCGCAATGTTGTCCGCACACATATTTACCAATAAATAAATACACAGGGGTCAATTCAATACCTTCGTCAAACAAAGTTTGCGAAGGTAATTATTCAAACAACGTTGCATTAATATAAAGACGTTTCAGGGAAACGCGTATAAACATTAATCTATATCAACAGCTGCGTGTGATGGGTGGAAAAAAATTTGGCACGGTAATTTAGAAAACACGTTAATGCAGCAAATGGCTCAGAAATCGGGTGTTTTCAAATATATTTTGCTTGGAAACCCAAAAAGAGAAACGTATAAACTTTTTAAAGCAAACCTGATAACCAATTGCTTTAGAAACAGTCACGAGGACAAAGAAAAACCTAACAAAAATCTTAATAATGTGGTGTTACGTGGCGGTGAGGTGGTTTGAATAATGTGGTGGTTACGTGGAGGTGAGGTGGTTTTAATAATGTGGTGGTTACGTGGCGGTGAGGTGGTTTTAATAATGTGGTGGTTACGTGGCGGTGAGGTGGTTTTAATAATGTGGTGGTTACGTGGCGGTGAGGTGGTTTTAATAATGTGGTGGTTACATGGCGGTGAGGTGGTTTGAATAATGTGGTGGTTACGTGGCGGTGAGGTGGTTTTAATAATGTGGTGGTTACGTGGCGGTGAGGTGGTTTTAATCATGTGGTGGTTACGTGGTGGTGAGGTGGTTTTAATAATGTGGTGGTTATGTGGCGGTGAGGTGGTTTTAATAATGTGGTGGTTACGTGGCGGTGAGGTGGTTTTAATCATGTGGTGGTTACCTGGCGGTGAGGCGGTTTTAATAATGTGGTGGTTATGTGGCGGTGAGGTGGTTTTAATAATGTGGTGGTTACATGGAGGTGAGGTGGTTTGAATAATGTGGTGGTTACGTGGCGGTGAGGTGATTTTAATAATGTGGTGGTTACGTGGAGGTGAGGTGGTTTTAATAATGTGGTGGTTACATGGCGGTGAGGTGGTTTGAATAATGTGATGGTTACGTGGCGGTGAGGTGGTTTTAATAATGTGGTGGTTACATGGCGGTGAGATGGTTTGAATAATGTGGTGGTTACGTGGAAGTAAGGTGGTTTTAATAATGTGGTGGTTACATGGCGGTGAGGTGGTTTGAATCATGTGGTGGTCACATGGCGGTGAGGTGGTTTGAATAATGTGGCGGTGGTTACATGGCGGTGAGGTGGTTTGAATCATGTGGTGGTTACATGGCGGTGAGGTGGTTTGAATAATGTGGTGGTTGCATGGCGGTGAGGTGGTTTGAATAATGTGGTGGTTACGTGGCGGTGAGGTGGTTTGAATAATGTGGTGGTTACGTGGCGGTGAGGTGGTTTTAATAATGTGGGGGTTGCGTGGTGGTAAGGTGGTTTGAATAATGTGGGGGTGTTTGTCTCACTGTAGCGACATGTGGTGAGATGAGTGCAGCAAGCGAGCATCGTGAAATGTCTCACACACAAGTTGTTAAACTCATTTTACTCTTTCCTTTTGTTTAAGTGGTAGGTGCATACAACAACTCAACACACTACCTCAGTGAACCTCCCATTTTTATCTCTTTCAACCAGTGCAAGAATAAGAGGCCTCCTTTCATTCCTATCATGGTATTTGTACCACGGACTTCTACTTGTACATTTGCACAATAGCCTTCACATCTCTGATAACTCCGAGACCCCCCCAACCCCCAAAACATGATGAACAGTAAATATTGTCAGTTTAAGCTTACCCTGTACATTCACTAGCCCCATACATCTTCTGTTTGGAAGCACCTAACCCAGATACACAGTCCATTCCCTGGAAGTGATCCGTTGGGGGGGTTTGTATCACACACACCTGTCCCACTCAGGCCTTGCCTCGACCTTGTACAGAGGCAAAGTCCCTTATTTTCAGGCACTTTTCCAAGTATTTTCAGATTATTTTCGAAACTTTGTGAGCCATTATAGACACCAATCCTTATCTCGCTCACACAATATAATTTACGGTGCCCCAAGAGATCGATATTTCCTGGGGTGTCTTTGCATGCGCACCGAACATATGGGGGCAGAATGCATCATTTCAAAATATTCTGTATTACCTGCTGTCAGGTCAGGTCTGGGAGCATGTGCCAGAGCAGCGCGTCGTTGCGTCCACTTTCCGCCGGTACTCCAGGGGCCTCCGTCTGGCCATCCCCCGGGCAGATGCCAGGCCCATCCCCATCTCCTTGAGATGATGGTCAACCTGCTGCAACCACGAGGCACGTGGTCGGCCCACTGCCCTCCTCCACTCACGAGACTCCCCCGCTGAGAGAATCTGGTGAGCAGGATCAGCATCAGGAAAACGAGCCACATGTCCATACAGCCGCAACTGACGCTCACGGACTATGCAGGTAAATTACCTCAATTATCATTGGGGTCAGCTTATTGGACACAGCCACAGCAACTCCTTGGGTATGGCAACCATCAGAGCGACCAGACCAATAGTAGGTGTAACCACCCACCATGATCTCGCCGCAATCCGGTCTCGAACCTCAGAGAGAGCTGCAATCCCGATGTCCAAACGCTTGAGCTCAGATGATAACAGAGACAGGTGATCATCCTCTCTTAGGGATAGGACATTCCAGGCACCCACCCGAAGGGACCGCCTCAGGTTAACCCAAGGAGACCGTCGTCTGGTGGACGACACCTCAGCACCACTCCGACACACTCTCCCGCAATCTGACCCAGGGATGTTACCCCGTGGTTTCCCTCCTATCATCACAGATTGGGGGTCCCGAAGGCTTTGCCCCAATCCCGTCATCCGGTGAGCTGCCCTGCGAAGGGAAGCTGCACAGGAGGTACTCCCACAGAGTGGGTTTTCAGATTTTTTTGCGAGGCAGAACCTGCTGAGGCAGAACCCTCATTACACTGACCTCCTCGTGTCATTCAGCCTCGTAATAAATTAAACCTGAAAAAGGACTCGTCAAACTTTCGAGATGGGGAGAATACAGTGAATTTGCTACATCTACGATGCAAATTGTTCGCGGATATTCAATCAGCGCTTATTGTATCATATCTCTTGTTTCGAGGTTAAAACTGATCATTTTGCTCTTCGCCTTTGTTTTGTAATCTCGTGCTTTTGTTTATTTTGTTTCAGCACTGCTTAGTTCAGTTGAATAAAGCCATGCTTTGGATCTAAGGCTTCACCGTCTTCAATGTCCATGAGTGTTTCACAGGCTCACCTGCAGCGCTGAGCTCCGGTCGAAACTGTAGGCACTCGGTCGTCCTTCGAGTGTGGAGAAAGCCACGTTACCGCCAGTGAGTGGTGAGATATCGCTGAACTCGTCACTGCACAGCACTGTGGTCTCATCCTCCTGGCCAGCCTGCAAACTGGAGCGAGCTTGAAGACCATATGTCCGGTCACACGATGCACTGTAGAACTGCAAAGGCTTCCAGGGAGTCGTGGGTGAGGAGCGCCGGTAGATGGCAAAGCTCTCGGGGCGACTGTTGTGGAAGCGTAAGCGTATGTATGAGATCTCATAAGTCTTTCCTGCAAAAACAAATGGAGCGAGGAGGAGGAAAGAGCAGAAGATTGAAACACTGTGTTGGTCACCCAGTAAAACTAGATTATATTTGTCTCTGTTTTCTCATCAATATTTGAATATATTCATAAATTAATGAGGAATTGAGGTGCATGAGGGGGTTCTCATGGACATCGAGCCGGTGGGTTGAAATGAATACAGGTCAAGAATTAGAAGGGAAATCGGTGGAGCGCGCACCTCCGCCACGTAGTGCCTGATCCACGAGAACATATCGGGCCCAATACATTTTTGAAATATCATGCAAGACAGTGCTGTATCGTTTTTGGCCCTATCTCTCAACGGTGAAGAATCACTTGAAAAATCAAATGATTCTCGTATCCAGATCCGGATTCAGATCTTCACCAAGATCGAATCAATTCGTCCTTGCAACACAACCAACGAGCCGACCAGGTTTCATCCGAATCCGTCCCCAACTTTTTGAGATATCGTGCTATATATCCATTTCTCCTATTTTATCTCCATATTTTATCCATTTCTCTTATATCCATTTTGGCAATATCTCTCAATGGTGAAGAATCACTTAAAAATTCTAGTAGCCGGATCCGGATCCAGATCTTCACCAAAATCTAATCGTTTCGTCTTTGTCACACACTGAACCTGAACACACAATTTAATCCGAATCCGTCCACAACTTTTTGAGATATGCTGTACACAAACAGACAAACAGACAGAAAGGGGTGAAAAAAAATCACCTCCTTCCCCTTCACTGGCGGAGGTGATGATTACTCGTTGATGTCTTTAACATTATACCGGTTTACCTCCAGTATTGAGAGGAGTACAATATCAACAGCAGCAGAAACTGTCACCAGTCTATTTCTTTCTGTTCAGATCTATTTTTCTTTTTTATCACAATGCAAACGCTGAGACACAAAGCCCACTCGAGGTTGTGGTGATCCTTTATGGGCAAATTGAAAATCCTGCTCAACGAAGGCACATGCACGCACGCACGCACGCACGCACGCATCCATGCACATACATGCTGTATTGATTGCAAGGGTACTAATTCTTAAAAAAAAATCCTCAGTAATTGACTTAGCTGTATTTAGCTAGGTTTTAATGGCAAACCTCAAAATAGTTGTAGGCCAGAAGTAATAACTTTCATAACTTGTAAGCGATTGACCAAATTATTAAATGGGCTGAATAATCACCTGGGCTCTGTTCTTCATCAAGGTCTTTCACCTTTCTGCTCAGAAGCTCTGTAAACAGTGTGTCCATCACCTTTGCCATAGGTTCACATCTGTAGATCCACAACCTCAGCTATGTCCATACAGTCAGTCAACCCACCAATGTGATCTCACTTTGAAACTCTCTACCCATAGCTTAAAGCTTTACCCACAGATATTTACATTCCTTGCTCAAGGGATTCATGCATCATCACATATTCACAATCGTAATCACACACTCCATGATGTAGGAATCCTGGAAAATGACCAAATACCAGGATCTGAAAAATGAATAAAGCTGAAATTGTACCAGTGATAGTCAGAGCTACGGGAATGATAAAGAAAACCCTTACGGAGTATTTAAGTATCATTCTGGGGAATATCACGACAAACGAGCTACAAGTTGAGGCTGTCAAAGGTTCAGTGAAGATACTGAAAAGTGCCTTTGGAACGAGGCTATGAGAACGAAGTTTCACAGTTTCGTTCATGAATCATGGCCCTTTACCATAAAATAGGAGATGGAGATTTTGAGTTCTGGGAGAACTTCCTCACAGCTCCTGAAACCCCCAAATGGAGATAACAACCAAATAAGAATCAGAGGGTACGGTACTACTCTCTATGAAGGGATGGCGTGGAAAAAAATGTCAATCCCATCTGCTGCATACAAAACTAATGTCGGAGTATCTACTTCAAAAAGTCACTTTGGATACATGTGAGAGCCCACCTGGTCTGTTCAGCTGATTGTCGAGGCAGGGACCACTTTTCAGTTCTACATACCATGGAAAAAATAAACAATATCCCCCTTCCTCCACGTGGCAGGGGATAAAAATATACCCATCAGAGATGGGGAATCCCCCACCATTAAAAATAATTGAAATCAGATTAGCGTTTTTTCATTTATTACAAAAAACATTTTTCAAGATGGCAACTCCAGTCGGCCATATTAGATCCGACCACGCCCAAAATCAATAGGGTTCTTCCTTTTCAGGTGGTACATGTGTGACCCAAATTTCAAATCGATATGGCGAACAGTTTATGAGTTATCGCACTCACAGCTATAAATGTTGATGCCCAGCTAGCCGGACGGACGGACGACCCGGGTGACAACAATATCCCCCTTCCGCCACGCGGTGGGGGATAAAAAAAAAGCAAAAAAAAAAACAACAAAAAAACGAGATCGCTCAAACCTGGGAATTCATCTTGTCATTCATTACAATAATATTAATGACAATTAGAACTGCCACTTTATAATTGCTGGCAGTGATGACCGGGTACCCAGACGTCCGCCTTTGATACAACATGAGACATATATGATAGTTGCAAAGTTTTGCTTCGATTGGATCAGTGGTTCCAGAGAAAACATTATTTAATAGTGACACAAATACAGCCCTGCTTCGATACAGGGCGGGACCGACGAGTTATGAACCGAGTAACACAAAGTGTTCAATCTATTTATTACGCATTCAGTTAGCCCTTTTTCCTGGGGACATTGTCGGTATCAATTGAATTGCTACTCCTGTACCCTCAAACGCATTCAGGTGCAGCCAAGTGAGCCTTCTGGAAAAAAAAATCTAATAGTTCTCAGATTCAAATAATGAAATAATTTTGGCTGCCAAACTGTGTGGCCGATCAGGTTGAAATTTTAAACCTACATTTCACATGTCGGCGAAATGATAATTGTGAAGTTTCGCATATATTGAAACAGTGGTTCCAGAGTAACATTAATTAATATTTATCCTTCAATCCAACATGGCTGCCAAACCAAGTAGCCGATCGAGTTGAAATTTAAACACTTCATTCCACATGTGTCCTGTATCATCTCTCTGAAGTTTCACATTTATTGATATAGCAGTTCCAGAGTAAACATTAATTGATATTTTCCCTTCAATCCAATATGGCTGCCAAATGATGTGTCGTACATCAAAGTGAAGAGGGGGGGGGACTTTTTGTTCGTCATGGAGAGGCGGTCATACTTGTGGAGTGTTGCCTTGATCTGTTCAGCCGTTTCAGAGAAGAAGACTTTTAAAGTTATTAATTTTCAATCCAATATGGCTGTCGTACCATGTGACCTATTAGAACATAAATTCAAATTCTCTATCGAATGGGGAAGTGGATTATGCTTGTTATCCCGCCCCCCAGAGGGAGGGAGCGGGATATTGTAACCATCCGGTTTGTTACTCACGAAATCTAAAGATTTCGTAAGTATATTGATGACTTCCGTCATCTGTTTGTGTGTTTGTGTGTTTGTGTGTGTTTGTGTGTTTGTTTGTAGGCACGATAACTCGAGAACGGAAGAAGCTACCAATGTCAAATTAGGCCATGTGATTCAGGAGGGTGGTGGCTAGCGCTGATTAGGTTTTGGTCAAAATCGGTCACAGGTCAAGGTCACAGTGAGGTCAAACATTCGATTTTTGATGGTTTGGTACAGAATCATCATAGAAACTTCTGGTTTGCATTGCTACCTTCTCTGGAGACAGCTTTTATTAGACAAGGTCAGAGGTCAAGTTGACGATTTCGTAAGTACCAGTCTGTGACTGCTTGTTTCTTTATTTATTTATTTTTGTACGATTGACGTCACAATTCTTCTTCTTCTTCGTTTGGTATGACGTCACAATCGACGCTGGGGACCTGAGTATGTGCCTTTTCATGGTTTGATAATAATGTCTGTGTGTCTGTATGCGACCACCGTTTCTCAACGACCACCAGTCCAATCTGATTGAAACTTGCCAGAAATATTGCTGGGGATCCGCAGATGTGCCTTTTCAAGGTTTGATATTAATCGGACAAGCGGTTCCCAAGTTACGGCCATTTATTTACCAAACCAATGACAAGACACGGTGCTATGACGTCATGAATGACGTCACAATTAATGTTTATTTCATTTAAAATTAAACTAAACTAACTCTTTATGTTCTTCATCACATGCTCACGGCAAACAGGGATCACAACAATTTAAAGGACACACAAGGAAGATTAAACACGGGATTTTAAAGATTACTCCTGGAATCTTTCATTTATACAGAAAAGTTCCATGAGACAAGACAGCCGGCTAAAGAGGAATGTTGATGGCAAAGAGGGGGCGGGAGAGAGGGGGGCAAGAGAGGAGGGTGAGAGAGGGGAGGGAGAGAGGGGATGAGAGAGAGGGGGCGTCACAATTCAAGAGAGGGGGAGAGAGGAGGTGGCGAGAGAGGGAACGGGAGATGGGTGTGAGAAGGGGGTGAGAGTGGGGTGAGAGAGAGGGTGAGAGAGAGGGGCGAGAGAGAGGGGCGAGAGAGGAGGGGGAAAAGAAGAGGGGGGGAAGAGGGGGGCGAGAGAGGAGGACGAGAGAGGGGGCGAGAGAGAGGAGCGAGAGTGAGAGGGGCGACAGAGGAGGGGGAGAGAGGAGGGAGAGAGAGGAGGCGAGAGAGGGGCAAGAGGAGGCGAGAGGGGCGAGAGAGGAGGCGAGAGGGGGGGAGGATCTGACTTTGCAAGGTTTGATATTAATCGGTCGAGCGGTTCCCAAGTTACAGCCATTTATTTACCAAACCAATGACAGGACACGGTGCTATGACATCATGAATGGCGTCACAATTAATGTTTATTTCATTTTAAATGAAACTAAACTAACTCTTTATATTCCTCATCACATGCTCACGGCAAACAGGGATCACAACAATTTAAAAGACACACAAGGAAGATTAAACACGGGATTTTAAAGATTACTCCTGGAATTTATACAGAAAAGTTCCGTCAGACAAGACAGCCGGCGAAAGAGGAATGATGATGGCAAAGAGGGGGTTTGGAGAGAGGGGGGGCAAGAGAGGGGGTGAGAGAGGGGAGGGAGAGAAGGTGGTCAGAGAGAGGGGGCGTCACAATTCAAGAGAGGGGAGAGAGCAGGTGGCGAGGGAGGGGAACGGGAGATGGGTGTGAGAAGGGGGTGAGAGTGGGGGTGAGAGAGAGGGGTGAGAGAGAGGGGCGAGAGAGAGGGCGAGAGAGAGGGCGAGAGAGGAGGGGGAAAAGAGGGGGGGGAAGAGGGGGGCGAGAGAGGAGGACGAGAGAGGGGGCGAGAGAGAGGAGCGAGAGTGAGAGGGGCGACAGAGGAGGGGGAGAGAGGAGGGGAGAGAGGAGGGCGAGAGAGGGGGCAAGAGGAGGCGAGAGGGGCGAGAGAGGAGGCGAGAGGGGGGGAGGATCTGCCTTTCAAGGTTTGATATTAATCGGACAAGCGGTTCCCAAGTTACGGCCATTTATTTACCAAACCAATGACAAGACACGGTGCTATGACATCATGAATGACGTCACAATTAATGTTTATTTCATTTTAAATGAAACTAAACTAACTCGTTATATTCCTCGTCACATGCTCACTGCAAACAGGGATCACAACAATTTAAAGGACACACAAGGAAGATTAAACACGGGATTTTAAAGATTACTCCTGGAGTCTTTCATTTATACAGAAAAGTTCCATTAGACAAGACAGCCGGCTAAAGAGGAATGTTGATGGCAAAGAGGGGGCGGGAGAGAGGGGGCAAGAGAGGGGGAAAGAGAGGGGGTGAGAGAGGGGAGGGAGAGAGGGGGATGAGAGAGAGGAGGCGTCACAATTCAAGAGAGGGGGAGAGAGGAGGTGGCGAGAGAGGGGAACGGGAGAGGAGTGTGAGAGGGGGTGAGAGAGAGGGTGAGAGAGAGGGGCGAGAGAGAGAGGGGCGAGAGAGGAGGGGGAAAAGAAGAGGGGGAAGAGGGGGGAAGAGGGGGGAAGAGGGGGCGAGAGAGGAGGACGAGAGAGGGGGGCGAGAGAGAGGAGCGAGAGTGAGAGGGGCGACAGAGGAGGGGGAGAGAGGAGGGGAGAGAGGAGGGCGAGAGAGGGGGCAAGAGGAGGCGAGTGGGGCGAGAGAGGAGGCGAGAGGGGGGGGAGGATCTGCCTTTTCAAGGTTTGATATTAATCGGACAAGTGGTTCCCAAGTTACGGCCATTTATTTACCAAACCAATGACAAGACACGGTGCTATGACATCATGAATGACGTCACAATTAATGTTTATTTCATTTTAAATTAAACTAAACTAACTCTTTATATTCCTCGTCACATGCTCACGGCAAACAGGGATCACAACAATTTAAAGGACACACAAGGAAGATTAAACACGGGATTTTAAAGATTACTCCTGGAGTCTTTCATTTATGCAGAAAAGTTCCATGAGACAAGACAGCCGGCTAAAGAGGAATGTTGATGGCAAAGAGGGGGCGGGAGAGAGGGGGCAAGAGAGGGGGTGAGAGAGGGGAGGGAGAGAGGGGATGAGAGAGAGGGGGCGTCACAATTCAAGAGAGGGGAGAGAGGAGGTGGCGAGAGAGGGGAACGGGAGATGGGTGTGAGAAGGGGGTGAGAGTGGGGTGAGAGAGAGGGGTGAGAGAGAGGGGCGAGAGAGAGGGGCGAGAGAGAGGGGCGAGAGAGGAGGGGGAAAAGAAGAGGGGGGAAGAGGGGGGCGAGAGAGGAGGACGAGAGAGGGGGCGAGAGAGAGGAGCGAGAGTGAGAGGGGCGACAGAGGAGGGGGAGAGAGGAGGGGGGAGAGGAGGGCGAGAGAGGGGGCAAGAGGAGGCGAGAGGGGCGAGAGAGGAGGCGAGAGGGGGGGAGGATCTGCCTTTTCAAGGTTTGATATTAATCGGACAAGCGGTTCCCAAGTTACGGCCATTTATTTACCAAACCAATGACAAGACACGGTGCTATGACATCATGAATGACGTCACAATTAATGTTTATTTCATTTTAAATTAAACTAAACTAACTCTTTATATTCCTCGTCACATGCTCACTGCAAACAGGGATCACAACAATTTAAAGGACACACAAGGAAGATTAAACACGGGATTTTAAAGATTACTCCTGGAGTCTTTCATTTATACAGAAAAGTTCCATTAGACAAGACAGCCGGCTAAAGAGGAATGTTGATGGCAAAGAAGGGGCGGGAGAGAGGAGGCAAGAGAGGGGGAAAGAGAGGGGGTGAGAGAGGGGAGGGAGAGAGGGGGATGAGAGAGAGGAGGCGTCACAATTCAAGAGAGGGGGAGAGAGGAGGTGGCGAGAGAGGGGAACGGGAGAGGGGTGTGAGAGGGGGGGTGAGAGAGAGGGTGAGAGAGAGGGGCGAGAGAGAGAGGGGCGAGAGAGGAGGAGGGAAAGAAGAGGGGGGAAGAGGGGCGAGAGAGGAGGGCGAGAGAGGGGGTGAGAGAGAGGAGCGAGAGAGAGGGGCGACAGAGGAGGGGGAGAGAGGAGGGGAGAGAGGAGGGGAAAGAGGGGGCGAGAGAGGAGAGCGAGAGAGTGGGCAAGAGGAGGCGAGAGGGCGAGAGAGGGGGCGAGAGGGGAGAGGGGCGGATGTGCCTTTTCAAGGTTTGATATTAATCAGACAAGCGGTTCCCAAGTTATGGCCATTTTTCTTGCTTTTTTCAGTGTTGGAAAGGTAGACATTTGGTAGACATTTGTGAATACACTTACAGAGGGGCGAGAGAGAAGGAGAGAGAGAGGAGGGGGGAGAGGAGAGGCGAGAGAGGAGGGTGAGAGAGGGGGAGAGAGGGGGAGAGGGGGTGAGAGAGAGGGGCGTCACAATTCAAGAGAGGGGAGAGAGAGGAGGGGCAAGAGAGGGGGAGAGAGAGGAGGAGAAGAGAGGAGGGGAGAGAAGGGGTGAGATAGGGGGAGAGAGGGGCAAGAGAGGAGGTGGGAGAGAGGAGGGGCAAGACTAGGGGGGAGAGGGGGGACGAGAGAGGGTAGGCGAGAGAGAGAGGGCATCACAATTCTTCTTCTTCGTTTTATATGATGTCACAATTGACGCTGGGGACTTGAGTATGTTTCCCAGGTGTTTCCCAAGTTATGGCCATTTATGATACGGTTGGTCTGATCTTATTGAAACAATGCCCCAATCCAGTCGTCGTTTACGAGAGCGAAGGAACGAAGCTGCACATACTGGCATGCACCTACGGGTACGCACCTACGGGTACGCACCTACGGGCCCGCACCTACGGGCCCGCACCTACGGGCCCGCACTAGTGTTTGAAAAAATCCGAATTTTTTTTTTTGTCGAAAATCAAAAATTTTATGCGCACTATAATCAATCTCTTTGTCAAATAATTTCAGCCCGATCCGTCAAAAACTGTATGACTAGTATGCAATTATATAGTGACCACCCATGTCGCCGACCAGCTTGTCTTCATTTAATCGAAAGCGATGGCTCGTTCTTGTAAAAGTCTCCATTCTTTTTATGAGGCTAAGATAAATTTGGGGCTTGAGGTTGTTCGATTTTGAGGAAAAGAACGCGCTCCGAATGGCTTCAAGACATTATAATGTTTATTTGCACTCGAGCTGGAGCTCGTTACAAGCTTTTAATGTGTATGAAGGTAATTAAAATGATGATGATGTTCAAAGATTTCCCGTTGACGAAACGCTAAGGAAACATGACAACGAAGTCCGCTGACAAAGGTTCGACAGGACGAGCACCAGGTGGAAGGTGAGTGTTGTGAACTCAGAGAGAAAACACAGGGGGGTGGGTGAGATGCGGAATGGTGTTTCCAACGACGTCCTCCTTCAGTTGATATATATACAACCTTAACGGCGCCGTTCTTTAGGATCACTCACAGTAGTTCGACGTACCAGGGTTATCGTTTGTGTGTGACTCTTAGTCGTTCCTTATCAACGGTTTCTCATGCAGAGCTTGTTTGAGTGTTAAGCCACTGGGCGAGCACTCCACAAGAAACCGTTTGCAATGGAA
The DNA here is from genome assembly GCF_056783735.1 of Eptatretus burgeri. Classification (NCBI taxonomy): domain Eukaryota; kingdom Metazoa; phylum Chordata; class Myxini; order Myxiniformes; family Myxinidae; genus Eptatretus; species Eptatretus burgeri. The sequence goes on along the minus strand of NC_140974.1, from coordinate 36,145,835 downwards.
CATACCCAAGTCCTCGAACCCTGTGTGTGGTCTTCATGATGACAACATGGCTTTCTAGAATGGAGACCATAAATCACAGCTCTTTTAGTGTACGATAATGTTTCTGAAAATTCTGAACGATCATTTGACCTTGAAATTTGATGTTTGCACCTTTAGGATTTGGCAAATAACATCAGCCAGTGATCGAATTGCCATCAAGATGGGGAGAACATCTTTCTTGCAGGAGAAGAGATCATCTCGGGGAGAACACCAAGCATTGAGCAGGGAGGGGTGGGGGGTGGGAAGAGAACGCCCAGAAGAGATGGCTGAGATCTGGAAGAAGATGCTTAGTTTTGCTTTTAATTTTAGAATTTTTTTTTCATTTGAAAGTTGTTATAAATTTTAAATAAAGTTTTAAAAAAACTTACATTTTGAAATTGGGTGTTGACTTTCTGTAGGCACTTTATCTTGAATAGCATATCCTCTAAATTTGTGTGTGCTTGGCCAATTTTGCACCAAATTCTTTATAGCTGTTCAAATGCCATCCACCCATCCATTGGGACCAAACTCTGTGCAGAGCGTTGGTGCTGTCTAAGCAGTCTCCTTGGCTATTGGGCACAATCCTGGATGGGTCACCATTCCAACGTAGGATACCAGCAAGCTGGTAAACATTTTGCCAACCTCAGAAGGATGACAGGCTGAGTCAATCCCACCTGGTATTTTTACACGACTTCTACCATCTTTGTTTTATTTGAATTGAAACTAGTACGGGCCAGTAGGGGCGGACCCGTAGGTGCGTGCCCGTAGGTGAGTGCCAGTATGTGCAGCCTCTCTCTCTCTCTCTCTCTCTCTCTCTCTCTCTCTCTCTCTCTCTCTCTCTCTCTCTCTCTCTCTCTCTCTCTCTCTCTCTCTCTCTCTCTCTCTCTCTCTCTCTCTCTCTCTCTCTCTCTCTCTCTCTCTCTCTCTCTCTCTCTCTCTCTCTCTCTCTCTCTCTCTCTCTCTCTCTCTCTCTCTCTCTCTCTCTCTCTCTCCTCGAAAAGGCACATCCACAGGTCCCCAGCAATATTCCTGGCAAGTTTCAATCGTGCAAAATAATAAACAAATAAATAAATAAACATTAATTGTGATGTCATTCTTGACGTCATAGCACTGTGTCCTGTCATCATTGGTCGACAGATAAATGGCCGTAACTTGGGAACCGCTTGTCCGATTAATATCAAACCTTGAAAAGGCACATACTCAGGTCCCCAGGGTCGATTGTGACGTCATACCAAATGAAGAAGAAGAATTGTGACGTCAATCGTGCAAAAAGATAAATAAATAAATAAATACACATTAATTGTGATGTCATTCGTGACGTCATAGCACCGTGTCTTGCCATTGGTCGACAGATAAATGGCCGTAACTTGGGAACCGCTCGTCCGATTAATATCAAACCACGAAAAGGCACATCCGCGGGTCCCCGGCAATATTCCTGGCAAGTTTCAATCAGATCGGACAGGCAGTCATCGAGAAACGGCAGTCGCATACAGACACAGACAGACAGACAGACATACAGACACACACACAGAGATTGCTGGAATTATAGATAGATATACTTCAACGTTGGAGAACACAAATCGCCTTCTTGTCACTTCCAAAACCCTCCCGTTAAGCAGTACTTGAACGTGCTAAATCGGGTGACGTATGAGGGTGAAATATGAGACTGCTTCAATACCGCTAAATCTCTGGAATTTTTTTAAAACTATCTTTAAAATCATTATCTATCTATAATTCCAGCAATCTCTGTGTGTCTGTGTGTCTGTGTTTCTGCGACCGCTGGTTCTCGACAACCACTGATCCGATCTAATTGAAACTTGCCAGGAATATTGCTGGGGACCTGTGGATGTGCCTTTTCAATGTTTGATATTAATCGGACGAGCGGTTCCAAAGTTAGGGCCATTTATTTTCCAACCAATGACAGGACACAGTGCTACGACATCACGATTGACGTCACAATTCTTCTTCTTTTTTTTTTGCAGGATTGACGTCACAATTCGTCTTCTTCTTCATTTGATATGACGTCACAATTGATACTGCCCTAGGATCACTGCTGGGTGCCATTTTAAAAGGCCTGTGTGGTTGTTGTTTTCGGCACGCGGTTTGAAAGTTTTTTTTTTTTTTTTGCACGTACGGCCACGCATGTATGGCCAAGCACGTATGGGCACGCCCGTAGGTACGTCATCCATCAGATCCTTCAAAATCTGTTGGTTGGAAAATCTGTGATGGGTGTACGGGCATGCACTACAAAAGCAAACTACAAAATCTGTGATGGGTGTACGGGATTACGCACGTACGGGTCTATCTATGTACGGGTCTAGACGCACAGTCTATCTATAATTCCAGCAATCTCTGTGTGTCTGTATCTGAATGTGTGTGTGTGTGTGTGTGTGTGTGTGTGTGTGTGTGTGTGTGTGTGTGTGTGTGTGTGTGTGTGTGTGTGTGTGTGTGTGTGTGTGTGTGTGTGTGTGTGTGTGTGTGTGTGTCTGTGACCGCTGTTTCTCGACAACCACTGGTCCGATCTAATTGAAACTTGCCAGGAATATTGCTGGGGACCTGTGGATGTGCCTTTTCAAGGTTTGATATTAATCGGAGAAGCGGTAATGACGGTGCTATGACACGGTGCTATGACGTCACGATTGACGTCACAATTCTTCTTCTTTAATTTATTTATTTTTATGAAATTTTTTTGCACGATTGGCGTCACAATTCTTCTTTTTTTTTTTTGCACGTACGGGCACGCATGTATGCCCACACATGTACAGGCACGCACGTACGGCCACGCATGTATGGGACAGCATAGAGTAGAGAGGATCTATATATTAATACTGAAAGACCAATTTTGTGCTCCTCCCAGCGGTCACGTCACGTTTTTCTCGGTAGTGACCTGGACTGAAAGAAACTTCGTACCTGTAAGAGTGCATCGCACATAGTGGCAACAGTCAACTTTCAAATCTGAAGCAGAATAAACACTTTTCGTTGAGACGGAGGTGAGGAGTGAAGAGGCAGGGGCGAGGGATGAAGAGACGGGGGCAGGGAGTGAAGAGGCGGGGGGAAAGGTAAGCAAATTTTTGGGCGGGGGTAAGCAAATTGAAAGTGGAAGATGGATGAAATGGGGGGGGGGGATGAGTGGGCGGGGGCTGGGGTGAATTAGGCGGGGTTGATTGTGAGGGGGTGGACAGGGGGTGGGGGCCCGGGGTAAGTGGGGTGGGGAATCAAGAGACGGGGGCGGGGAGTGAAGAGGCAGGGGTGGGGTCAGGGTAATTAAATTTTTGGGCGGGGGTAAGCAAATTGAAGGCGGGGGGTGGGGGAGGCGGGGGGAAATGGGGCAGGGGCGGGGGATGAGTAGGCGGGGGCAAGCATGCCCTGTCCAGTCCATGTCCCTCGAGTGTGGGTGAGCTGGTGAGGGTGGTTGAATGAACGGAATCCGTCTGTGACGGGGTTTCGGCTTGTAGGATAATAATAGGATAGAGGACAGGATAGAGGATAGGATAGGATAATAAAGAATAGAGTAGATAGGAAACGTGGCCCCCTTCACACCATCCATCCCTTCGCTCTCCATAGGCCGCTGGACCCACCTTGGTAGATTGCTGAAATATGTGGGAGGCCATTCTGAGGCTTTGTTGGGCCTCGAGACAGGACGCTAGACTCTTCCTTATTCCCCTCCAGAAAGGATTTTAGGGGTTGGGAGTAGGTTAGGTTGACAGGATAAGTTAGCCTTACAAAGACAGAAAGGGGGTTAGGGAGATGAAATTATAGGGAAAAAATATATCTATCTATCTATAATTCCAGCAATGTGTGTGTGTGTGTGTGTGTGTGTCTGTGACCACTGTTTCTCGACAACCACTGGTCCAATCTAATTGAAACTTGCCAGCTATATTGCTGGGGACCTGTGGATGTGCCTTTTCAAGGTTTGATATTAATCGGACAAGTGCTTTCCAAGTTATGGCTATTTATTTACCAAACCAATGACAGGACATGGTGCTATGACGTCACAATTGACTTGACAATTCTTTTTTTTTTTGCACCTACGGCCATGCACGTACGGGCATGCACATACGCCCACGCACGTATGGGCACGCACGTACGGGCACGCGAGAGCGAAGGAACAGCCTGTGTGGTTGTTTCTAGCATGTGGTTTGAAAGCTATTATTATAATTTTTTGAACGTACGGTCACGCACGTACGGGCACGCATGTACGGGCCCGCACGTACGGGCCCACACTGGTATTTTAAATTTCAACTTAATCGGACACATGGTCTGGCAGCCAGAATTTTTTTTTTTTGGATGTGGATTCTTTCTTTTTTCTGTTCTCTTTTTTGATTGAGACTCACTTGGTTGTGCCTGGATGGGTTTGAGGGTAGAGGAGTAAGAGCTGAAATGTGAATCCTACTCAGGTTCCTCCTGATGACTTCATCTTTGCATTTTGCTTGTTCGGATTCCTTCTGATGACTCCAATGCAGGACTGCACCTATTTGGTCTTCCATTTGATTTGAATTGAATTTATTTTAATCCCATTCTAAATTCAATTGAATAACTAGAACTGCCACTTTATAACTGCTGGCAGTGATGACCGGGTACCCAGACATCCACCTTTGATACAACATGAGACTTTCTGTAGATGATAGTTGCAAAGCTTTGCTTAGATACGAGAAGTGGTTCCAGAGAAAACATTATGTAATCGTAATACAAATACAGCCCTGCTTCGACACATTGCGGGACTGATGAGTTACGAACCAGGTAGCACAAAACAAGTGTTCAATCAATTTATTCCGAATGCAGTTAGCCCTTTTTAATGGGGACATTATCGGTATCAATTGAATTGCTATTCCTGTACCATCAAACGCATGCAGGTGCAGCCAAGTGAGCCTTCTGGAAAAAAAAAAACTAATGTAAAAGTTCAAAAATTCAAATAATTAAATAATTCTGGCTGTCAAACCGTGTGGCCGATCGGGTTGAAATTTTAAAACTACGCTTCAAATGTCGTCTAGATAATAATTGTTAAGTTTCACATATATTGACACAATGGTTCCAGAGTAAATATTACTTAATATTTCCCCTTCAATATGCCATATTGAATACGTGTGTGAAGTTTTGCTTTATATCAGATAAGGTGCGTTTTCCATCCAAGATGGCCGCCAAACCACGTGACTTGTGATGTCATAATTTTTACCATGCGTGCATAAACGATTGTAGATGATAGTTGCAAATTTTCGCTTCGATAGATGAAGCAGTTCCAGAGAAAACATTATTTAATATTTTCTTAAATCCAACATGGCTGCCAAACCATGTGACCTATCAATAAGAAATTAACAAACTTGTAAAATGATGTCATGGGGAATGTGGGTGTAAAGTTTCGCCTCAATCAGTTCAGCCGTTCTGGAGAAGATGTTTCAAATTATTTTGTTCAAAACAAGATGGCTGCCGAACCAAGTCACCTATGACGTCATAATATTTTTTTCTGTGGTGATTTGTTGTTATGCAGATGACGCACAAGAAATTTAAGATTTTTCCCATACAGTGTTCTACTTGACGAATTTACACCAGCATACCGCTTCACCGATGACGTCACGAAAAATCACTCGAGTTCCCCATGGAGAGCTCATTAAAAGACATGAAGCAAAAAAAATTTCCATTGCACGGTTTCAGATATACAAAGGTCCAAATTTTATCGGTTTTTTCAATATGGCGCCCGTACCACGTGACCTATGACGTCATAATTATCAGGCAAGTATGCTATCAAAAAAGATACACACTGTGGTGAAAATTTCGTTTCGATCGGACTTACCGTTCCTGAGAAAATGATTTTTAAAGCGAAAAAACCCGTAAATTGTCGGCGGAAAAAGAATAAGAAACTGGAACTGCCACTTTATAACTGCTGGCAGTGATGACCGGGAACCCAGACGTCCGCCTTTGATACAACGTGAGACTAATATGATAGTCGCAAAGTTTCCCTTTGATAGGATAAGTGGTTGCAGAGAAAACATTATTTAATAGTGATACAAATGCAGCCTTGCTTCGGGACAGCGCAGGACAGACGAGTTACGAACCGGGTAGCACAAAGTGTTCAAACTAGTTCTTATTTATGCAGTTAGCTCTTTTTCCTGGGGACATTGTCGGTATCAATTGAATTGCTATTCTTGTACCCTCAAACACTTTCAGGTGCAGCCAAGTGAGCCTTCTGGAAAAAAAAAATCTAAAAGTTCTCAGATTCAAATAATTAAATCATTCTGGCTGCCAAACCGTGTGGCTGATCGGGTTGAAGTTTTAAATCCACGTTTCACATGTCTGCTAAATTATAATTGTGAAGTTTCGCATATATAGAAGCAGCAGTTCCAGAGTAAACATTAATTAATATTGATCCTTCAATCCAACATGGCTGCCAACCGATGTGACCTATCAATTAGAAATTAACAAACTTATATTCACTGCTCGTGTGCAATATGTTTTTGAAGTTTCCCCTTTATCTGACCAGCCATTCTGGAGAAGATGTTTGGAGGTTTTAGGGTAAATTCAATATGGCCACCAAACCATGTGACCTATCAATTAGAAATTAACAAACTTGTGAAAGGATGTCTTGGGGGAAGTGTGTGTGAATTTTTGCCTCAATCTGTCCAGCCTTACTGGAGAAGAAGATTTTTTAAATTTATTAATTTTCAATCAAAGATGGGTGATGAACCATGTGATCTATGACATCATAAATTTATATTCTGCTTCCAATCGTGTAGTGGAACACGTTTCTGAAGTTTCGTGTTTATCGGACAATGTGCGTTTTTCTATCCAAGACGGCCGCCAAAACATGACATGTGACGTCATAATTTTTAACGTATATGCAGGCATGGGGGTAGATTATATTTCCCAAGTTTCGCTTCGATGGGTTATGTGGTTCCAGAGAAAACATTATTTAATATAATTATTGAATCCAACATGGCTGCCAAACCATGTGACCTATCAATTATAAGTTAACAAAATTGTATTCACTACTCGTGTGCAATACGTTTGTGAAGTTTCCCCTTGATATGAACAGCCGTTCTGGAGAGGATGTTTGAAGGTTTTAGGGTAAATTCAATATGGCCGCCAAACCATGTGACCTATCAATTAGAAATTTACAAACTTGTGAAAGGACGTCTTGGGGAAAGTGTGTGTGAATTTTTCCCTCAATCTGTCTAGCCGTTCTGGAGAAGATTTTTAAAATTTATTTATTTTTAATCCAAGATGGCTGATGAACCTTGTGACCTATGACATCATAAATTTACATTCTGCCTCCAATCCTGTAGTGGAATACGTTTGTGAAGTTTCGTGTTAATCGGATAAGGTGCGTTTTTCTATCCAAGATGGCTGCCAAACCATGTGACTTTTGATGTCAAAATTTTTACTTTTTTTGCAGACACTAGTGCATGCCGGTACATGCGTGGCCGTACATGCAAAAAAAAAAATAACACTTTCAAACCGCGTGCCAGGAACAACAACCACACAGACCGTTCCTTCACTCTCGCATGCCAGTACGTGCGTGGCCGTACGTGCAGAAAAAAAACTTTCAAACCGCATGCCAGGAACAACAACCACCCAGGCCGTTCCTTCACTCTCACGTGCCCATACGTGCGTGGCCGTACGTGCAAAAAAAAAACTTTTAAAAAACTACACAGGCCGTTCCTTCGTTCTCGTAAACGACGACTGAATTGGGGCATTGTGTTTATCTATAAATACGCATAATAAATCGAGAAATTATTTGAATACAGTAAGTCATCACTATCCGGAAGTCCGTACGTTTAACCCGTAATGAGGAGTGCGCCCTTTCCCCAACGGCCACGCCTACGCAGCAACGTGTCCTGTCATTGGTTTGGTAAATAAATGGCCATAACTTGGGAACCACTTGTCCGATTAATTTCAAACCTTGAAAAGGCACATACTCAGGTCCCCAGCAATATACCTGGCAAGTTTCAATTAGATCGGACCAGTGGTTGTCAAGAAACAGTGGCCACAGACACACACACACACACACACACACACACACACACACACACACACACACACACACACACACATTGCTGGAATTATAGATAGATGATGGAAGATGATAGTTGCAAATTTTTGCTTCGATAGGTTACGCGATTCCAGAGAAAACATTATTTAATATTTTTCTTGAATCCAACATGGCTGCCAAACCTTGCGACCTATCAATTAGAAATTAACAAACTTACAGTGGGGAGAACAAGTATTTGATACACTGCCGATTTTGCAGGTTTTCCCACTTACAAAGCACATCGAGGTCTCTAATTTTTTATCAGAGGTACACTTCAACTGTAAAAGACGGTATCTAAAACAAAAATCCTGAAAATCACATTGTATGATTTAAAAATAATTAATTTGCATTTTATTGCATGAAATAAGTATTTTATACATCAGAAAAGCAGAACTTAATATTTGGTACAGAAACCTTTGTTTGCAATTACAGAGATCAGACGTTTCCTGTAGTTCTTAACCAGGTTTGCACAGACTGCAGCAGGGATTTTGGCCCACTCCTCCATACAGATCTTCTCCAGATCCTTCAGGTTTCGTGGCTGTCACTGGGCAACACAGACTTTCAGCTCCCTCCAAAGATTTTCTATTGGGTTCAGGTCTGGAGACTGGCGAGACCACTCCAGGACCTTGAGATGTTTCTTACGGAGCCACTCCTTAGTTGGCCTGGCTGTGTGTTTCAGGTCATTGTCATGTTGGAAGACCCAGCCACGCCCCATCTTCACTGCTCTTGTTGAGGGAAGGAGGTTGTTGGCCAAGATCTCGCGATACATGGCCCCATCCATCGTCCCCTCAATACAGTGCAGTCGTCCTGTCCCCTTTGCAGAAAAGCATCCCCAAAGAATGATGTTTCCACCTCCATGCTTCACGGTTGGGATGGTGTTCTCGGGGTTGTACTCATCCTTCTTCTTCCTCCAAACACGGCGAGTGGAGTTGAAACCAAAAAGCTCTATTTTGGTCTCATCAGACCACATGACCTTCTCCCTTTCTTCCTCTGGATAATCCAGATGGTCATTGGCAAACTTCAGATGGGCCTGGACATGCGCTGGCCTGAGCAGAGGGACCTTGCGTGCGCTGCAGGATTTTAATCCATGACGGCATAGTGTGTTACTTATGGTTTTCTTTGATACTGTGGTCCCAGCTCTCTTCAGGTCATTGACCAGGTCCTGCCTAGTAGTTCTGGGCTGATCCCTCACCTTTCTCATGATCATTGAGGCTCCACGAGGTGAGATCTTGCATGGATCCCCAGACCGAGGGAGATTGACTGTTATCTTGAACTTCTTCCATTTTCTAATAATTGCGCCAACAGTTGTTGCCTTCTCACCAAGCTGCTTGCCTATTGTCATGTAGCCCATCCCAGCCTTGTGCAAGTCTACAATTTTGTCCCTGATGTCCTTAGACAGCTCTCTGGTCTTGCCCATTGTGGAGAGGTTGGAGTCTGATTGATTGAGTGTGGACAGCTGTCTTTTATGCGGATACCAAGTTCAAACAGGTGCAGTTAATACAGCTAATGAGTGGAGAATGGGAGGGCTTCTTAAAGACAAAACTAACAGGTCTGTGAGAGCCGGAATTTTTACTGGTTGGTAGGTGATCAAATACTTATTTCATGCAATAAAATGCAAATTAATTATTTAAAAATCATACAATGTGATTTTCAGGATTTTTGTTTTGGATTCCGTCTTTCACAGTTGAAGTGTACCTATGATAAAAATTACAGACCTCTACATGCTTTGTAAGTGGGAAAACCTGCAAAATCGGCAGTGTATCAAATACTTGTTCTCCCCACTGTATATTCATTACTCGTGAGCAATACTTATGTGACGTTTCCCCTTGATCTGACCAGCCATTCTGGAGAAGATGTTTGAAGGTTTTAGGGTAAATTCAAGATGGCCACCAAACCATGTGACCTATCAATAAGAAATTAACAAACTTGAAAAAGGACGTCATGGGGAATGTGTGTGTAAAGGTTCGCCTCAATCTGTCCAACCGTTCTGCAGAAGAAGATTAAAAAAAAAAATTCAAAACAAGATGGCTGCCGAACCAAGTCACCTATGACGTCACAAAATTTTTTTCTGCGGTGAATTGTGTAGATGATGCTCAAGAAATTTAAGATTTTTCATATGCAGCATTCTACTTGACGAATTTTCACTGGAATACCGCTTCACTGATGATGTCAAGAAAAATCACCCCTCTTCCCCATTGGGAGGTCATTACAATGTGTGAATCGAAATATTTTTCCATTGCACCGTTTCAGAGATACAGAGGTCCAAAGTTTATCGTTTTTTTCAAGATGGTGCAGTACCAGGTGACCTATGACGTCACAATATTATCATTTGAGTATGCTATCAGAAAAGATACATACTATGGTGAAAATTTCGTGTCGATCGGACTTACCCTTCCTGAGAAAATGATTTTTAAAGCGAAAGAACCCGCGAATTGCTGGTGGAAAAAGAATAAATAAGAAATAAGAAATAAGAAATAAACAGAAGAAAAACAATAGGTTACCCAGTCCATTTGACTGGGTACCCTAATAACTACCACTTTATAACTGCTGGCAGTATTGACCGGGTAACAAGACGTCTGGCTCTGATACAAATACCACCCTGCTTTGATACAATGTCGGACTAACAAGTTATGGACCGAGTAACATGCCACATTCATTCTATTTAATATGTCAGCAGTTAGTCCTTTTTCCTGAATACATAGTCTGTATCAATTGCATTGGTGTTTAAATAACCTGAAAACAAAGTAATAAATGTGGATACCATTGGTGCAGAGCACAAAGTGGGGCTCCCTGCATCCAACGAAGCCCCTCTCATTTCTCTATGATACGGGATTCACAAGTTATGGACCGAGGAACAGGCCACATTACATCCATTTATTATGAACACAGTTGACCATTTTCCTTGGCAATCATCAGTATCAATTGATACTGATGAATTGCTACTCCTGTACCCTCAAAGGCATTCAGGTGCAGCCAAGTGAGCCTTATGCAAAAAAAGAAAAAAAATTCTTAAAGTTCTCTGATTGAAATAATTAAATTATTCTAGCTGCCAGACCTTGAGGCTGATCAGGTTGAAATTTGAAAGATACATTCGAAATGTTTGCTGTATCATAATTGTAAAGTTTCACATCGAATGATGCAGTAGTTCCAGAGTAAACATTATTTCATATTTTTCTTCAATCCAATATGGCTGCCAAACCATGTGACCTATAAATTGTTCATCAACAAACTTATATCTCCTTGCCTTGTAGAATATGTGCATGAAGCTTCCCTTTGATCTGACCAGCCATTCTGGAAAATTTGTTTGAAGGTTTTAGGGTAAATTCAATATGGCCACCAAACCAAGTGACCTATCAATTAGAAATTAACAAACTTGTAAAAAGATGCCTTGGGGAAAATGTGCATAAAGTTTCACCTCAATCTGTCCAGCTGTTCTAGAGAAGAAGATTTTTGAATTTTAAATTTTTTTCAATCAAATATGGCTGATAAACCATGTGACCTCTGACATCAGAAATTTATATTCTGCCTCTAATGGGGGTAGTGGATCATGGTTGCGAAGTTTTTGTGCTAATCGGATGAGTGCATTAATCTATCCAATATGGCCGCCAAACCTTGTTACGTGTGACATCATATATATTTTTTTACCATATCTGCAGCCATGGCGGTAGATAATAATTGCAAAGTTTCGCTTTGATAGGTTAAGTGGTTCCAGAGAAAACATTATTTAATATTTTTCTTCAATCCAATATGGCTGCCAAACTATGTGACCTATCAACTATGCATGAATAAATTTATATCCCCTATCGTTGGAGAATATGTATGTGAAGTTTCCCCTTGATCTGAAAAGCCATTCTCGAGAAGGTTTTTTTAAATGTTTTTTTTTTCAAAACAATGTGGCTTCCGAACCAAATGACCTATGATACATAATAATTTTTTTACTACAGTGAGTTGCTGCATAGATTACGCTGAAGAAATTTCACATTTTTCCAATGCAGCGTTCTCCCCATCAAATTTTCACCAGGATACCACTTCACCGATGACATCACGAAAATCACACGTATTCCCCATTAAATGGGAAGTTCGCAACGTGTGCCAAGTTTCAATTTTTTCCATTGCACGGTTTCAGAGAAAAAGAGGTCCAAAGTTTTTCGTTTTTTCAAAGATGGCGCCGTACCATGTGACATATGACATCATAATGATCAACTAAGTATGCCACAAAAAATATACGTACGGAGGTGAACATTTCGTGTTGATCAGACCTACGGTTGCTGAGAAAATGTATTTTAAAGCGAAAAAACCCCCAAAAATCTCCGGCGGAATAAGAAAAATCATAACTATAACTGCCACTTTATAACTGTTGGCAGTGACGACTGGGTACCAAGATGTCCGGCTTTGATACAAATCCCACCCTGCTTTGATACAACACGAGACTGACGAGTTACGGACCGATTAATACGAAGTGTTCAATCTATTTTTTTACGTATGTAGTTGGCCCTTTTTCCTGGGGACATTGTTGGTATGAATTGAATTGGCGCTTAAATTACCTGAACACAAAGTAATAAATGTGGACACCAACGGTGCAAAGCATAAAGCAGGATTCTCCTGAGTCAAATGAGGCCCAATACGATTTTCTACGACACGGGATTCAGAAGTTATGCACTGACAAACAGGCCATGTTTCATCCATTTATTATGTACACAGTTGACAATTTTTCATGGGGCCATCATCAGTATCAATTGAATTGCTACTCCTGTACCCTCAAATGCATGCAGGTGCAGCCAAGTGAGCCTGATGCAAAGAAAAAAAATTGAAAAGTTCTAATTCAAATAATTAAATAATTCTAGCTGCCAGACATTGTGGCCGATTGGGTTGAAATTTAAAACCTTCATTCCCCATGACTGCTCCATCATAATTTTAAAGAGTCACATTGATTGATGCAGTGGTTGCAGAGTAAACATTATTTAATATTTTCCCTTCAATATAAATAATATGGCTGCCAAACCATGTGACCTACATCAAAAGGAGGTGAGAGTTTTTTGTTCATCATGGATAGGCAGTCATACCTGTAAAGTTTTGCCTCAATCTCTTCCGTCATTTCAGAGAAGAAGACTTTTGCATTTTTTAAATTTTCAATCCAATATGGCTGCCGAACCATGTGACCTATTGCATCATAAATGTAAATGCTCCCTCTAATCGGGTAGGGGATCATGCTTGTTAAGTTTCATGTTGATCGGACAAGGTGTGTTTTTCTATCCAAGATGGCCGCCAAACCATGTGACTTGTGACATCATAATTTTTATTGTATATGCAGCTGCGCGTTTCATTGGATGATAGTTGCAAAGTTTCGCTTCGATAGAGTAAGTGGTTCCAGAGAAAACATTCTTTAATAGTTTTTCTTAAATCCAATGTGGCTGCCAAACCATGTGACCGATCAATTATTCATTAAGAAACTTAAATCAACCACCCTTGGAGTTTTTGTTTGTGAAGTTTCCCCTTGATCTGACCAGCCCTTCTAGCCGTTCAAGTACAGACTGAGCAATGAGCAAGAGTGAACAGCCATGAAAATGAAACCCATACTAACCAGTGGGGGAATAAACAAATCATTAACCATTCAACCCAGCAGACACACTTTTGATTAGTAATCTTTATACAACGTTGCAGCTTTATCCTTTATCACACATTAATGGTATCTCCAACACATGTGAGAAAATGCTAAACATAAAGTACTATTTCATTCACTTCATTACATTTATTGTCCATGACAAAAAAATTAAATATAAATTTCACATACACTGGCAATTCAGAATCAAAGCTTGAGAATTATGATTATGGAAAGGGGTGTTGGCATTGCATCGAGCCCTTTTTGCATTGCATTGAAAATATGAATTGCATTTAGCACAGATGATTGTCTAGAAGACAGCATAATGAAAGTGGAACACAAAGCTGAATGCCTGAATGACGGAAACTGTAACAATTATGAAGTGGGAGTGATGGGTTTTGCATCATCTTATAAACTTTCTATCCATGTTTTTCATACAAGGTATGAATGGAGGGAAGGTTTGCCAACATTACTCGTCAGACAATCTTCCTTGGTCTTTCTAATCCCCTTTAGATTCTCTTATGACAAGTCACTAAACGTACATAATAACCTGAAAGTTATAATATTTTGGGATCAAAGACTGACAGAAAAGAACCAAAATGCTATGATGGACATGAAACTCAATTTCCATAAAAAGAATCATGCTTCATTTGCTTTACCGGCCAACACTTGGGAATTATTGCTCTGTTTCAATTCGTGATCGATCAGTGTTCAAATACTTATGCTCGGAGACTTGTTCTCTACTCTGGTCATGAATAATTATTAATCAAAGGGTCACGTCCACCTGTTAAGAGGTGAAAATCAAAAAATAATTTCCTTTGTCTTATTGACATAAACAAACTAAATAATGATGCCACTCTCACAAGGGGGTGTTCATTTACCAAGCATTCAGCTAGCGCTTACCAAGCCAGCCGTTCCTTATCAATGGTTTTGAAAGGAGTACCTGCTTGAGTGCTTAAGCCACTTGGCAAGCGCTCTACAATAAACTTGGTAACTGGACACACACCAGTCTTCAAACCTCTGAACTTAGTTAACGTATTCATGCTTATCGTTTAGTAGAAATCCACTAATTACTGTATCAACTGCACATTTGATAACACTACAATTAGGACTTGAACTGACACATCATTTGTGTAACAAGAAAACAAAATAGGGGAAATAACACAACCTTGTGGTGCACCGGGACTCAAAAACCTCACACGTCACACCATATTATTACACTCCACCCGTTGTGGTCTATCTGCAAGAAAACTGAATTCATCTTGAAAGCCGATGTGTGACATTCAATACTATATGCCACCATACTATAACTCAGGAAGTTCTTATTTGTAGAACTCACACTTGCTCTAAGAAAAGAAAGCCACGCAAATGCGTTCTCACCCAAACTATCTTTACCAGATCATGTGAGTGATGGCTAACAGGTGCCTGGCTAAAACTGGCTTCTCCAAGCCTTGTTTCAGCCTTCCTAACATCAAGTCCATTCCTTTGATACATAGTGTAGTAGATAGTAGAAAAATCGTGCAAATTATGATACAAGCATCAACTTTGGCATTTCTGTTCTGCAGGGCTTTCTGATCAAATCTGCCCAATTGGCCATTTGAAAATCCAAATTTTGAAAAAATTCAAAAAAAAAACAACTTCAAAAAAATTTGAAGTCACAGCTGGCTGAAATTCTTAAAGCACAAGTGAACATCCCAGACAGAGAACCAAGGGGAGATGCAGTCATCATTTATGGCTCAGCACTTATCAATGCCCTACCTCCACGCACTTCAAAGATATTTGATGACTATGTTAAAGAAGACATCATCCCAAAGGTGGAATCCTATGGTGCCATGTACGAGAGGGTGGACTTAGTGTTTGATGTGTACAAAAAGTCAAGTCTGAAGTCTGAGGCAAGGTCGAAAAGGGGGCAAGGAATCGGAAGAAGAGTGACAGGAACCAGTAAGACCCCAAGTAACTGGAGAAGCTTTCTTCGAGATGACAGCAACAAGACCGAGCTATTTCACTTCCTTGCAGAAAAGATGTGTGAAGCACAGACGACAAGTACAGTTATTGTCACAAAAGGAGAAGATGCCATTAGCAACACAAGGAAGTCACTGGATGCTGTGTCTCCATGTTGTCATGAAGAAGCTGACACTCGAATATTTGTACACGCCAGGGATGCAACGACAGATGGTAGCAAGTCCATTATCATTAAGGCTAATGACACGGACGTACTAGTGATAGCAATATCTGTACTGCCATCCTTACAGGAACTAGGTCTTGAGAACATGTGGATTGCCTTTGGCCAAGGAGTCAATGCACGATGGATTCCAGTCCATGATGTAGTTTCTGCAATAGGGCCTGAGAAAGTTCGAGGGATCCCATACTTCCATGCGTTCACTGGATGTGACGTCGTGTCTGCCTTCCACGGTAAAGGGAAGAAAACTGCATGGCAGACTTGGAATGTCTTTGATGATGTTTCTGAAACATTCACCAATCTCAGCCAGCATCCAACATTGATTCGTGATCTTGACTTTTTTGAAGTTTTTTTTTTTTCAAATTTTTCAAATTTGTATTTTCAAATGGCCAATCAGGCAGATTTGATTAGAATCCCCTGGAGAACAAATGTGCCAAATTTGATGCTTGTATCATCATTTGCACGATTCCTCTCAAAAATTGCTGTTATCTGCCCCATTAACAGGTTAATCCAGCAGCCTGTTGAATTTGATCACTGCAGTTTTATAAAAATAATAAAAGGGGAGTTTTTTATGTTTGTAAACTTTTAATATGAGAATCTATGTTAAAAAAAATGATGTAAAATTGTTATAATGTCTGAGATAGTACTTACCTATAGACACATCATCCAGTTTTATTATTTTAAAGTATTCTAGGGCTCATTGAGAAGCCTTGAACATAAGTTACATGTAGGATAAGGACATTGGGAAAACTTCATTGTACGCTAATGTAAATCACTAGGATGGCAATTTCCAATACGGAGACAAATACATTGCATAAGGGGATTGAAACATGGCCTCACCAATATCTTGAGCTACAGCTTTCAGACAGGAATAATCTAAAAGACCAAACTCCTCATGTTGGTGATAAAGTCAACTTCACTATGAGGCGCTTGAAAGAATTGAGATGCAAACCGTCATTTGCAACCTCTAGTAGCTTGTACATGTGTTTAAGCTTGGGGAGTAATTGCTGAAATATATGTGTCTGGGTTCTTCCTGACATCTTTGTTCCATTTACAATTCATTCTAATGTTTTTTTTTTCGCAATTCTTTTTATTTATTTTTTCATAGTTCTCTTCATTCATTCTAATTCTTGCTTTTTCTTCTCTTTTATCTTTTACTCTCTATTCCTCTCTGTCATTTTATATCTCTCTCGAGAGAAGTGACTTCTTGCAGAAATTTATCTCTAAGGCTCATTTGGCTGCACCTGGATAACTTTGAGGGTTGTGGAGTAGCGGATGAAAACCGAATCCTATCCAGGTTCTGCCTGATGACACCATCTTTGCTCTTTACTTCTACGGGTTCCTTCTTGGTCTTCCGTTTCATTAATGATCGTTTGGTATGAAGCAGCAATGGAAAAGAGGGCACAATTAAGAATTTCCCCATCTGGAAACACTCTTCAAGCACTGTTTGTTGTGTTGCTGCACACCCAACATCACACGAGTCACTCGCAAGCCCCACAAAGCTCTCACATCAGGATCGGATATATCAGGATATAGCTATAGATAAGCTCTCACGTCAGGATATATATATATATATATATATATATATATATATATATATATATATATATATATATATATATATATATATATATATACATATATATACATCCTTTGCCATGTCAAAACTTTTAGATCACCCCAATTTTTCCAGTTTTTACTGAAATTTAAGCAGTTCAATGTTTCAATGTACTCTGATATTAAAGCAAAGAACAAATAAACAATTGCAGATAAAAAAGAAATTATGGAATCGTTTTGTTGAACAAAATTTCATCTAAATTTTTGATTCATCAAAGTCGCCACATTTTGCAGAAATAACAGCCGAACATACTCGTGGCATTCTTTCTGCAATGGAAATCAAATATTGTTCGGAAAGTTCTTCCCAACACTGTTGCAGAAGTTCCCACAAATGTGTTGCACTTGTAGGTTGCTTTGATTTCACCCTTCTGTCCAGTTCATCCCAAACCAGCTCAATGGGGTTTAAGTCTGGAGACTGTGCTGGCTATTCCATGATTTGAAGCCTACTGTCTTGTTCTTTTTTTCTAACATAGTTCTAACATAGCCTGGAGGTATGTTTTGGGTCGTTATCTTGCTGTACGATGAACCCTTGACCAACTAGGTGTAGACCAGAGGGTATTGCATGGTGATACAAAATGCTGTTGTAGCCCTTTTGTTTCAGGGTGCCACTCATACGGTGCATACGACTCTGGATCCAGCAAAAGAGCCCCAGATCATCACGCTTCCTCCCCCATGTTTGACAGTTGGTGTCACACACTGAGGAACCATCCTTTCACCTACTCGATGGTGTACAAAAACCCTGCGTGATGAATCGAAGATTTCAAATTTTGATTCATCGGTCCATAAGACCAGTTTTCAGTAGTGCACTGGCGGTACTTCATGGCCCAGGCAAGTCTCTTTTTCTTATTTTGCCATCTTAGCAATGGCTTTCTTACTGCCACTCGACCTGTCAAACCTGCAGCTCGAAGTCTCCTCTTCACAGTTGAAACTGAGACTTCCTTACTTCGACCAGTGTTAAGCTGTGCTTGAAGCTGCTGTCCTGTGAGCCACCTATCATGCAAGCTGTTGACTCTCAGAAACTTGTCTTTTGATTGTGTTGTGGCTTTGGGTCTGCCAGACCTCTTCCTGTCAGAGTTTCCTCCAGTTTCCAAGTGCCTTATGATGGTGCAGGAAACTGTACTCACTGACACCTTGGCTGACTTTGCAATTTCTCGAAAGGAAAGACCTCCACCTTTAAGGGTTATCATGGTGTGTCTATCTTCCTTTGTATCATGGTCTGTATACTACTTCCTGCATTACAATGTTGTCCAAATAATGCTTCAGAGGGTGTAGCAACACAATCTGTTCCAACACTGCTTTTATACAGACAGAGGGTTTGTAACTCATCAACAAAAGTTGGGACACCTATAGGAATTGTTTGCATCATCTTTCAAGGCTTAATTTACTTCCATTGCTGCAGAATAGCTGCAATTGCTAACCTATTACTTGTTCCCTGAAAAGGGACTTTTTTAACAACTCTGAAATTTCCATTATTTTTCAGTTTTTGGAAACCTAAACTTTTTTGTAAAACTCTGGCAGTTTGCCGCTGAGGTTTGTACCATTTCAGGTTATTCACTGGATTTGAACTGCTTAAATTTCAGTAAAAACTGAAAAAATGGGGGTGTTCCAAAACTTTTGACCAGTAGTGCATGTACAGTATATATCTTGTATATATAACAATATTTCAAGAATAAAAAAAAAATTCAGTACAGTATATATATATATATAACAGTATATACAGTGCAGGAGGCGAAGCTGTGCACATGTGCTCATGACGTTTAACCACTCTGATGCATCAATCGGGTCAGAAGGGCACATTTTGTTTTATTATTTCGCCTGACTGCAAACTCACCTTCTGGTTGGTGAGGCAATAAAGCAGAGGTAATGTTATCGTGTGGCAGACAAACATTACTTCTCACAATTCATGCAGTTTTGAATTTTGTAGGACATGAACTGTTCTTTACTGTTTTACCAAGTTCACAGGTAAAAACACCATTTAAGTCTACAAAGTTGTATGGTCACAGCGAAGCAATTCTGTGGTGGCCGAACTCCAATAAAAGTGAAACCATGGCCAATGACTCCACAGTCCTTTACCCGTGACCTCAGAACCGGTCTTCAAAATGGACTGAGTATGCATTGCTGAAGCCATCCATGCTGGAGGTAAAGTTGTGTGCATGTGCACATGACGTTTAACTGCCATGGTGCA
The DNA here is from genome assembly GCF_056783735.1 of Eptatretus burgeri. NCBI lineage: Eukaryota > Metazoa > Chordata > Myxini > Myxiniformes > Myxinidae > Eptatretus > Eptatretus burgeri. The sequence continues at coordinate 36,126,214 of NC_140974.1, read as the reverse complement.
TCTATCGGGTCAGAAAGTCAGAAAGGCACAGTTCGATATACACCCAGACCCCGACATTCGCGGGTTCCACGTATTCACGATTGATAATAATTTGAGACATGCTCCCACATTTGCGGGAAATTGCCTTGTGTATTCGCAGTTTTCACGGCGAACTTATTTTTTCTACGAGCCGCGAGCATAACACAGTTATAAAACATATCTTCCACAAGCCATGCACAAAACAGCTGGATGTACGTACATACAACTGTATGTACACAAAAATATCTTCCACGAGCTGCGAACATGACCTGCTTCCTGTAGGTCTATTGCAGCTTCGCAGGATAAACGTAGTCTCCTAGGATGTCTCACCTGTGTAAAACGTCATTCCCCACGATGCCATCCCCTGTGAGTTACTTACAGAATGAAAACACTAACAGCATCTATCATAGATGGCAAGTGACCCGGATTTCACGGGTTTGACCCGTTTTGTTTGTGAAAACCCACAGACCCGTTTTAGTATCGTCAAAACCCGTATTGGATGGAAGGTTCGACCCATTTTAAAAACGCTGAAAAAAAAAAAAACACAAAAAAAAAATGTCTCGCTTCCATTCCACTCGCAAGGATTGACACACAAACTGTTAGACCTGGGATGCATTCAGTTACCAAGTTTAATGTAGAGTGCTCGCCAAGTTGCTTGAGCATTCAAGCAAGCAGTCCATCATTCGACATTGTTGATAAGGAACGGCTGGCTTGGCAAGCGTATTGAAAAGGGAGCACACCCGGGGTCAGTTGAGCTACCAAGCAGCCAGCGTTTCGTTGGGGTGCTTGCTTGATTGCTTAAGCCACATGGCAAGCGCTCTACAAGCTGATTGGTAAAGGAACACACACACACACACACACACACACACACACACAGACACACACACACACACACACACACACACACACACACACACACACACACACACACACACACCCCTGGAGTGACCTGCAGCGGATACGCAATGTATCCCTTGAGTCAGTTGGCCATGTAACGTCATGAGCTTCCTCTCACCGAAAAGCATGTCACCATCCTTCAGGATTCTGCATGTAGTATCACTTCCGATCACGTCTAATAAATAAATAACCCGGTTTTGATTCCCACCAACACTTTTTTGTCACCTCCATCTTGCCATGTATGATCTATTGATGTATCCAGTAATTACCAGGTCGACAAATACGGATATTATTTCTTTTTTTTATGTTGTGGTATCTTCCCACGAGCTTCTGCTCGTTGTTCTTTCAAGTACCACAAATATTGTGTGTTACAGCTGGAAGGATTTCAACACAGACACGTTATGTTTTCCCAACCAGTCATATAACAAATGGGATCAGCACAGTGGAACACGAGAGAGAAAGAGATGTTTCAGCACTTAAGTCTGTGATTTGCCTTCTGTGGACAACAAAACATCGCCTTACGAACAAACAGGGAGACCGAGGACTCCAACAACAAGTGCATCTTCCTTGAGTTGCATAATTTCCCTAGTATAAATCAAGAAGAACTGGAAATGATAATTCTTGAGTGTGTTTTATAGCCATGCAGCCAAGCGATATAATAACAGAAGACCTACAAAAGGACTGCAAGAGCAGTTTAAAGAGCTACACTACCTATAGGTTATCTTATGGTACATATTTCGATGTAATTTACCCTGATTTTGCTCTCAAACCACTTCAATTCCATCCACCATATAGCTTCTAGGGACTTTTCCCCCCTGGGCCCCACCATGGTTCACACAGCAGGCTGTGAAACCATATACTTTGAAAACTCACACTTTGTGCTCTTCGTATCTTGCCACACTCACCGACCCCACTTAAATCAAGGGTTCGGATCCGCCCCTGAAATGCGAATTTTCACTTGGCATACCAGACAGATATTCAGTCCAGTCCAGGCCCGTTTCAAATCTAACTTTTGGCATTATTGCATGCACGAGCACACACTTGTTGATTTCTCTGAGTTTTTTCTCTCTCGTTGATAATTATCTGATGTCATGTGTCAACATGTTGTCTGTTTTAATGGTACCCTCTCCTAACTGATTCCCTACTTCCCACGTTAAAACTACAAAATATATATTAAATATATACATCCCCGTTATGTTGAGATTGTTGATGTCCTGCCTAAAATGTTGATGTCTCTTACCATCGAGTGGATTTAGATTTGATTGGACTTGTGGTGTGGTTGAGAATGGTGTCCTGGAGGATGAGTGCACTCTCATAGATTGGGTGTTTTGGTTGGAGTTTGGGGTGTGGATGTGACAAAGGCTTGATGGAACAATTGGTCTTCTCCTCTTCTGTCGAGAGTTACTTTTATTTCCTTGTATAAAATCCAAATTGGCCATTAACGATAACTTTGTGAAATATTGTGAGAAATTCATGACATGAACAAATTTGTGGAAGCATACTGTATATGGGACAGACTGTTTCACGTTTATTGAATGATGCCCTCAATTCTTTATCTCAATGCACACCTAGCACAGTTAATGTAAGTGTTACAGGTGTAATATGCTCACTTCTCCCCTCCATACCCTCGTTTAACATCCTTGTTTCTGATGACTTGTTCGGTATCCTGTACGTCCAAATTAGACGGCTCTCTGGCTGATGGTACGGCAGGGAATTTAAAATATAAAATTGAACCGGAATCACAGACATCTGCAAGCAAATGCAAATGTCTCTCAACTTTAAAAATAAATAGCAGCACGTAAAATCTGTGTTCTAACAGCACGACAATTGTATTCCATTGTTGTGACAGATTTTGATATTTGACCCATGTAAGTCCAAATGATGCAAAGTATCAGTCAGGTTCGACACACAAATTAATGAATCAAGTTACTTGCGAATGAGAACATAAAACCAGTTGAAATTCACAGGAGACTGTCAGCACAGTTTGGTGATGAATTTCTTTCATGGAGCTGTGTTTAAATGAGGCAATGAGTTTAAGAATGGCTGCACGAATGTTGAGTGATATTGAGCATTCTCACGTGCAACTATCCACGATCACTTAAACGATCATGAAAAGTGATAAATAGTTAATTTTGTAGAATCATCAGATGACTATATGCGAATATAAAGTGCTTCAGAATGTACTCACACCTTTTGCCATTTTTACATTTTCTTGTGTTACAGCCTGAATAAAAATGAATTAAATTGAGAATTTGTGTCACTTATCTTCAAATAATACCCCAGAATTACAAAGTACATAATATACATATATCTATATATATATATATATATATATATATATATATATATATATATATATATATATATATATATATATATATATATATATATATATATATTTGTAAAATTTTATAAATTCATTTAAAATGAAAAGATGAAATGGATTGAGTCAATAAGTATTGATGTGGTTCTGCAAACTGCATGCCTCTAAGGCAATGGCACCCAACATAAAGTGATTCCCAGGTAGTTATTTTGTAAGTCTTTATGCAGTCAGACCTTCCCCTCATGTCAAGTGGGTTAACGGGCCGAAGTGCATTGCATGGGTCTAATAGCCTCGTCTGTTAACTATATCTCCAGCTTCTATTCTGATTTATATTCAACCCTTTTCTTTTAGCAATGGTACAAATGAAGCAAGCAAGCAAGCAAACACACCACAATATGAACAGCAAACACACCATGCAGCCTCCCGTGGGAGAATCAACATAAGAACAAACACATTGTATGTCACACGCATGGCGTGCCATTTCATTCAAATTTGCGCGCTAATTTCCAACAGCATCTCACCTTGCTCACCCCTCACTCACCAAAAACTCCCTACTTCGACCGTCGACACCTGCCACACATGGGAAAAATATTCCCGCACCCGATATATATATATATATATATATATATATATATATATATATATATATATATATATATATATATATATATATATATATATATATATATATATATATATATATATATATCGTTGGCCTCCAAAGCCAGCCACCGACTGGGCATTCTCCATCATTCAAAGTCCTTTATTGGCACAGCTGAACTCCTATCCACCTACAAGAAGGCCTTCATCTGCAGCTTGATGGAATACTGCTCTCATCTCTGGGCTGGCTCCCCTGCCCCACATCTTGCTCAGCTTGACAAGGCCGTCAAGTTTATTGAAATCTCCCGTGTTGAAGCTGAGTCTAAAGGACTATCACATCGACATCGCAGGACTAACACCCCTTTCTGCAGGGCACACACGGTCCACCATCAACTAGTTTCTGGTAAAACTACCGAAATCCAGGATCACTGCTCACCTCCACTCAATAACTCCTCTTTTTTCCCAGCTCTGGAACCAATTTCCACATTCTCTTCAATCTTATTCTTCTCTCCAGGTCTTCAAGACAGCTGTCACCACCATCTCAGATCATCCCTTATCCAAAAACATGATCTTTACTTCCCTCATTTACCACTCCCTGCCCTAATCCCTCCTCCTTGCAAAATTTCCAGATTTCCCTCCTGAGAGGAGTATCTGTATCAATCTTCTCCTGACCCTCATTCCCCCGACACCCATTGTTTGTCCAATTCTGCCTCTGGCTTGGCCTTCAACTCTGCTGTTGGTGTTTTCCCCTCCCTCAAATGTTCCTTTTGTCCTGATCCATTGTGTCCTCATAGTTCGTATTCTTCCACAAGCCTCGACTATGTATACAAACCCCCCCCCCCCAAAAAAAAAAACATATCCACTATTTCTTCGTACCATAATCCACCAGTCAAGTCATAATACACCAGATATACCACAACCCACCAGTCATACCACAATCCACCACTCCCACCACAATCCGGCATTCCTTTACATCATACTCCACCACAGTCACACCATAATCCACCAATCACATTGCACAAATCCATTGGGACCATACTCTGTATAGAGCGTTGGTGCAACCAAAGCAGTCTCCTGGGCTATTGGACACAATCCTGGACAGGTCGTCACTCCGACACAGGATACTCAAATGGTTCAATCATCCCAGCAAGTTGGTACTCATTCTGCCGTCCTCGGAAAGATGATAGGCTGAGTTAACCCCATGACTGAGTATTAATTCAACAGCTGAGCAAGATTTGAACTCAAGACCCTATGAACCCAATCCAGCCACCCTAACCATTAAGCCAACACCAGACGTAGTCACCTTACAGACCATTATTTAGTCACGAATTTACTCACACCATTCCATTGTAGCTACCATTTTTCCACACTGTAATCCACCAGTCCGATATACCTCGTATAAATAGCATGACAATTATTTAAAGACTTCAGCGAAGCAACGTTATCATACAAACCATATCATGAACCATAGGACATGGACAGGTACACGTAATAAGTTGTGCAACCAATCATCGATTAAAATGCACGAACTACACAATCTAGCTTGCACCACATATGGTGGTCCAGGAAACAGTATAAAGAGGGATGCTCCTCCACTCGGACGTGAAGGTCTCTCACCAAGGCGTACAGTGATGTTCACAGAGTTTGGAAATTGCACGGGTCCTGTGTGCATGCTCCGGCTTTGCCACCAGCTCTTCGATCCCAACGAGTCCGTCATGGAACTTGCATTATGACTTTTCGTCGGGTCCATAGAATCGCACACGTGACATGACTTGGTGAACCCCGTGGCTCCGGTTTGAACGCAGAAGTCCTCGGGGGGCGTCCCGCATGTGTCGCTGGTCTCCACAGAGGCTCGCGCTGCCACGTTCTCAAACTCGGGCTGGCACTGCTGCACCTGACCTGCGAGGTTGTAGCACAGGTCGGTGGCCATATTTCCGCCAGTGAACATTACCAGCAAGCAAACGAGAAGAAGCCACGGCTGGAGATCTCGAAGCCACGGAGCCATGAGCTGTTGTGTGTTGTTCTGCGTCCCCATCATATTTCACAGACAAATGCGCCCAGAAGACAAAATGCAGTTGGACAAGTTTGATCGTCCTCCGGATGGACAACTCGTTTCCAGGAGCCTCGTTTGGATGGAAGTTCCAAACCCGTCCTGCGGTTATGACCTTCTTGGCGCATTTGAAGCGTCAGATCGCAAAATGTACCTTTGGAGGCACGTGTCTTGTAGTCTTTCCAAGTTCGTTTGACGTCTGCAAAAGGATGTTCTCCCGTGTCTGTGTCCGCGGTTCTAATTCGTACGTCGAGCAGTATTTCGGGTTCAGCGAGCATTCAACAATGCTCAATATTGGTGTCCTGGTGCACTCGTGTTGGTGGTTGGGGAAGAGCAGGGCGCGGTGCCGGGACAGGGAAGCGTGAGAGGAGGAGACAGGGTGTTTGTAGGACGGGGGAGGGCACAATGGGCACGAGGCTGAACGACATGTCACTACATCAGTCTCAACCAGGGAAGAGAGAATCGATATTTAAGAAGCCTCCATATATAGCCTGCACAGGCTACGGTGTTGCACCGGATCTGGAAACCAATTCTGCTTCCCTGCAGATGCCAGTTTAAAAATAAATAATCATTGTCTTTAATAAATAAATAAATAGAAATGGAAACAGTTATCTGATTGAATGAATATACAAATTGGAATCCAACAAAATATTGATTATGGAATCGAGATTGTGTGATGTAAATCACGTGACTGACCCCTCGAACATCACAGTTATGAAGATCAGGTACCTCCTATGGGTGCAGCGGGATTCAAAGAATGTCTCTCCGGCTATTTAAGCATCATGGGAAACTTCAATGTGACAAAAATTGTCATCCGATGAACCCTCTCAGGACTGCAGACATGATAGCTCAAAGGTAGTGTGCTCGTCTCATTTCACCTGTGTATAGCATCCTACTATGTATATATCAATTGCCATTCCAGTGTCCTGCAAAGGTAGGGTGTTCCTTCCTGGATCTGAAAGATAAATTAAATCCACTTGTCCTTATTTCTCATCGACCTTACTTGCGAATGCTGAAAGATCTTCCGATACCTTTTGAAACACCGTCGTGATGATAGGCCGTTGTGGTCTGGTCCTCTGATCAAATTCCTGAACTTCTGCTCGCAAGGAATTTCCTAAAGGGAAAACAATTAAGCAAATCCCTTTCCTGGTGAATTGCTTTCGACAGCACCGACTTTCACTTTCCAGATTAGCATTGATTCCCGATCGAGGCTCTTGGAAGAGTGACAATGGTGGGGCAACGGTTGAACACAATAAGCAAGGCAATGAACGAACAGGAAAAGAGGAGTATCGAGAGGATGAAGACAAAACACAGTAACCTAAAATTATTTTCGATAGGGTTAATGGGGGTAGGAAACATCCCTGGTATCGAGGAGGTGATGGCATCAGGTGATGGTGCTCCACCTGATTGAAGCCTTGGGGGGAGAATGCAATTGAACACCTTCAGGAAGGTGGTTCTACAAATGCAACTCAAGACTATTCAGATGTCAGTCTACATATAAGCTAATCTATCATTTTGCAGCCGATGACAGACTTGGAATGAACTTTCTACCGGTCCATTACCACACCGACAGCAGCTTGTTCCTAAACATTTCAAAGTCTCATTATACCGTCTTATAACAATGAACAGTTTCATCCTGGGACAAGACTAAAGTGACTAGAGAGACTTTCTGCAGTCAAAGTAGCACATGGCCCAGCTGTCCCAAAAGTGGACGGAGGTTATGTGATCACCCCTGTTTGTCTGTCTTGTTCGTTACTTGCAAAATCTAAGATTATTCAAGTATACTGAACAAAAATATAAACGCACCAACCTAAATATCTAAGTCAAGATTGCCATTATGGGAAAATGGTCAAACCGATGATATGTTTGAGCAATGGTTCCTTTGTTTTGCTCAAGACAGATGTTCCCATTGAAATTGACCACTCTGAGTGTGTGGACTCACACGTTGAGTAATCCTTCCCATGAGCACCATGGGGCTTGACAGAGTGATGGTCAGTGAGCGTGACCAGGACACAAACACTCCCTATAGCTTGCCCTATAAAAGGCCTCCCCAAAATGTGGACTGGTGCCAAATGTCAACATGCCTCAGATGTCACAAATCTTGAGGGAGCGCGCCATTGGCATGCTGAATGCTGGGACGCCAGTACGGGCCGTTGCAGCACACTTCAATGTCCACCACTCCACCATTAGCCGCCTGAGAACGCGCCTCAGAGAGACTGGAAGCACCGTGAACCGCCCACATGCCCGGCGACCACGTGTGACCACCGCCGGTCAGGATCGTCACATGAGGCTGCAACATCTCCAGGATCGACTCCGACCGGCCACGAGGACTGCCGATGAGACTGTCGGGCTGCATAACAGGCGCATTTCAGCCCAGACGGTGCGTAACCGCTTGAGGGAGGCCAACCTCCGAGCCCGCCGACCACACCGGGGACTCGACCTCACTGCAGTCCGGCGTCAGACCCGACTGAACTGGGCCAATGTTCACTTGCGCTGGACCCTCGCACGATGGAGGAGAGTGCTGTTCACCGATGAGTCGCGGTTCCAGCTGTATCGGGCTGATGGCGGACTCCGCGTCTGGCGTCGGGCTGGGGAGCGCTACACTGACGCCAATGTCCTTCGTCGGGTGTCACACGGTGGTGCCAGTGTTATGGTGTGGGCAGGCATATGCCATGGAGAGCGCACTCGGCTTCATTTCATTGAAGGCAACTTGAACGGGCAGCGGTACAGGGACGAGATACTCAGACCCATCGTCGTGCCGTTTGTGTGCCTTCAGCATGTGACGTTTCAGCACGACAATGCTCGCCCCCATGTTGCCAGGATCTGCATGGACTTCCTCAGTGAGGAGGACATTGATGTCCTCGACTGGCCTCCATATTCTCCCGACATGTCGCCCATTGAGCACCTTTGGGACGTTCTTGATCGACGCGTACGACAACGTTACGCAGTCCTAGAGAACGTCCGCCAGCTCCGTGTGGCTCTCCAGGAGGAATGGGAAAACATCCCTCAGGCCACCATCGATAATCTGGTGATGTCCATGCACCGGAGATGCACCGCTCTGCGCGACGCCAACGGTGGACACACCCGCTACTAACTGTGTGAACTCTGACAGTGACACCTCGGTTGTGTCGGCTGTTTTAGCGCAAAGACTGTCGCCAGAATTCTCAAGGAACTCTTTGAAATTTAATGCTCAATTGTCATGGATTCTATAACCAAATTGTTGTGAAGATTTAGTATTAATGAGTTCGAGGTAAAATAGTAACAATCGCTTGGTGCGTTTATATTTTTGTTCAGTATATATTGGTCAGTCGATTTTGTTATTCTGTCTGTCCGTTTGTCTGTACATCGCTGACAGGTCACAATTTTAAACCAATCTTCACGAAACTTCATCACCTGGTTGAGTTTGTCATAAGCAAGAAGCCTATTGTTTTTGAGGTCAAAAGGACAACATAGGCCATCGGTCAACAAATTTGTCAAATTTCTAAAATCCTCAATTTTCATCCGATTGACGAGACATTTGAAAAGGATTTACATGAACTGACTGCATTTAACCACCAATTATTTTTAAGGTCAACCTCGGCCAAAAGGACAACATAGGCCCAAGGTAAACAACTAAGGTGAGAGTTCTAAAATCCTCAATTTTCATCCGATTGACTTGAAATTTGAAGAGGATTTACATATCAGGTCATTGAATTCAACTAGCCAATTATTTTTGAGGTGAATAAAGACCAAAAGGTCAACATAGGCCAAGGGTAAACAACTTGGGTGAGATTTCTAAAATCCTCCATTTTCATCCGATTGACTTGAAATTTGAAGAGGATTTGCATATCAGGTCATTGAATTCAACCAGCTAATTATTTTTGAGGTCAAATTTGTTGTGTGCATTTTGCAAGTATCATGCTCTGCACACTCTTTTTCTTGTTTGTTTGTTTATGTGAAGGATAACTCAAAAAATTGTGGATGAATTCGGATGAAACTCGGTGGACAGGTTGGTTTTGTGACAAAGACAAATCGATCCGATTTTGATGAAGATCCGAATCCCGCCTATTAGTGGGATAGAAAACATAAATGGTTCAACCTGGCGGAGTTTACGCCCTACCAAGTGCCACATACATATATATATATATATATATATATATATATATATATATATATATATATATATATATATATATATATATATATATATATATATATATATATATATTGTTGTAGATTTCCGCCCGTCCGGCGTGCGGGGACCGCCTTAGCCCAATTGCGGCCGTGCGCGCCTACTGAACATGGCAATCCAGTCGCAGCTTCCGGATCAACGCCGGAACCCAGCTACGAGTGTTTTTAACACACCATAAACCAGTCAATTCTTCTGTCCACGCGCTATAGGGTCGATCGCCGAATTGTCGATGTACCTAATTATTCGCGCGGACAGAAATGCCAGGAGTTTATACCTCGACGGGACCTGCACAAAAACGAGCCGCTTAAGCAGCTCGTTCTGTATGCGATTGCCGAGTGGTTTTATATCGCCAAGTCCCGTCGGACCAGATGTACGTTTTATCGGCTTGATAATCAGCCAGCTAACATTTCGAACGCATCATGGCAGTCAATGGCAGAAAGTGACACAACGAGCAGGTTAACATTCAAAAAAATGGGGACATTTATTTCAAATGCACATCTATATATTAATACTGAAGGACCGATTTTGTGCTCCTCCTAGCGGTCACGTGACGTTTTTCTCGGTACTGTGACCTGGACTGAAAGAAACTTCGTACCTGTAAGAGTGCATCGCGCATAGTGGCAATAGTCAAACTTCAACTCTGAAGCAGAATAAACACTTTTCGTTTTACATTCGTTCACATGGCGACGTGTGACGTCACTGCTGAGAGGCGTCAGGACGTCATGACACCATCAGTCATTCGCTGACGTCATTACGTCTGTCGTCGACAGACCGTTACCGCTGAGAGGTGCAATTCCACTCCTCGAAAATAGCGTCTGCAATGTAAAACCCTCTTATGCACATGCTGACTACCTCAGAATGTGAATTTCACACAAAAAATGTAACAAGAAACATTGTATCTTCTATATATTAATACTGAAGGACCAATTTTGTGCTCCTCCTAGCGGTCGCGTCACGTTTTTCTCGGTACTGTGACCTGGACTGAAAGAGACTTCGTACCTGTAAGAGTTAATAGCACATAGTGGCAATAGTCAACTTTTCACTCTGAAGCAGAATAAACACTTTTCGTTGAGACGGGGGCGAGGAGTGAAGAGGCGGGGGTGGGGGATGAAGATGGGAGCAGGGAGTGAAGAGGCGGGGGTGGGGGATGAAGAGACGGAGGCAGGGAGTGAAGAGGCGTGGTGGGGGATGAAGAGAAGGAGGCAGGGAGTGAAGAGGCGGGGGTGGGGGATGAAGAGAAGGAGGCAGGGAGTGAAGAGGCGTGGTGGGGGATGAAGAGACGGAGGCAGGGAGTGAAGAGGAGTGGTGGGGGATGAAGAGAAGGAGGCAGGGAGTGAAGAGGCGGGGGTGGGGGATGAAGAGACGGGGCGAGGAGTAAAGAGGCGGGGGCGGGGGATGAAGAGACGGGGCAGGGAGTGAAGAGGCAGGGGGCAAGGTAAGCAAATTTTTGGGCGGGGGAAGCAAATTGAAAGCGGGAGATGGGGGAGGGGAAATGGGGCAGGAGATGAGTGGGCGGGGGCTGGGGTGAATTAGGCGGGGTTGAGTGTGAGGGGGTGGACAGGGGGGCGGAGGCCCAGGGGCAAGTGGGGCGGGGAATCAAGAGACGGCGGACGGGGAGTGAAGAAGCCGTGGCGGGGCTGGGTAATTAAATTTTTGGGCGGGGTAAGCAAATTGAAGGTGAGGGGTGGGAGGCGGGGGGGATGGGGCAGGGGCGGGGGATGAGAAGGAGGGGGCAAGCACGCCCTGTACAGTCCATGTCCCTCGAGTGTGGGTGAGCTGGTGAGGGTGGTTGAATGAACGGAATCCGTCTGTGACGGGGTTTCGGCTAGTATGCAATGAATGGGGGAATGGGACAGGACATGAGCAAAAACCTACAGCCGAGTTCTATCATGTAATGTGCAGGCACTTTACAGTTTGTTACTTACGGACAAGGCGCCACAGACTTTCATGCAAAACCCAAGAAAGAAAGAACAGGCTCGTAAGCCTTTATTATTTGCTCGGAGCCGGGATGACCGAAGGGGCTCCGAGAGGCCGGGGTAGGTTACCTGGCCACTCCTGGCGGCTCGATGGGCTCTTGTTCGGCGACCCTCGGTGTCTTTGCCCGGACCCCCGAGCTCCGACTGGCTCCCTTGGTCGCCCGGCCTCCACTGCGGCCTGGTCTAGCCGACGACGCACTGGAGGAGTGAATGGGTCTTGACTCCAGCTTCCTGGTTGTGCCGGCGAACCTTCCAGTGAATCAACTGCCCGAACTCCGAACTCTCCAGCTCTCGTTGGGGCGACTCTCCACTCCCAACTCTCACCGACTCCGAGCTCCCCACGCCAACTCAACTCAACTGCCTTTTCGGCCAGCGAACGCGGCTTTTTATCGTGTCCAGGGCGTTAGCCCCAACCTTCCTGGCGCACGGGGGAAAATCCCAGGAGTGATCGGCTTGGCTCTTTGGTTGTTGTAATAACCGTCATCTGTGTTTACGCCGTTCTGAGGGACCCGCCCCAACCATCATTTCTGTTTCCTTCTTCGGGTGGCTTTCTGGGAGTGGTGTTTTTGTTTGTAGAGGAGGGTCGCTGTGTTGTGGAGATTGACGAGGTTGTTGAGTTGTTCTTTATTTTGAAATTAAAGATAGAACAGAATAACGGCTAACTCAGAGATGCACAGCCCAGCACATGAACAATTCCCGTTATACATTGGTGGGGAAATGTAACCTGGAACACACACTTACCGAAACAACTGACCTCTGGGGAACCTGAATGGTAATCTGTGAATTTCCACAACCGTAACAATATATATATATATATATATATATATATATATATATATATATATATATATATATATATATATATATATATATATATATATATATATATATATATATATATATATATATATATCTATATATATATATATATATATATATATCTTCTTCTTCTTCTTCTTCTTCTTCTTCTTTCGGCTGCTCCCGTTAGGGGTCGCCACAGCGGATCATCCGTATGATCCGCATAGTGATTTGGCACATGTTTTACGCCGGATGCCCTTCCTGACACAACCCTGGTCACCTCTTACGACACAGGGATATGGTACACCCATTTTAACCAGGGTATACACTGGCCCAGTACACTGGTACTCATTTCACCGACCTCAGAAGGATGACAGGCTGAGTCAACCCCCTGGTGTATTAATTCAGTGGCCCAACGGGGCTTGAACTCAGAACCTTTTGGATCCCAAGCCGCTGCCCGAACCACTGCGCCAACACACCAGGCTATATATATATATATATATATATATATATATATATATATATATATATATATATATATATATATATATATATATATATATATATATATATATATATATATATATATATATATATATATATATATATATATATATATATATGTATATATACACATATACAAATATATTGTTACGGCTGTGGAAATTGACAGATCACCATAAAGGTCCCTCGATCAGTTCGGTCGATAAGTCCGTGTCCAGATAGATTTCCCCACCGTTGTTTGAAGGGAACTATTCATGTTAACCGGGCTGTGATCTTTGAGTTAGCCGTTATTCTTTACTATCGTTATTTTGGACCAACCACCACCACCACCAACATCGCTCTCAACAACCGCTTCAGACCAACCGCCTTCCACCACCACAACCACACCTGCCTCTCACCAAACCACCCCATCCTCACCACTTCGCCAGCAACCGTCAACATCTCCACACCACAAACATCGCCTCACCTTCGTCTCCGAAACGACGCCATCTTTGCGCCAGCCGCGGCGAGTCCGCATCGAGCGGTGTCACTGCAGGCCGACGTGGGATGTTTGCTCGTCGGATCAAGCTTGGTGATCTCGCGCACGTCCGCTTTCCGCACAGAGGTCAGAGGTCGAGGATCGGAGGCCAAACCGCGTCTCACCAGCCCTATAAAAGGACGAGCAGAGCGCCAAGCTCGCGTTTGAGTTGGGTCGCGTCGAGTCGAGTTCATCGGTCGGTCTGAGTCAGTCTGGAGAGGTCGGGCAGTCGGGAGGAAGCCAGAAGCCAAGGAGCTGCGTGGAAGTCTGGGCTCGTGTCGGAGTCGGGAGCTTGGAGCTTGCAGTCGGTGGAGAGTCCGGGCGTCGCGAAGGAGATGCGAGCTGGAGGCGCGGCCTTGCCTGCTGTGTCACGCGGAACCGCGCGTTCATGTGGAGAGAGCCGGAGAGAGCTCGCCAGCCAGGGAGAGGCGGACCGAGGTGATCAGGCTTCGGCGCAGTTCGAGCATCACTGAGGGACGGACGGGTTCTTACAGAGCATCAACTCCAAGAGAGCAAAGATCCGTTCGTTCCTCTCAAACGACTTGCCGACTGAGGCCCGAATCACCCGGCCGCTTGACAAGGCCCGAGCTCGACCGCGGCTATGCTAGCTGCTGTGGGGACGGGACATCGCGGGTCGCCCAAGCGCGTTCGTGTGGAGAGAGCCGGAGAGAGCTCACCTGCCACACGGAAGGCCCGAGCTCGACCGCGGCTACGCCAGCTGCTGTGGAGACGGGACGTCGCGGGTCGCCCAAGCCAGACACCACGAGGGTGCAGGTAACCTGCAACGGTCTCGTGGGACTCGTTCGGTCTGCCGATTCCCACGCCATAAAGACCCAAGAGGTCCAGTCTGACCCCATTGCCTTTGATGGGGTCTTTTTTCCTGCTTTTCTTTCGAATGAATGTTGTGGTTCCGAGTCCCGTAAGTAAAACTGTGTAAGTGACTGTACATTAATAATTACTTATAGGCGGTTGTAGCGCTTCGTCTTGCCCACGTGCCGTGCCGCATTCATTGCTTGTTCTGTATACGTGTATGTTGGTGTTTTTGAATGACTGCATGATTGTTCCTGCATACGTAGAGTAAATCAATGTGCTGGTTTAAATGTAAACCTGTTCGTTGCGTCCATGCCCCCATTGAAATGCCATCTTGTATTGCGGAATATTAGTTGGCTTTTAAATAGCCGGTAAAGTGATCGGGTCCAACGGGACTGCGCGATATTACCCCGCTCGGTTATCCCAAAAGGAAGCGGGCTGTTTAAGCGGCTCGTTTCCAAGTGGTCCCGTTGAGGTACAACCTGTCGGTAACCTACCTGCGCGAATCATTCGGTAAATCAAAGATTTGGCGATCGGACCCTGTAGCGGGTAGGGTACGGACAAGGTTGTGGTGGGATTGAAAACCCATCCGTGACTGGTTTCTGACGCCATTGCAGAAAGTCACGACTGGATTGTCCATTCGGTGGGCGAACCGGCTGCTATTGGTGAAACGCGGTTGTTCCCACGCCGGGCGGGCGCGAATACTACGACAATATATATATATATATATATATATATATATATATATATATATATATATATATATATATATATATATATATATATATATATATATATATATATATATATATATATATATATCCTACAGGGTGTGATTGCACATTATGTTTGCATACAAACCGTGTTTCTCGATTGTCTTGGGTCATTGACCTGCATTTGATTTTTTTTTCATTTATTTATTTTCACAATTTTTTTTCATTTATTTGTATTTTAATTTAAATATTTTAATTTATTTAATTTTAATTTTAATTTTTAATTTTATTACTGTCCGACGATTCAGTGGCATTTCCTGTTGCACTGATTTCGATATCCATCGATACGTCAGCTTTCTACATCATCTGGAAGGTACCGATCTTTAATATCAATCAGTGAATGGTTAGATTGACCTTTATATATTAGACACACACACACACACACACACACACACACACACACACACACACACACACACACACACACACACACACCAAAATTGTAGATTATTGTTATTGTGAGCATCTCGTTCGTGGAACGTTTTGAACGCCTCACATCCACGGCCAGCAGTAATAAAACGCGATTTTGAAAGTCAAAGAATCTTTAGCCAAGATGGTTTAGTCAGGGTCTTCAATTAAATTCATAGTACAAGGCTGAAGTGATGATAACAGGTATGTAAACTGTGGCACGCTCACACTCGCAACCATTGGCTGGTGAGTGGCTCTGTTAGTGCCACTAGGCATTGTGCACTACAAGCGGTCTTGCTTCCATAACCCTTGCCACAGTAGCGGATTAGCCGTCGGTGTTATTACACAAAGGCATATGGTGGTGACCACACAGAGTTATGTGCTGCTCAGAGAGCCGTCCAGTTCAGGCTTCTACTTGTTTCCAACCAAGGCAGGTATGAGCCAAGACTCATGCCAGGACAAGCCTCACTGTACTTGTTCTTTAATTTCGTTTAACAATAAAAACTAAAAATACACCAACTGGAAATACCAAGGAAATCCAGTCCTTTCAAAACCTGCAGTCCCTTGAAGTGCAACTACAAACCTTAACTCTCTTTTCAGTGCTCTGCGTTGAGTCTCCTTTTTGTGTGTTTGTAAACTTAGACTTACAAGGTTGCTGGGTATCAAGACTGTGGCTCTTACAATTTTGGCAGAACCATTTCAATCTATTTGGTTGGGTTGGGTTGGGAAGGGTGGGAGGAGGTGGGATGTAAGGGAAGGGGGTTTAGAAGAGGGTGGAGTGAAAACATTCACATCAACAAATTGAAAGAGCAGGGGTGGGTCCAGCTCAGCTTCCAAATATTTCACTAAATGTACCGTTCTTGTTTATTTATACGTTAACTCCTCACAAATATCCATAAAGCCATAGTCCCCCCTCCCCTTCCCAAGTGTATTTTATCACCATTTACATCAGCCAGTTTGAACACACTAAAAGTCTTCACTCATCTAATCATCTGTCAAATGTAAAATTTGGTGCAAGCTCAGATCTCCAGAGTGAGTCGCAAGTCCCAGGACATGGTTTTAACTTCGTATACTAACTATTTATACTATTTTCTATTTTTTTTTTCAGTTAATACAAGTAATACATTAAAGGAAGATGGCAGAAAGCAGTCCATTTACAGTGGAAGAGAGGCTGGTAGCAGTGGTGTGGTACCACGGGAGGAGAAACACAAACAAGACGACGAAACAGGTGCATGAAGACGTGGAGGAGCGTTTTGGAAAGCTAGCACCTCAAAATCAAATCTTCATCTTAAAATGGGGAGGGATTTCACACTGAAAGGGTAATCGACAGCAAGCACAGCGGACGATCGAAAATTCGTAATTATAAAATAATTGGTCAAAAATTACAGAATCAGCTAAAACCGTGTCCTGGGACTTATGACTCATCCTGTATGTTGGAATCCCAAGGTCTCGTATGCGGAGTTCCAAATGCATAATGACCTTGTTGTCCATCTTCTGAAATATTGTATTGATGTGCTCCTTCTTAAGCAGGCCTCGAGATGTGCTGAGCACATGACCGTTTGACAAATGAGCAACTGAAAGTATAGGTACACAGCCACCCATATTGATTCACTTCTGAAGATGGAAAATGTGAACCGTATGGATGTTGCTTTTCAAGAGTAATCTTTTCAGTGAAATATTAACATCCTACATCTCACCGAATGCACTGAAAAGTTTTAAACAGATACTTCTTCCTGTGAGTAGCGAAAGTTGGGTAGGGAGGCCAAAAACTGAACACAAACTAATCGGGGCCTTGTGTTAAGATCTCCAACATCTCCAAAAACAATAAGTGTACTCATGAGATTAACACATTTTGTAGCATGGAAAATAATTTAAGATCATGGAGACATCTGCAAGAGGAGGTTAGTTTTTCTTGAGAGAGTTGGTTATTATTTTGAAACCCGAACTGAGATTAGGGAAAGGAAAGGTGTAAATGACTTCCTGCATTGTTTGAAAGGGATGTCTTGACTTTCTTGCAAAGATTTCCTTTAAAAAAAAAAAAAAATTCTTCAAATGCAAGACCCATTGCTGATAAATACTGCATTGCACCTCATTATGCAGATGGACATTTGTCTGTGAATTGATCTCTGATAAAAAAACAAAATAAAGGTTCATCATTATAGAGACAATAAGCGGTAGAAAACCTCTCAAAAATATTTCATTAATCCTACCAGGCAAGGCCTCGTAAAAGTTGTGTGCACCATTGATACTTCATTAGTTTCGATTGTTTGCTTACTCCTGGCAATGTCGTTAGCAGTTTTAGGCAGTTTATTGATTGTACATGTTCATGACATTTACAACTCCTGTTTAATTAAATAAGTTATTGGTGGGGCTCGAGCCACCACCACCACCACTTTCCAGAAAAACGACGCCATGATCTTGCTGGCTGATGGTTGGGTACCGAATTGATTGGGTGGTTATGATCCCGACTTTTATCATTGCATATATTCCAATTTTGTTTCAAGAACCACAAGAATTTCATCATCAATTGCCAGACACAAGGAAGTCCTCATCGTTGAGTTCCTCATACCCAAGTCCAGCTTTGCCAGGAATCAGTCTGTTCACTCAGCGCTGGACCCTTTCCATGGAAGCTATGTCCTTTTTCAAATGTGGCGACCACAACAACATTCTTCCAAGTGAGGTCTCACTAGATTCCAATACACTACATTGTTAACATTACCTCTTTTGATTTATAATTATCCCCCTACGGATACAACCAAAAACCCTGTTAGCTTTACCTATAGCTGTCTGGTGCTGTTCTGTCTGTTCCCCCCTGCCCCCCATATTTATTACCACCCCCAGAGCCTTCTCCAAGACTGCCCCTTGCATCATGTAATCTCTATTTTCATTATTCTTATCCATCCACAGCACCTTACATTTCTTTATGCGAAACTGTATCTGCCAATCTTTTGCTCAATCAATCAGATCACCCTCCTCTGTGCTGTGAACCTTCCCTCCAAGCTTAGTGTCATATGCAAATTTAGATGACCTACTCCCAACTCGATTGTCAAAATCGTTGAGGTAGATTATGAATAATAATGGTCCGAGAATAGATCCCTGTGGTACCCCACTACTTCATCCTCATAGCTGGATATCCTCCCATTCACCGTCACTCTTTGCTTCCAGTCACTGAATGAGGTTCCAATCCAGTTGGCTACTCGATCAGGCACTCCACAGTGATAAGGACAGCCAGATAAAGTCAGCTAGATGTTGATTGTTAATTTTTCACTGAAAGGAATACTCGTAAAATGCAACACATAACTGGATACCTAAAATCCATATGGTTCACATTTTCCATCTTCAGAAGTAAATCAATACGGGTGGCTGTGTCGCTGCACTGTCAGTTCCTCATTTGTCAAACGGTCATGTGCTCAGCACATCTTGAGACCTTAAGAAGGAGCACATCAATACAATATTGCAGAAGATGGATAACAACTTCATTATGCATTTCAAACTCCTCATATGACTATGAGACCTCTGGATTCACACCAGAATCTGATCTGAGCTTGCTCCAAATTATACATTTGGCATATATATTATACCCTTTACAGTGGTGAGAAAAAGTTATATGAACACTTGAATTTTCTGTATTTCTGCATAAATTTGACATAAAATGTGATCAGGTCTTCATCTAAATCCTAATATTGGATAAAGAGAACCTTATTAACTGTTTTTTCCATTTACTTATTGAGCAAAATTGTCTAACTTTCAATGTCTTTGTCAGAAAAAGTATGTGAACCTTTACATTCAGTAACTCATGACACCCTCTTGAGCAGCAATAATTTCAACCAAGCATTTCCTGTGATTCTTGATCAGTCCTGCACATCAGCTTGGAGGAATTTGGGCCCATTCATCCTTAAAGAACTGCTTAAACTCAGTGATATTTGTGGACTTTCTTACATGAACTACTCACTTCAGGTTCTGCCACAACATTTCAATTGGGTTAAGGTCTGGACTTTGACTTGACCATTCTAAAACGCAAAATTTCTTCTTCAGCCATTCTGTTGTAGATTTACTGGTATGGTTAGGATTGTTTTCTTGCTTCATGACTCACTTTTGGTTAATCTTCAGCTCACGGATGGATGCCCTGACATTCTCTTGTATAATTTGCTGGTACAATCCAGAATTCATGGTTCCGTCAATGATGGCAAACCATCCGGGTCCTGAGGCAGTAAAGCAGCCCCAAACCATGATACTCTCACCAGCATGCTTCATGGTTGGGATGAGGTTCTTATGTTGGAATGCAGTGTTTGGTTTTTACCAAAAGTAATTACGTTTCTCATTTTAGCCCAAAAGTCCCACTTTCAACTCATCTGTCCACAGAACATTCCTCCAGTAGCCTTCTGGATCATCCAGGTGGTCTTTGGCAAACTTGAAACAGGTGGCAATATTCCTCTTGGAGAGCTGTGGTTTCCTCCTTGCTTTCCTCCCATACACACCGTTCTTGTTCATTGTTTTCCTGATGGTGGACTCATTAACACTAACATTAGCCAATGCAAGAGGCCTGTAGATACTTAGACGTTACCCTGGGGTTCTTTGTGACCTACTGGATTATTGTGCACCTTGCTTTTGAAGTGATTTTCGTTGGACTCCTGGAGTTGTTTCACTCCTGGAAAGAGGAACAATGGTATTGAATTTTCTGTTTTCACATTATCTGCCTGATCGTGGATTGGTGGAGCCCGCCATCTTTCAAAATGCTTTTGTAACCCTTTCCAGACTGATGAGCATCGATAACTCCTTTTCTGAGGTCCTCATAAATCTCTTTTAATTGGGACATGACACATTCCACAAACCTGTGTGGTGAAGAACAGACTCTGATGGTGATGAACAAAGTCTATGTTTTTCATATGGGTCAGGACCACCCTAACTCACTACTGATTGTCATCCCATTGATTGAAGAACCTGACTGTAATTAACCCCCGAAATGAGCTGATTAACCTCGAGGTTCACGTACTTTTTTCCAACAAAGAAAGTTGAATGTTTTGTAATTTTGCTCAATAAATAAATGAAAAACTAGATATGTGTGTGTGTGTGTGTGTGTGTGTGTGTGTGTGTGTGTGTGTGTGTGTGTGTGTGTGTGTGTGTGTGTGTGTGTGTGTGTGTGTGTGTGTGTGTGTGTGTGTGTGTGTGTGTGTGTGTGTGTGTGTGTGTGTGTGTGTGTGTGTGTGTGTGTGTGTGTGTGTGTGTGTGTGTGTGTGTGTGTGTGTGCTATTTGTCTAACGAGGTTCTCTTTATCTATTCTTTGGATTTAGATGACGATCTGATATCTTTTTAGGTCAAGTTGATACACAAAATTCTAAAGGGTTCACAAACCTTTTCTCACCACTGTATATATTGAAACCTCAATCCACAAACCAATCACAACATGATCCATGACCAAAGGTGGATGGAGGTTGTGTTTTCACCCGTGTCTGTCTGTGAGCAGGATAACTCAAAAAGTTATGGACGATTCGGACGAAACTTGGTGGAGAGGTTAGGTGTGTGACAGGGACGAACTGTTTCAATTTTGGAGAAGATCCTGATCCAGATACTCGTATTGTTAAAGTGATTCTTCACCATTGAGAGATAGGACCACAAACGATATATAGCACAATATCTCTAAAAGTTGTGGATGGATTATGACAAAATTTGCTTGTTCTGTTTCCATAGGAGAGTAACATTTGCACTTCGAAGCATTGTAATTTGTTGCACATAATTAACCCCGCACGTGTTTTTTAATTACAAAATTGAGGTAAAGTGACAGAGAATATAAGGGTAAACCACTGACAGTAGGGTGGTGAGGAAACAGGCAGACACAATTAAGTAAACAGGTGATTGACCAGGAAAAGGGGGCTCCTGGAAGCAGAGATGCCACTGCTGCTGTGAGGATAATGGGTAAGTCGTTGGGCTAATATGGAATAGTCTCTACAATGGAAAGAAAAGTTTCCTCGGGTACAATAGTTGTCTTTTTGTACATTAGAAACAAAACTCATGGGCCCAATTAAGACTGCATCTTGGCACTCCAGCCTCAAATTGAAGAGAAGATGAAAGGATGCCAATGAGAGATACATGCTGGTGGAATAATGAAAGAATGCAATTGGGGATGGGGTGGAAAGTTAGGGTGAGGTGAGAGTTAAAGCAGATGTGTGGATAGAAGGTAGAGAAAGAAAGTGTGGAATCTAGAGGATGGTTTTTGGTGTAGGTGAGGTGGGTTGTTTATGAGGTTAAGTTTAGAGAGGGGGTGGTAGGGTTGGGGGGAAGGTTCTCAACATTTTTGAAAGGGGATTGACAATTTTTCAACTCATTATGTAGAAACTATTTATAAATTACAGAAAGTGAATAGCAAAGAAATCCATGGGCTTGCCTTGACATGGTAAGAGGCATGCTTGGCATGTTGTGCAAGACAGACTGTCAATGTTAATGCTTAATCACCATGGTGCTTGCCGATTGCAACGAAAACCTGCAGTTTGCCTTCAGTACAAAAGTGAGTCAAGGATTTAATTTTCTGCTTGGAAACAATGATCGAAGCATTAGATTTGGATGCACAAGCACATTTCATACAGACTTCATACTCTATCACATTTCTGAAAGTCTTATAACTCCTGTAAGGTTTATTTTTCTTTATGAACTTTTCAAATTACGAGATCTTTCGCTCTTTGTGGGATTATATAGTCCTCATCAGGGTAGCATGAGTAATTCTGAGGCCGGCGACTGCAAAGCGACTTGGATTTTATCAAGCCGAGATTTAATGCCCTCCTTTCTCAAAAGTTCGAACTTCACACAGTGTTGCTATAGAACAAACAATTACACTGTGATACTGTGATATCGGGCTGGCAGGGTGGCCTGGAGGTGTGTACACTTTCCTCTAAACTGTCTAACCTGAGTTTGAATCTTGGTCCAGTTATAAACTATCATCATGATATTTCACAAGGCAGGGTTTTTATTACTATTATTTTGTGCAGAAAGTCAAGGCTCCTGGAAGAGCTGGAACACTGAACAGGTTAGGATGACAGAGAGAGGGAGAGAGAGAGAGAGAGAGAGAGAGAGAGAGAGAGAGAGAGAGAGAGAGAGAGAGAGAGAGAGAGAGAGAGAGAGAGAGAGAGAGAGAGAGAGAGAGAGAGAGAGACACACAGACAGAAAGACAGAAAGAACAACAGCAATGTTGAAGGACAAAATAGAGGGAGACTTAGACAAATACTGGGTGGGGAGGAATGAGATGTCATGGAGGACAAGATGGCTACAAAAGGTAACTCTCAGGAAGGAAAACCCAAAAATTCAGTGGGCATGGGGATGTGGTGGGGTTGGAGGGAGGGTTAACAGAGTGAGAAAAGATGATGATGTTGGTTTGTGGATGATCTGAGATAGTTGTGAACAGTTGTCTTGAAGACTTGGAGAGAAGAATGAGTTTGAAGAGAATGTGTAACTTGGTTCCACAGGCAGGGAAAAATAACAAATGAGAGGATGTAAGAAGTGATCCTAAATTTTGCGCTTTTCGTTCCTGCTCGCACAAGCCCATCACAAATGCTTCTCTGCCATTTTGCTTCTTCTTCACATCAGCTTTCTTCCTCTTCTCCCCTTCCCATTGGTCCACAGCCAATGGGGACGGGTGTATGACGTTACTTGTGGAAATTGCCGCACCATTCTGAGGGAACTTTCAGCGAAGCCCCCACCCCGCCCTCAATGCACCCAAAGCCACAACGAGAGCCCCAGCTCCCTCGTTCATGAGGCAAATGCCCAGTCACACTGTTTTGCACTGCACCACGGCCATGAGAAGTGCCGAACCTCACAGGCCACACCTAGTATCAAGCGCTACAAACATGCATGCGAGGGCACCCGATGGGTTACCAAGCAATGCATGGATGAAGGGAACATGGAAAGGAACCCCGCACGACCTCGGCATCACCGAACGGCTGCAGGATTTAAGGCAAGACCGATGGGGGTGAAAGAGGGATTTTTGAAAGGATGTTTGATGGAGGGGAGATTATTGGTGGACCGTTTAAATGGGCTGATGGGGTAATGGAGGGATGATTGAAAGTAACAGAAGGGGAGGGAGGAAGACATTACACGCGACAAACACAGCTGAGCCAACGCATGCCCCCCAAACTGCCCTTTGACAAGGGATCAAGGACTATCTATACAAAGACGAATGAAATAATTGATCCTTGGGTCACCTATGTGTCCATGTATGCTCCCCCACCCTCCCCCCCCCTCCGGGGTAAGTTTTCCAAAACCACAACAATATAATTCAACACAAATGTGTTGATGGATAAGCCTCCACCCGTATTAGATGTCGACCCACTCTTATGTTTTACCTCAATTAACCTTCATCAGTGCACCCTCAAAAAGTATGTTGTAGAACACCTGGGGTCCAATGGGACCCCAGCCAAAAATTACCATTATAGTAAGCTTTGGATTGAAATTACAGACAAATGCATGCAAACTTTTGATTTATTGGCATCCCATGTGAACAACATAAAAATATATGTATTCTTGTGGAAGCATGTCGACAAATCAAGAAATTACAAAGTTAAATTGTTCCTCAGTAAATAAATGAGTCGTAACCACTACTTATCAGAATAAAATTCGCAACCTGGTGTCTGTCTGTCTGTCTGTCTATCTGACTGACTGCGATACATTTGGTCGTGACTTATCCAATCTCAACCAAACTTGACAGGAGGACAAAGGATCACAACATGGAGGTTCTTGCGACTTCATTCCCCCTCCCCCCCTCCTCAAGGGGGGTTTCCACCTTGGTCAAAATCCATTTTAAGGTGTATATCCGGGTTAAAATAACGAATCGTGGAATTTTATTTTCCAACGCCGTTTGTAATAACAAAGAAGTAATAACACTGAAGATAACAGCATAATATTAGTTATTACAAAACAATATTAACACTAATAATTCCCCCCTCCCCAAGAGGTGTATCCTACTTGGACAACTGCCATGTTAATGTGTATAAATGGCTTATCATGACATTTCGTGGGGCACCCCAACCGGAAGTTTAAAAAAAAATTATAAACCACAAACATGTATGACTACAGCATTAAACAATTGTTACTGCTGAGGAAATCTAACTTTCTTGAGGCATTATATGCTGATTGCGCCAAAATAATTTGATGTACACCGCCAAAAGTTCCGCTGAGCTCCAAGCCTCCAATCACACATACATTTATGTAGTGGAGTAAAACGAGGTAAAGTACACAGAAAAGCAAGTGGAGCTCCACTATCTTTCGTTAAGTGGATTCTATGTCCTTGAATTCAGGAGGCATATACTGTATGCCATACAGCGTACATATGGAATTGTACATGTAAAAACAAACAATCAGCGTACACATGCAAACAATCAGCGTACACATGCAAACAATCAGCTGCCGCTGCTCAGTTGATACCCATTTACCTTCTTCCATGTTTTTTTTTTTTAAGTCTACGTGTTTTATGGCTCGTAATAGAACTAAGGCACACACACACACACACACACACACACACACACACACACACACACACACACACACACACACACACACACACACACACACACACACACACACACACACACACACACACACACACACACGTTTGAGCTATGAGGGCACGTTCTAACCATTACCCAATCGAGACTGAGCATCACTGCGTAGCTTTTTGCTCCTCTCTGTGCATGCGTGCTTCACTTTATTATCGGTAGTATGGTGGAGATTCTGAGGGTACATACAAGGAAATTGGACGCAGGTGTAGGCCATTCAGCCCATCATGCCTAAGCCACATCGACACTACACTAATTTATCAATGCAAGATCAAAATAAGAAAAATGCAAAATGTTTTTTTATCAGGTGTTTTTTAATGTTATTTTTGTTGTTTAATGGAGATTTTTTTAGTTATTATTTTTTATTTCCAGGGGAGGAGGCATGAGTGTCGATGGTCTTGAGTAAAAAAAAAAAAACACAAAACACCCCTTGACGAGTCCCCCACCAACAACACTCCATACACATGCACACAATCACCTATCAATGCTCAAGCTACCTGAAAGTCCTGCAAACATACCTCTATACCCCTCTATCTCCATAACTTCCAGTTACCTATTGAATTCCACTTTAAACTTATCGACTGTTTCTGCTGCCATGACTTTTCCAGGGAGACCATTCCATACACCAACTACTCTCCAAGTAAAAGACCCCGACCTTACTACCGTCTTAACTCTCCTCTTCTTTACTCTCAGGCTATGACCCCTAGTCCTATGACTGTCGACTCTGCTGAATAATTCTTCTGCACTTATTTTGTCTGTACCCTTCAGCATCTTAAACATCTCCATCATATCAACTCATAACCACCTCCTTTCGAGTGAATAAAGCCCTGTCTCCTTCAGCCGCTCCTCATAGCTGGGTCTATCAAGGCCCGGAATCAATCTAGTAGCCATGTGCTGAACCCTCTCTATGGCATTGATGTCCTTCCTAAGTTGTGGTGACCAAAACTGCACACAATATTCTAGGTGTGGCCTCACTAAATTCCTGTACAATGTTAACACCACCTCTTTTGATTTATAATTGACCCCCCTCTGAATACAACCTAAAACCTACTTGCTTTACCGACAGCTGCCTGGCTTATCTTCCTAATCTATTACCACCCCAAGACCCTTCTTCTGTGTGTTGCTCCAAAATTACCCCTTGCATTATGTAATCTCTATTTTCAGTTTTTCTTCCTCCATCCAACACCTTACACTCGCTCAGGTTAAATTGCATCTGCCAATCTTTTGCCCAATCTACGCAAGTATCAATACTTTCCTGAATCTGATAACCACCCCCTCTGCTATCCACCTTACCTCAAAGCTTTGTGTCATCTGCAAATTTGGAAAGCTTACTCTTTACCCCACCATCAAAATCATTGATATAAATCATGAATAGTAATGGTCTGAGTACTGATCCCTGAGGTACCCCACTACTTACATCCACCCAGAAAGACACCCTCCCACTCACAGCCACTCTTTACTTCCTATCATAAAGCCAATTTGCAATCCAAATAGCGATCTGAGCAGCCACTGCGTAAGCCCTCACCTTGGCTTTCAAACTCCTTTGTGGTACCTTATCAAATCCCTTCTTGAAGTCGAGATATACTATATCAACTGCCATTCCCTCATCCACCCAATCACACACTGCATCATAGAACTCGAAAAGATTTGTTAAACAGGAACTACCTTTGGTAAACCCATGCTGACTACCTTTAATTAGTTTGTATTTATTTAAATGGTTCCTCATCTGGTCCCTAATTAATGTCTCCAACACCTTCCCCACAACTGAAGTCAAACTAACAGGTCAATAGTTCCCCAATTCTTCTCTGGACCCTTTATTAAATAATGGTGTTGCATTTGCTACTCTCCAGTCCTCCGGTACCTGTCCTGACTCCAATGAGCTTTTGAAAATATCCCTCAACACCTCGCTTTCCTGATCAGCTAATTCCCTCAATATTCTCGGGTGAATATTATCTGTCCACGGAGCCTTATTTACCCGTATATTTCCAAGCTGTTCCTTTACTTCCTCCACTCCAACCTGGATCATCTGTGGAAGCCCTTCTTTACTTCCTTGATAGATACTCTCAGCTATTGGCAATTCTCATGACTGTTCTTGTGCAAATGTTGAGGCAAAATACCTGCTTCATAAGCCTGCCATCTCACTTTCCTTATCTCACTACTCAAGCACCCTTGCCTCTTTCTGGTTCTAGTTTTGCACCTCATTGGAATGTACTTACTCTGTACTCTACACATTTGCTCCTTGAAGGTATCCCTTTTATTTGATGCCAATTGTCCTATTGTTAGCTTCTCCCAAGCAACATCACCCAACTCTCTCCTCATACCCTCAAGGTTTGCCTTCTTGAAATCTAATAGCATTACTCTATTCTCCTGAACTCTAACCCTTAACATAATCTTTGCACACACAATGTTATGGTCACATGCTTGTAAAAGCTCCCCTATCTCCACCTCTTCCACCACATTGGGATCGTTACTTAAAAGGAGATCTAACACTGCACTCCCCCGAGTGGGCTTATCTACAAACCGAGTTAAAAAGCAATCCTGGACTCAATCTCGGAAATCCTCATCTGCTCTGTCCTTTTCCTGTTCCTGGACCCAATCTATCCCTGGCAAGTTAAAATCCCCCATAATCAATACTCTTCCCTCACCACATGCCCTTTTGAATTGTTCATGTACTCCTCCTTCCTCCTCTTCCTTCACACCCAGAGCCCTATCAAAGCATCCTTCCAGTATCTTACTGTTTTTACAATATATAATCTCCACCCATACAGAATCTTCCAAATAAATTTCCTCCTTAATGTCACCACTTTCTTTTGATGCAAGGCTGTCTTTTACCCACATTTCTGCCCCTCTATTTTTCCATCCCATCACACCAATATACCTTGTAGCCTTCTAATCCTGTCCTCTAGTTACTCTCCTGCCTAAACCATGTTTCACTTTCTGCAATGAAACCGCACCCCTCACGATCAACTTTGGCCTCAAGCTCTTCCATGTAATAATTTAAAGTCCTGGCATTGGTATAGAACATGTTTAACTTTTCCCTTCTTGAACTTCTATTTTCTTGCCTGGCCTTACTAATCACAATTTCATCATCAGTTCCTTCCTTGATGCCTCTCCACCCTCCACTGACTTAAAAAATAGCCTGAATTCCTTCCTCAATTCCCACTGCAAACCTTGCTGCCCCCTTTCTATTTAACATATGGTCATCCTTCTGGAAACACTCCCTTTCTCCCCAAAATGATTCTCACTGCTTCTTAAATGCAAAACTTTCCTCCCTACACCATTCTTTCAGCCATTGGTTGACACCTATCACACTGCTCATAATTTCTATATTATTTCCTAATCTTGGGAGAATCTCAGAAAACATTTCCCCACAACCCTTTGCTTTCAGATGCTTATGCAATATCCTGTATCTATTTTTCAAAACCTCAGAGTAAACTTTCCATAAATCATTTGCACCTTGGTGTACCACAACCAACTTCTTCCTACTGTGTCCTGATACGATGTCATTTTCCATTCCTTCAATGTCCCTAACTCCTCCTGCTCCTTTAAAACCACACATAATTATATGTCTATGATCCTCCTGTAGAATGAAGAATCTACATATTTCATAGACTTTTAAATATTTTTTCTCAGGATCCTGAAGAAAAAAAACAAAAAAAACACAGACACACATTGGAATATATATGTTGTTGTTCTCCTTTCGGCTGCTCCCCTTATGATCCGCATACTGATTTGGCATAGGTTTTACCCTGGATGCCCTTCCTGACGCAACCCTGGTCACCTCTTATGACACAGGGATAAGGATTGGGTTTCGCCATGATTCCAGGCTGCCCTACACCCTCTCATAGCGTGGCCCAGTGCAGAGCACCCGTCCTCGAGCGATCCTCCAACCCAATCCTCCGAGTAGCCAGATTACAGGTGCATGCCACTACGCCCGATATATATATATATATATATATATATATATATATATATATATATATATATATATATATATATATATATATATATATATATATATATATATATATATATATATATATATATATATATATATATATATATTCAAAACAATAAAATACAGAAAAACCATTGCCTTATGACAGTCCTGTGATTCACAGAGCTTTATGATCACCCCACATGACTGCAGATGGTTAATACAGACCATTATACACATTTTATTAGATGGGTTTCATTTTTCACTTCCACATTTCCCCTTTTTGTTCTATCGAGAAAAATTTAAAACAATTTTACCTGTAATCTCACCATACCCCATTCTTCGAGGAGAAAAGAGCACATTTTTATTCAAGTCAGCCCATATCAATTGTGATGAATGTTTATAGAAGAAAGATGCTGGAGGAAGGAGTGTGAGGACTGAAATTGAGATTTCAGCTTTTCTTTCATTTAAAACTTACTTTTACACATCTTCTTTTGATTAAAAGTTGTTTATTGTTTGTTTTTAGCGAAACTTTGTTCAATTAGTGTTATGATGAACCATGAATTGTATTTGGAGACATGGGCCAACGAAAAACACTGCGCACAGAATCTTTCCTAATCTCCACGGCACGACTGTGCTGTCAAAATCGCCACCCATTCTGCTGGCTCTGGGGGAGGGAAGGGAAAAATTTATCTTTCTCTCGTCTGGGAAGATAAAGTGGAGATGCTGTGTTTCAAATGCTGATGTCTTGTAAAGGTTCCACAATTGGGACTCCATTGATATTTCAACAGAGAAAGACTTCCATATACGGTGCTTCTCTGCACCCACATCCTTATGGGCTAAACCATGAGATGGGCTCTGTGCAAGAACAGATTGAGACACTATCCGTGAAATGTGCTACACTCAGGAATACCGCAAAATGTGTCTTGTTCAAGAGTACTCCACTAAAAATAATATAAAACCAGGGGTGACTGAAGATAGACAGAGCAGGATGTTACACTTGTGTTAACATTCTGTTCAACTTGTGCACAGGTTAAATTGGCTTTTTATTATTTGCTTAAGTGATTCTTTGTTTGATGCTTTGTTTAAGTGATTCTTTGTTTGATGCTTTGTTCATTGATTACGAATAAATTTATAGACATGTTCTTGACTTCTTGCGTTTGTGTGTGAAGGTACATTATCTTTTCTGTAACAAGCCATTACATTTGTTGATGATGGTGTCTCTCGGAATTACAGCATTGTAATTCAAGATCTGGGGTTTGATCCCGGACAATTGGCGAGCCAGGCAGGAGACTACGAGAACCTGGAGAGGACTGTGAACCATCCCGGTGGCCAGGGAGTGCTATCCTTTGCTGAGCTGCTCATCAAAGACCCAATCAAAGGTTGGCAAACACACCTGCACTCAGTCGGGGCTTTGACGGGTGAGCACTTACTAGCTGGGGAGGTACAATAGCGCACACCAGGTTCTGCTAGGCTCTCAAACTAAAAGGGGAAGGAGAGAGACATAATTCTTCCCCCTTTCCCATTTGTGGTTCAAATATTGGAGAGGAGGAAGGATTAAAAAGAATCCATAAAATATAGGATACAGATGAAGATGCCAAGCTGTAAAGGGTAGAGGTATTAACCAGGTTCACAAGAGGACTAATGATAAGAGCGCTTGGCAGTAGGGGGTTAAGACCAAAAGCACATAGGAGCATGAGGCTAACAAAAGACCGAGGGGAGTGAGGTCAAGTATCAGGGAAGGACAAGACAACGTAAGTCCAAACCTGAGGAACAAATCACTACTCCGAGGAGCAGCGTCAAGTGTTGGGGAAGGCCAAAATAATGAAAGTCCAAGCCCGAGGATAAACGATAACTCCAGGGAAAGCCTGAGGGGGAGCAGCATCCAGTTGAGGGGAAGGCAAAGATAACGCAAGTCCAAACCCGAGGATAAACAACGACTCCAGCAAAATGGGCAACCAGTGAAGTAGAATAATTCTGCCAAAACCAAAAACGAGGGTGGAGATGATGTACATGCTGCATAGAGTGCAGGCAATAGAACAGTTAATGCTGTGGGCAGCATAGACAAAAGACACACCACATCCATTCCCAGAGGAAGGGATATTTAATAGGCAACCATTGGAATCATTGCGGAAGGCTCTGAAAGAGAAAGTAAAAGGGAAAGTAACAAGGTCCCAGGTAAATTGGGAAGTTTTTGGATGGTGGATGGAGCAATGTATGAAGGCAGAAGAAAATTATATGGTGGCGAGCCGGAGAACAAGCTTCACGGCAACTAAAATGACATTAGAACAAGTACACCATCTGGTACCAATGATAGAACAAAATTTGAGAAATACTGCGCCACCTGCAAGTGTCCAAATGGCACTCATGGGCAGGACAGTACAAACACAACCTGGACCAGCGACAAATAACATGCTCCCCACCCAAGCGCCTCAAAGGGGAATGAGGGAAGGAATAGCAGCACCATATAGGGGATTCATACATGCGTTGAATGATATAGTAGAGCAGACAATGCCGAATGTGTCACTAGTCTGCCCAATGATAGAAATAGTTCCCCCAGGTGGCCCGGGAGTCAGGGGAGTGGCAGTGGGGGCAGCATAGGTGCACCGCTGCTGGAAGGAAGCAGACATGCAAGGTATGCGACGACAAATGAAGGAACTAAATGAGAACCCAGAGGAGGCTGTAAGGTGACTCAAGGAGTTTATTATATCTCATCAAGCTACACATACCGATATGGGAATATTGATGACTACTGTATTACCAACCAGCGTGTGGAGACACACTAAGGAAGCGATACATTGGCCCCCAGCGCTGCCAGTAAATGGGCAGGAACATGTGACTCAGGCCGGGGTTGATCGGTTTAATGACCTGTGTACACAATTGATTCGGGAATTAAAGCCCCCATTGGTAAATTGGTACAAAGTACAAATGTGCACGCAAAAAGCAGGGGAAGAGCCAGCCGAATATTTAAAGCGATTAAAGAGAACGTGTAAATTGCACGCAGAGTTATAAAATAACGATGAACCACCACGGGCCTTGCTGGTATACCTATTCGTAGAAGAGTTATTACCGAAGGTTCAGGGACCTTTGAAGACAGCCAAACCCGATTGGAGGGGGCTACAGATGCAAGACTTGATAACGACGGCCCAACATATATTCCTGTCAGCAAGCCGGCTAAAATAAATTAAAAGGGAAGAACTCATGATGGCGATCCTAGGGCAAGGTCGCCAAAATAAAGAATGAGTAACTGGACAAACTAAACCAGCAGCACCACCTATGGAATGGGACGAGGATCCCGCAATGGAGTACTATTATGCAGCCTGGAAATGGGCCCCTCCACCTCGGAGGCATTTTAAAGAACAAATAATTCCCTGGGTAAGGCGCGAAGTCGCAGAGAGGGGAAAAAGGAGGGCCCCCCACAGGGAATAGCGAGGGATGAATGCTATAGGTGTGGAAAAAAAGGACATTTTATGCAAGACTGCTCAAAAGATGTACCCCATACCATACCTGCCAACCCTACCGATTTAGCCGGTAGACTACCGATTTTCGAGGCTATCTATCGGCTACCGATTTTACATGCTTAATCTACCGGTTTTTAAAATTCAGGGAATTTTTTTTTTTATCCGAGTTACAGAATACGATACTGTCCAGTATCCGCAACACACTGTGTGGGCTATTGGCAGCCGAGATCAATATCTTTAAGAAAGATGGCTGCACTTGTTGTAGCTGGAAACCATCAGAGGAGCTCCTGAAAACAGCTAAATCTGCCACCTACCAGGCACTCAATAATTGGTGAAGCTCTGGACGTTTACAGAATGAGTCCCACAGTCCCAGTGAACTTTACACATTTTGATATTGTAAAGTCACATTGTAAATTATCAGTGTACTGTATTACTGTGCTTACATTTATTTTTGTACATTATTGTTTAAACTTGGTGTCAAGAGTGCACTGAATCACTGGTTATAAAACATGAACTGCAGAACATCAGAGTGACTGGCATGAACTGTACACTTTGTGCACTGAATCACTGGATAATACAAAATGGGCATCAGAGTGACTGGCATGAACTGTACACTTTGTGCACTGAATCACTGGATAATACAAAATGGGCATCAGAGTGACTGGCATGAACTGTACGCCTATATACATGGCACATGTATACATGTTGTTCGTTGGAAGATACACAGTGAAATATCAGTGTAATTATTTTTGAAGTGGCTACATACAGTACACTTGTACATACATGTAATGCATCTGATTCTGTGGTAAATATGTCGTTTTTATTGAGGAAATTGTGTGGTCTAAATGCAGGATAATGCACTATTTTGCCATTTTTGTTACTCGTTTCAAAAATGTCATGTATTGAAGTGCCAGTGTAATTATTTTGGAAGCTGTTACTTGTTGCACATAAATTTCACAAGTAGGCCAGATTTTGCTGGAGTAAATAGTTGATTTTATTGAGGCTATAAAGTGGTCTAAAATGCAAAAGAGTGCACCATTTTTTTAAAAAAAAATTGGGGGGGGGGGCGACACATTGCGCGACACATGCCCCTGTGTCGCGCAAAAATCTACCGATTTTCATTCCAAAAAGGTTGGCAGGTATGCCATACACGACCAGAGACTCTGGCTTGGTGGAAGCAACAGGCAGGTCAGTCCCGGCCTGAGTATGGAGAGCTGGAGTGGGATAAAAAGGAAAATAGGCAATGACGGGGTAGGAACGAGGAAACCCCGACTCTGCTACTACTGTCCACATTACCGGCTGCGCAACCAATATATTCTCTTATGGTAAATGGGAAGAATCTAAATTTTCTGGTCAACACTGGGGCCACTCACTTGATGATTAAACTTGGGAATGTTAAGGATGCTCCAAGATCCAACAAAACGATTTTGATGGTGGGAATCTCAGGGAAACCTGAAAAGGTGCCTTTGTCAGAAGTATTAGATGTCAAATGCTGGATGCAGGAGGCCAAGCATACTTTTCTTTTCGCCACCAACTCCCCATCCAACCTCTTAGGATGAGACCTGCTTTGTAGGTGAGGATGCGATGCACCGAAGAGGGCGTATATCTTGACATACCCGATGATGCAGTGGAAGAGACGTTGCAATTACTCGCCTCTCCGGGTCCAGTAGTTTCTTGGTGAAGGATAACTGATGAGATTTTCTTGACACCAAATAATGCCATTTTTAGAAGAAATTTATCAAATACCTGAGGTTGAAACATGGCTAGAACAGAACAAAATAATCAAGGCATGGGACTCACCTCTCCATTGTACAGCCTACTATGAGGACATGGAGGGAGATGACGAATTTGAAGAGTGGGCTGACAAAAATGTAGAGGCTTACACAAATCTCAAATTGGGGGATTTGAGTAACCCACAAGCGAGGGATAAATGCGGATCGGGTCTCAGCCATACGGGCCATACCAAAACCTAGGACCAAGAAGGAAATGCGATGGTTCCTAGGAATGATAGGCTATTGCCGACAGTGGATCATAGATTTTGCGGTGTTAGCTCAACCCTTGTATGACTCAATGATAGAGGTGGCACCAACGACAATTGAGTGGACAGAGGAGAGAATATGAGCATTCGAGAGTCTGAAGACACAATTAATGACGGCACCAGCATTAGGCCTACCTGTCTATGAGAAACCCTTCGTACCCTATGTGCACAAGCAGTGCTAACACAACAGCATGGGAATAAACAATGGCCCATTGGATACTTTAATGCACGACTCGACACGTTAGCAAGAGGGTTACCACCGTGTTTGAGGGCGGTGGCAGCGGCAGTGTTTGTGGTACAAAAAACGGCAGATAATGTGATGCAACACCCTCAAGTGGTGAGAGTGCCACATTGTGTCAGTTTCATTATTTTGAAAGCCAATACGCAACATTTGTCGGCAACCCGTATATTGAGTTACGGACTCGCTCTGTTGTCAACACCTAACGTCAAAGTAGAGAAATGTGCCATTCTGAACCCGCCATCACTTTTACCAATAGAGGAGGAAGGGGAACCACACGAATGCATGGAATGCATACACACGTCTATCACATCTAGGAAGGACATAAAAGATGTGCCGTTACAAAACCCAGACAAAATACTGTATGTTGATGAGTCTTCACAATGAGGGGAAGACGGAACCTTGCTGGCGGGTTACGCAGTGTGCACCAACCAGGAATGCATCAAATCAGGATAATTGCCAAATACGTATTCAGCACAACAAGCGGAAATGTGTGCCCTAATTATAGCCTGCAAAATAGGGACAGACCAAAGAGTTACTATATATACTGATTCTCAGTACGCATGGGGTGCAGCCCATGATTCTGGTAGAATATGGAAAGAATGACATTTCATTACATCGAGTGTTTTGCCCGTAAGAAACGGACATCTCATTGCAGAATTGTGGGATGCAATACAATTACCAAAGGCAATTGCAATAATAAAGTGAAAAGGACATTCCATGGGTACTGATGATGTCAGTCAAGGAAATGCGGCAGCCGACATGGCAGCCAAGGCAGCAGCTCGATCAGAGAGTCTAAACATCATGTATACCAAAAGTATGGCGACCAACCAACAAGACCCTACCATAACTAGATGACCTTTGTCAAATGCAACAGGCAGCAGATAAGGAGGAATTCCTGAAGTGGGAGAGGAGAGGATGTTGATTTAATGACTATACCGTGTTATGGGAGTCCCCAGAAGGCAAACCTGTCACCCCATGACATATATTGCCATGGCTTGCATGCTTGTCGCATCAAAATGGACTTGCGTGCAAAAGGGGCATGGTGAGTCAGGTAAATCAAACTTGGTTTGCACCTGGATTTGCGGCAATAGCGGAAAATAGTAGCAAACAGTGTCTCATTTGTCAGAAAAGGAATATAGTAGAGTACACAAACAGACTCAGGTGGCTCATCCCCCACCGTGGGGACCATTTATACACCTGCAGGTAGATTTTGTCCTCATGCCACCGTGCTGTAACTCGCGATACCTACTGGTGATAGTGGACAGATTTACAAAATGGGTGGAAGCCTACCCAAGTAGAAAGGGGGATGCTGTCATGGTAGTCAAATTATTGATGAAGGAATATATCTGTAGGTATGGGATACCATACAGAATATCAAGCGATCAGGGAGGGTCCTTCACAGCAGACATAACGAAGGATATGTGTAAAGCATTTCGGATAAAACAATCATTTCACTGTCCTTATCACCCACAATCAATGGGAGATGTGGAAAGGCAGAACGGGACATTAAAGAATAAACTGGGAAAAATCTGCGATGAAACAGGACTAACATGGCCGGAGGCCCTTCCCTTGGCATTGATGGACATGAGGTCAACTGTAAATAGAACAACGAGATTGTCCCCACATGAAATATTGATGGAACGACCAATGTGAGTACCAGTTACAGCCCTGATAGATTTGAACCAATTGCAACTGCAGCAGATTGATGGAGTAGTGTTGACCTTTTGTAAAGCCCTAATGAAGGTGGTGAAATGATTTCATTCACAGGTCCAGGAGGTGCTCCCAGAGTCAGCCCATGGTCAACTACACCCGTTTGAACCAGGAGACCAGGTCTTGATTAAGAGCTTTTCAAGGAAGAACTGCTTACAACCAAGGTGGACAGGGCCATAACAAGTGCTTCTGGTAACACACACTGGTGTGAGGGTGGAAGGTAAGACAGCGTGGATACACGCAACACACTGCAAGCCATACACAGGAGAAAACGTGGATACAGCACCCCAAGATGAAACAGATACAAGGGGGTGGTGGAATAGACGTAACATCTGCCTCATTGTGACCACAATTCTTTTCGCACTCATTTGTGTGTGGATAATTTACAGTATTGGAGACAAGCAAGACAGTGAAGGGACCACTGACGACGTGGGGATCACAATGATAAAAACAAATAGGAGTGAGAAATTGAGTCCTGCAAACTCACAGGTTGATAAGAGGAAGAAACGAGAAATAACCCTGCATAAAGAGTTGACGGATCATCCATTGAAGACCTATTTTGCACTATCTTTACAATATGCCAGAGCTATGGACAGATGTAAATGTTGGGTGTGTTCACACCTTCCCCACTCCTCAAAACATGGGTTGCCTTTGCTTACAATCCCATTTAGGGGAGAAGACATGTGTGGATACTTAGTCCGCAGACAGAATGGACCCGTTTTGACTAAAGCAAAACAGACACCAGCGTCACTGCGAAGGAAAATAGCAGAGATAAGGAGAAGTTGAAAACGGTTGGGGGTTGCAATTGTACGGACTATGAGCATTGGTATTACCCCAAATATAGGACTCTTAAAATGCATGTCATGATTAAGGCACCAAAAGGTGAATCAAGTGGAAACCCCGTTGAATTGAAGATGACAGACTATGAGGGGTTAAAAAAGGATGAAGGATTGGAAAGGTACCCTCCACATTTTCAACTTATGCACAAACAAATTGGACTTATTTTGTCTCGTCAAAAGATAGGGTACCAGAACTTACTTGGGAAATTCAACATGTCAATATTATGCTGAACATGGTAACAAAATTATAACTGTTAAAGGACAAACTAACAGGACAACTATACCTGTAAAAATACAAATGAATAACCTTCTGGAACCCCAAGCACCTTTGAATGTAACTTAATTTGTGTGCCGATATGGGACATACTCATGGTTGCTAGTGGGATGGACATGGTTGTGCTATTTGGGATACGTAATACCCGGAATTCGGGTTGTGGACCAATCACCATTTATGCCACAGACCAGACCAAAAAGAGCCATTTCAGAAGTTGAGATTTTTCATGATCGCATTCTCTCCTTATGGAGCTGCCAAAAGTTTGAGGGAAATTATTAACATGGCAGCATCATTGGAGAAACTCGCCAACACCACTTGCGAAGGGTTTCACAAGACAAGTGCGGAACTGGTTGCTATGCGGACAACAGTTATGCAAAACCGCATCGCTTTTGATATGCTGTTGGCAGAAAAGGGAGGGACATCTTCTGTCATAGGTGCAGAATGTTGCACCTATATTCCTGACAATTCAAAAGAAATTGATAATTTGGCTAATAAAATTAAAGCTGAAGGTGTGAAGTACCATGACTTTAATAAAGGATGGTCAATGGAATCTTGTTTGAAGGGAATATTTGGTAGTTGGTGAGACTGGATAATCCACTGGTTGTTCTTCGGGCTCATGATCTTTATAGCCATTATCATTGTCATTGCTTGTATTAAGGTATAAATCAGGGCATGTGGGAGACGGTGTGCTACAGCAACAGAGAAGGCAACAACAGCAGACATGGAGATGGCTGTATACGAGGATATGCTGAGCCACTCATCCATGCTGGATTGCTCACCTGGAGACTGGAGGTCACCTGGAGACAAAGCAGAAGTCCCAGAAAAGGAACCTATTGTGACTGAACCGATTGTGACTTTTGGTTGAGACACTGTGCGGGTGAAATATTGTGAGAAACCCAACATCATTACAAATGCCCAAGTGATCAATAAAAAGGAAGGACTGATAGAGCATTTGCAACCACTGAAATTAACAAAAGAAAAAATCAATGGCTATGACAAAGCATTGTAGGAAATCCAACAAGTAATTCGGGAAAATCAGAAAATGTTGAATAAGCTTTCTGAGGAAACACACGGTCAGGGGGATACATACGAGACACTAGAATCGTACCAACGAGCTCACAATTTAAACTGAGTAAAAGTGCTGTGCTGTAAGGAAAGGGGGTTATCTAATTGAATGTAACTGATGTGTGTGTGGAATCTTCACTTACAGACTCTTGGGGCGACCTGTCTCCATGGACCGTGGTGCTCTGCCGGTTGAAGGGAGGGGGTGGACATGGACGCCGATTGATGTTGAGATGAGCTGGTGTTCTCGAAGGAGGAAAAGGGTGCAGGTGGAGTCCTACATACTATCAAAGAGCCATGCCTTGGAGACTTGAATATAGGGATTGAACTCTGCGATAAGGATTACATACGCTGTTGGCTCCCGCTTATTGACGTCGTGAAGGGGGCATGAGTAGCAGGCATAGACTCACCTCCGGAGAGAAAATCCAGCTTCATCGCGGTGTCTGATGGGGTTTATGGACACTACACACCCGGAGGCGGCAGCGGCCATGTGTTCTTGGAGGGCGAACCCTAATTGTTCTGTGGAGGGATGGTTCCATAGCAAGCCAGAGGCATATTATATTTTGAGACTCTTGAGTTGTTGTTCTTGCAAAAACAGATTTGTTTTTGCATCAACAAAATGGAGGAATGTGAGGGCTGAAATTGAAATTTCAGCTTTTCTTTCATTTAAAACTTACTTTTAAACATCTTTTGATTAAAAGTTGTTCATTGCTTGCTTTCAGCTAAACTTTGTTCAATTAGTGTTATGATGAAGCATGAATTGTATTTGGAGACGTGGGCCAACTAAAAACACTGCGCACATAATCTTTCCTAATCTCCGCGGCACGACTGTGCTGTCAAAATTGCCAACCAT
Source organism: Eptatretus burgeri (assembly GCF_056783735.1). Classification (NCBI taxonomy): domain Eukaryota; kingdom Metazoa; phylum Chordata; class Myxini; order Myxiniformes; family Myxinidae; genus Eptatretus; species Eptatretus burgeri. Next base: position 36,086,415 of record NC_140974.1, on the reverse strand, counting down.
TCCGCTGGTTCTGGGGGAGGAAGAGAAAAATTTCTCTTTCTACGGTCTGAGAAGATAAAGTGGAGATGCTGTGTTTAAAATGCTGATGTCTTGTAAAGGTTCCACAATCAGGACCCCATTGATATTTCAACAGAGAAAGACTTTGTTACTCCGGGCACAAGAAAGCATGAATGTTGTATTGCTACTCTGCCCTCAGGGCATAAGACACAATGAAAACTCGATCTGAGTTACTCTGCCCTCAAGGCATGACAAAGCACAATGCTGAATCTGTTACTCTGTCCTCAGGGCATGAGACAGTGTGAATGATGAAACTTTCAGTTACTCTGCTCTTCGAGCTTCCTAAATGCTAAGTATGAGATCGGAGGAATTTCAAAGACAAAATTATCTTCTTGTATGCATGGCAATCTCCACTTATGGCTCACAGATGTCCTCTCCTGTCGGAGTCAAAGCATGACTCTCAATAGAATTCTCTCATCTCCTCTTCTTGTCCCAGCTGGGGTTATTCAAGGCAGTGTTCTTGGCCCTGTTCTTTATATGGTTTTCATCTATGTTCTCTCAGACTGGAAAAACCTGTTTATGTCTTTGCTGATGACCACATCCTCTGCTGTACCATCTCTTTTCTCTATGATCGGCAGTCAGCAGCCTCTTCACTCTCTGCAGACCTGGATAAAATCACAAGCTGGTCAAACACTTGCGAGATGTCTTTCAATCATGACAAATCTCACACCCTCACTTTTAGTCTAGAAGCCAAAATCTGTAGCTAGCCTAGAAAATAGGTTCGCTGCTGATTTCATGTTAGAATGGTGCAACTGGTGTTTTTGAAGAGTCTAGGCATGACCAAGTCTAGTTCCACTTGTTGCCAAGTCTGCATCTGAATATTATGGCCGCCATGACAGTAATCAAAATGGCCGCCATAAGATTTAGTCTTTTTCTTACTGCAAATTGTACAAGCCAGAAATTTGTCATGATTGTGAAATACTATGTAATCTGACACGAGGAACACTATTTTGTGCTTTATTTTTGTACTGGATCACAACTTTTCACATAATTGACAACTTAAAGACGAAATTGAAAATGCACATACGAGCAACAAATGTGAAAAAGAAAATGTTTAGCACTATTGATGGAGATGGGTTTACAGTCAGTCAAAGGTTATTTCAACAGCTGTCAGATTCTTTCTAACACAAAATTACGTTGCTTTGCAGAAGAGAAAAGTGTTGTGAGAACACCCAAGTACAATTTTCAGAGCTATTGATCGGCTTGTACACTGAACGGGTTCCTACAAAGGGCTTTGCATCCACATGCTTACGTGCAAGGCAGTCCATTCTGTGTACATTTGCACCGTCGAGTTGAGCATGACCCACGGCATTTGCATGTCGTCAGTTCTACACAGTAAGCAGTAATAGGCTGTGAAGTCATGAGTCGCGGCTGAAATGTCTCGTTGCCATCTTTGACGACCTGTTCCCACCCACAGTTCTCAGGTGCAGGTAGATGTGGTTCTTTTGAGCGTGTAGCCTGGTGAAGAGCAAGGCCAAGGCCCAGGTGTTTGGGGGTCAGTTTTTTGCCTCCTGAAGCCACATGAATAATGTCTTGGCAGATGCTCAGAACTTTGTTCTTGGTATCTGTCTCATCCGCTTCTTCATTGTCCATCTTGTCAGTGCTGTCACCACCACAAAGAAGCTTTACAAGCATGTACAGGGTTTCAGGTACAATTCGCTCTGCATTTTCTGTGTTCAGTCCACCGATAATGCTATGCCCTGGAGAGTGTTTTACGTCACTGTAAATCTTTATGCCCACTCTGAAGATCCAGCTAAGGATTTCGTTCTCATGATGAGGCAGACTGCACTGGGCCAATTCATCTTCTTCAGAACTTTCACCTTCTTCAGATAAATCATTCACGACGGTTCTCATGGCAAACTTTGGCACAGTTGAGGACGCAACTATGAGGGGTTTTGTGACATCCAATGGCTGCACGAATGTCACCTTGTCACTACCAAAGTGAACCTCCACTTTCTGCTTGAAATTGTAGCTTTGTAGGCTCCAGCCTCAATTCCAAAACCATTCAATAACAGCATGCTGTAGTGTTCCCAGATGTTTTTCAGGATAAACACATGTCCCTTCTGCAGCTCTTTCTCAAGCTGGTTCATCACATTTCTGAAACAGATGCTTTCAGGAGACTGGTTTTTCTCTCCACTCTCCTTTTTATACTTTCTGCGAAAAGAAACATAACACTTGAGGTGATATTTACCTTCAGCTGCCATCAAGTCTGAAACACCTGCAAACCTGTGACGCATGGTGGGGTCAAATTGGGCCAAACTAAGCATCCTGGATGATGTGTGATCAAATTCAACATTTGTCAGGACACCAGCTTTTCCAGGAATGTCAGTCTGGCAGAAAGCGCATTTTGACCAATCCATAGCGCTGTGCGCGGATCTTAGTGACTTTGGGACATGGTATTTCTCTGAGGAACCTGATGTTGTGGGTATCTCTTCTGCGTAAGTCACAGATTGTGGCTGAATCCTTGACTTCAGTCTGTCTATTTTTGTGCGTGAGTAAAGTCACTATAGCAGAATTTGTGCCATTGAATCTTTTCGACGTGCTCCGGTACAGAATATTTTCTGATTCTTGAGAATGAGTCAACATATTTAGCGTCATTATATTTCTCTCTTTCTTTGCAACATTCAGCTACAGTTTTCACACCAACGATTGTAGTCTTTCGAAGTGGCGTTGACTTGCTAGTTTTTGAACTGTCCTGGCAAATAAAGCATTTATTCCAGTCTACATGCTCTTCTTCTTCTCGATCCCTTGAACCCCCTGTGAGAAATCTTGCAGCTTTCATTTTTCAGTTAGTCCTGGGTAACAGAAAAACACACAGTTATGTAGTTTAGGTTCATTTTATAGCAAAGTTGTAAAATTCATTGATTGTGGTTTGTATAATCAGACATTCCAATTCGAGCCTGAACATTTCTTTAAAAATAATATAGTGAAAAACAAGTCATATTATTTTTAGAAAATGGATGGAGCAATGTTTTTTTCTACACTCCCATCAGCTCAGGCATGCTCAAAAACATGGAAATCGACCCTAATTTTGTAATTTCATGTCAATTTGCGGCTGAAATATGACGAAAGGTGTATTTAATGGCAACCATTTTGTAAACTGTCATGGCGGCCATACTATCCATATCCAGAGTTGGCAACAAGTTGATTCACGTTTCTGTGTGTCTGGACAGTCAATTTACACCTGTTGCACTATTCTAACACGGAATCAGCAGGGTCGTACACTATTCTGCATTGGGCCTCCTGACTATTTGTTTCTCCGAAGAACCGTCTGAAAACCCATTATTTACTTTCTCAACAATCCCCTTGAAGAAGTCCTTTTATGCAGGCTTTTGGGCCTCACTATCTGGCATATGCGCTTGTGTTGGCTTAATGGTTTAGGGTGGTGGGCTTGGGATCTGAGGATCCTGGGTTTGAATCCCACTCAACTGTTGAATAAATACCAGGTGGGGTTGAATCTGTCTGTCATCCTTCCGAGGTCAGAAAAATGAGTGCCAGCTTCGGCCTAAGTCACATTTTCTCTACGGCGACCGTACACCCTCTGAATTGACAGAAACGTGTGACGGCCGCAGAGTTTCTGAGGTGGCCTCAGGGTGGCCCGATGCCATATGGCTATATTTTACAGGCTGTCGGGTCGCCATGGAATTATAGCGCGGAGTTATAACTTTTTTCATTTCTACGTTCGCCGTAGCAATTTGACAAGCCGAAACAAAAGAACTGGTAAGAATAAAAATTAAAAAAAAACCCACTCGTTACCGTCCGTCTGGCCGCACGTTCGCCTTAGGGCCCCCCTGTGGTCGCTTTGCGGTCGCCTTGCGGGAACCTTGCCTCTGCCTTAAATTATATGGCCACCGCAGGAACGCCCTAAGGTCACCATGCGACATCAAATCAAAGACCGTACGGCACCCCCACGTTTTCGGTCTCCACAATTTATAAATACGCCGTGCAGCTACCCAAAAAATAAAAACATATGTGACTGCTACATTGTGTGACTGTGGAAATACTGCGGCCGCCATATAATTGCTCGTGGCCATAGATTTTGAAGACCCCACGGCCGCCGTGGCAAATGTGACTTAGGCCTTACTGGTATCGTCTGTCAGAGTGGAGACCTGTCCAGGAATGTGCCCAATAGCCAATGAGATTGCAGAGGCAGCACCAACGCTCTGGACAGAATATGGTACAAATGGATTGATGGATCTGCCACGATCTTTCCTGCGAAATCCACATGTCCATGCTGGCCTCCAAAGCCAGTTGCCGACTGGGCATCCTTCGTTGTGCAAAGTCCTTCAATGGCACACCTGAGCTTCGAAACACTGACAAAGCTTTCAGCTGCAGTCTGATGGAGTCCGTTGGCAGGCCAGTGGTCTTTCTGTCATTTCCCGTCTCTTCTCTGGCCTCCCCACCCCTGCTCTGCCTGTTCTCTCACTCGAAGACACAATGAAAACTCGACCTGAGTTACTTTTCCCCAGGGCATAAGAAACAACGAAAACTCTACCTGAGTGACCCTGTCCTCAGGGCACAATAAAGCATGAATGTTGTATGTTACTCTGCCCTCAGGGCATGACACAATAAAAAACTCGATCTGAATTACTCTGCCCTCAGGGCATAACAAAGCACGAATACTGAATCTGTTACTCTGTCCTCAGGGCATGAGACAGTGTGAATGATGAAACTTTCAGTTACTCTGCTCTTCGAGCTTCCTAAATGCCAAGTATGAGATCGGAGGAATTTCAAAGACAAAATTATCTTCTTGTATGCATGGCAATCTCCACTTATGGCTCACAGACGTCCTCTCCTGTCGGAGTCAAGGCATGACTCTCAATGGAATTCTCTCATCTCCTCTTCTTGTCCCAGCTGGGGTTATTCAAGGCAGTGTTCTTGGCCCTGTTCTTTATATGGTTTTCATCTATGTTATCTCAGACTGTGGAAAAACCTGTTTATGTCTTTGCTGATGACCACATCCTCTGCTGTACCATCTCTTTTCTCTATGATCGGCAGTCAACAGCCTCTTCACTCTCTGCAGACCTGGATAAAATCACAAGCTGGTCAAACACTTGCGAGATGTATTTCAATCATGACAAATCTCACACCCTCACTTTGTCTCTCAGAAGGAACGTCTGAAAACCTATTATTTACTTTCTCAACAATTCCCACAATCCCCTTGAAGAAGTCCTTTCATTCAAGCTTTTGTGCCTCACTATCTGCCACGATTTTTCTTGGGAAAGCCACATATCCTTGCTTGCCTCCAAAGCCATTTGGGTAATATCGAACAGATATACCCAATTTGGTAAATCATAGACATACCCATTTTGGTGATATCAAACAGATATACCCATTTTGGCAATATCGTTCAGATATTTCCATTTTGGAAATATTGAATAGATGTACCTATTTTGGTAACATCTCAAATATATACCCAATTTGGGTACATCACAGATATACCTGTTTTTGGTAATATCACGCAGATATACCCATTTTTGGTAATATCGCACAGATATAAACATTTCGTGAATATCCACTAGATATGCCCAAGTTGGAAATACCTGCTTTGGGAATATCGAACAGATATACCAATTTTGGTAACATCATGCAGATACACCCAATTTGGGAATATTGCACAGATATACCTGTTTTGGAAATATCGTGCAGATATGACTGATTTGGAAATATCATGCAGAGATACCCAATTTGGTAATATCCCACAGATATACACGTTTTGGGAATATCATGCAGATATACCTTATTTGGTGATGTCGTGCAGACATACCCATTTTGGAAATATCAAACACATATACCCGTTTTGATATTGTTGAATAGATATATCCATTTGCAGAATTTTACGCAGATATACCCAATTTGTTAGTACAACGCAGATACACCCATTTTGTTAATATTGAACAGATATACCCGTTTTTGTAATATCATGTGGATATACTCATTTTGTTCATATCACACAGATAAACCTATTTTCGTAACATCGACGAGATGTACCGTATCGGTAATAACACGCAGATGTACATGATTTGCCAACATGACACAGATGTTCCCATTTTCGTAATATTGCACAGATATACCCATTTTGTAATATCCAAGAGGTATACCCATTTTGGAAATATTGTACAGCTATTCCCATATTGGTAATATCGTGCAGATATACCTGTTTTGTTAATATCACACAGATATACCATTTTTTGCTAACATCACACAGATATATCCATTTTGATAACACTGAACAGATATACCCGTTTTGGAAATATCGAATAGATATACCCGTTTTGGTAATATCACGCAGATATATCCGGTTTCGTACTATTGATCAGATATACCCAATTCGGTAATATAGTTCAGATATTCCTGTTTTGGTAATATCATACAGATATAACCATTTTGGTGATAACACACAAATATACCCGTTTTGGTAATATCGCACAGATATACCCATTTTGTTTATATTCCAAACATATACCCGATGTGGTAATATCGGGCGGATCTACCGGATTTGGTAATTTCGGGCATACTGTATATAACCGATTTTATAATATCTGGTGGATATTCCCGATTTGCTAATATTTGGCAGATATACCTGATGTGATAATATTTGGCAGATATACCTGATGTGATAATATCTAGCGGATATACCCGATCTGGTAATATCGGGTGGATATGCAGTACCTGATTGATACATTGTCCTCATCTGTTAATCGATCCTTTGCTCCAACTTACTTTGAACTCAGGACAAGGGATAGCAAAATCTTCCTGGTCTTGAGCAAAAGGTGATTTTTCCAAATCTTCGAAACAAAACATTTCTGGGAATGGGAATGGCTTTTGAGATGGGCAGCGAATGAGCCTATTGACCTTCCCTCCTCCTGCCCACCCCTCACCCCTGTCCACCCCACACTCCGTCCCTCTCTGGTTGTGATCCCAGACGCTCCCTCGGCCGTGCCTCGTGGAGCTTTCTCTGGGCGCAACCAGTCAGAAAATACGTCTCCGGGGAAATTGGGTGGCGGGGAAGGAGTGGTGGGATAAAGGATCGGGTATACGGAGAGGGAGAGGGACGGGTGGGGTGAGGGTTCCACGCACTTTGTGTTGCGTTTTGCACCCCGCGGACAATGCACCGCCATTCCTTCACACCCAGTTTCAAAGGCGTGCCAGACGTGAGCGGAGCTGGGCGTCTGTCAGGCGAACCGTGAGCCCTTCCCACAGTCTCCCCACAAAGGTCTAACATTCATCGCTACCTCGCCTCACTTACATTCAAGTCTATACGTGCCAAACTATTCGCCAATAACTTGACTTTGATACCTCGACCACCTCGTCATTGCACTGTCACAGTGCCCATTCTTCAATGGTCACCATTTCACATCCAGATCTTGGTGCAATTAAAAATGGTTGGACGTGCTCTGACAGCATTCTGCAGAGGTAGCTTGCCAACCGGTTTTTTTTAGTTTGGGTTCGATTCTTGACCCAATTGTTGTAAACTGTTGTGCTGGGGCTTCACGGGCAGGGTGTGACAGCACAACTGCTCCATCCCGAGGATGGATGCTATGCCAGGTGTCCTCTCTTTGGGCATTAGCTGATGGATGTTAAGGATCCCGTGGTGACTTTTGTGAAGAGTAGGTGAGTTATTGCAGGCCATCGTGAACAAATTTCAAAATCCTGCTGTAACCTACTCCAGCGGATGACCAGCCACTTCGTGAAATATTTGGGTTAGAAACTTTACATTGTCGACCTCACAAGAAGGTTGGAATCGGAGTATGAGGAGGAGTAATAGTAGGAGGAGAACAAGGAGGACTAGGACTATGACTATGAATGGGAGCAGGAGGAGGACTAAGACTAGTACTCGGCGTGTCGGAATAGGAGTAGGCATACGAGGAGGAGGACTAAGAGTTGGCGTAAGAGGAAGAGGGGGAGGAGGACTAAGAGTAGGCATAGGAGGAGGAGGACTAAGAGTAGGTGGAGGAGGAGGACTAAGAGTAGGCATAGAAGGAAGAGGACGAAGATAGGACGAGGAGGATTAGGAGACAATTGGGCAGAGTTACACAGCTGGGTTTCATCACTCAATTTCACTTTATTCATATCATTGTCACACCTAAAGTTTATAATGGTGTTACAATGATGTTAAATGAAATTTTTACCAATCCAGGGTTCTTTTTTTCTTCTTCTTATGCAACACATGGCAGCGTGTTTGCATCATTGAAGTGTGACAGTGCTACTCACGGACAAAGTGCCCCCCCCCCACTCTTTATGTTGGAATCAGAATTGGTGATTTTGTTCAGGGTGCCAGCAATAACTCGCTACTTTTAGCGACGTAGACCAGGGAATATTTAATGTCCACTAAATAATTCTGGCATACTGGACACCCAGTTTTGACGTCCATCCGAGGGAAGGCACGCATCGATTTCTCATCCTGCCTCAGAAACACTAGGATGAGAGCTTGCAACTGAGTCAAGATTCGAACCCAGGCGAGACAGCTCATAGGCGAGTGTGCATATGTCTCGGCTATCCTTCCAGCCCACACCCAATATGAAACTTCGAAATGACGTATGAATGCTGATGAGGCCTTTTGTGCATGCACTGTGTGTGCGTTTTGAAAAACTCGCTTCTGCTTGCCAGGCACGTTCAACCTGCCGTTGCTAGCAAAAATCTGTTATTCAAATCGTCTTTTAAACAATGTTTTCATCATTTAAACAAAAGAGTGGCAATTTCAGAATTGTTAAGCAAAATTGTTGTGTTCTTGGATACAAGTTGGATACAACTCATAAAAATATAGATAATAGTTGAAATATCTGTTTCAATGAGAGGTGTCGAGTTTGTGTCATTTCCTGTTGATACAAGTGAGTGGTGGCAGTAGATATAACACACACACACACACACACACACACACACACACACACACACACACACACACACACACACACACACACACACACACACACACACACAAGAATAAGTATCATCATTTTATGTGGATTTTAAACTTAACCTGTGCATTCACAAAGTCCAGATATGATCTTCCCATTGCTGTTATACACCCAAACCAGATATGATGTCTTCCCCAGGCAAGTCTACCTGATACATTTTGCTCCCACGTGAATAATAGCTGGCACAAGATTTGTGTATTTTCACATCGTGAAGATATTCTTTGTCAAAGAGGCAGGAGCCGTTGCTCTGTTTGGTACTTTCCAATTGCAGACATCCATGAACTAATCACCAAGCCTGTTACGTTCGCAGGAGGCACTCCCGCAGGGTTCAAAGTCTACTCATTGGCAGGGATGATCGGGGGTTCGAGTATTAAGCGCCCAACTGCGATCCTTTCGGCTTTGCATCAGTCCATGTCGTCAGGATTTTACACTGCAGGGAGCTGCAAGGTCTCAATGCTTTGGGCGACCCGAGAAAGTTCTCCAACTTTTTAGATCCTTGTGGAGGATCTCTAAGTCTTACTCGCATTGTTGTTCTTGTGGACTTTTTTGTTTCACAGCCTACAGTTTTCATTGAAACTTCCTGAAACTTGGCATATATATGTAAAAATTCCCTGCGCAGACAGTAACCATCTCCGATTTTGGAAATTCTTCCTAGAAAAAAAGTTGACGTCATGATTTCGCCGCTAATGGAAATCGCCGATACCATTATCTCTGAAACTAGGCAAGCTGTTTGAATTTTGTTTGCGGGAATCAAGCCGGGCATTAGCACAGATATATAATTTATCGCAAACCTGATACATCACAATGACGTCATATTCGTTTTTATGACGTCATCATTAAGAGGACGAAGATCGTAGCTCATTTGAGCTTGTTTGTTATGCAGAGGAACACTCCTTTCTTTCAGGTACTTTTCTTTGAGGTAAGTATTTTAAGATTATTTTAGAAGCTTTCTGAGCCATTTTAGTTAACAATCCTTATCACACACGATATATGGATACATGCCCGAATGACATTGCTGCAAAAGGGTTATGCGCATGAATGACGAGCATTCTGGGGCCGGTTACGTCATTCAGAAAGTCCCATATTTAGGGAGCTCTTCTTTACCTCCACCACCGAAGGTGGACGGAGGTTATGTTTATGCCTCTCTCTGTCTGTCAGTCTGTGCAGGATATCTCAAAAAGTTATGGATGGATTCAAATAAAAATCGGTGGCAAGGTTGGATGTGTGACAAAGATGAATTGATTAGATTTTTTTTGTGAATATCCGGATCTAGATGCAAGAACTTTTTAATTTTTGAAGTGATTGTTCACCATTAAGAGACAGGGCCAAAAACGAAATCTCACAAAAGTTGTGGACGGTTTACAACAAAACTTGGTGGATGATTTTGATAGATCAAAAACAAGCCCCTTAAGATTCTTGTTAAGGTCCAGATGCAGATCCCACCTACTCGTGGGATACTAAACGAAACTGTGCAGCCTGGTGGAGGAATGCGTTTTATTCCTGCCCCCTCACCCCTCACCACCCCCTCTCCCCTGCCCTTTTGTGATTTTTACCAATGTATACCTTTTGGTGTTTTGTTTTGAAAGTTTAATTTACCTTCTTTAGAAATTGTTGGGACTTTTTTCCCCTCATGGCATTTCTCTTATTAGGTAGTATGTTTTGAAATCACACTTGCTCTTAGTAATTTATCAGAAAGCATGGGTTAATAGATGAGTCTTGCTTTATTTGTGCTCACGTACTAGTTCCATTCGATAACCATCTGAGCTTTAGACACACATGCAATCCCAGTATTATTATATTTGTGCACCTGATTCCCTACTCTATTCGTCTATATTCTTATTCTACTTTTGGTAGATACAGTCTTGGGGTGAAGAGGTTTTTCTGTACACAATAGTAAACTGTTTCTTTGTTTTGGTATTCAGTTTGATAATTTCCTGTTGGGACCAGCTTACCTCTGTGCTGGAGTACAGTGGTAAGCTGGTCCCAAGAGCTGCGAACTGGCTCCTTGCTTTGATTTAGTTTCTTGGAGGGGAGGTATGCATGCAGGATTAGCCAAGTTCTGCACGGATGTTCCTTGGCAATTTCCTTGAGGATTTCTTTGTGGCAGATTTCCTGGCCCACCACTCTCACACGGTATTTTTTTTTCAGATATTTCATTTTTGAGGTCTTGCATCATTGTTATTTAGACTTAGGTCTTGCTGTTCTATGGCTTTACCTGCTTTTCAATGTGAATTTGGCACAATTGTTAAGTATAAATCAAATTTCAATTTTGTTGGAGTATTGTTTCATCATTTTTTTAGTTTGTGTCTCAGGTTGGATTTGTAGTTTATCATAATTTGATGTAATTACTGCGAGATATGTCATCCATAACAGATGCAGTTGTGCCTTTGTGTCTGTCCTTGGTACTTTCTCTCAACTGAGGTTAGAATCTAATCACGCACCTGTTTTTGGATCCTTTCATGGGGTTTACAGCTTAATGTCGGGAGAGATATTGTGAAGGAGAAAGACTGTGTTTTGAAGCTTCCATTAAGTGCATCACTTTGCGTTGGTGTGGAATTTGTACAGATTCTGGTATTGTATGAACCATAAGTGGAGGGAGCTATGTTCTTGTCACTCCATGCAATTAACAGCTTCGTGTCTATAATTTAAAGTTTTACATACAATGGTTTTTATTTTTTTGGTATACCTTGTCAAGGCTCGTATGAGAGCTAACACACAACGCACAACAAGGGGGGCATGAGACAAGAGGGGTGAGAGTGGGAAGGACAAAACAGTGGGGAACAGAGACATTAGGAGATCTGTGGAAGGGAGAGGGATGGGGCAGGGAACACGGGGTATACAAGATGGACATTACAGGGACTTTCAGAAAGGAAAGCAGGGAATTTGAAGGAGGTGGGTTTGGGGTGGATTAACGGGGGTAGAAAAGATCGAGGATTTGGATGGGGGACGATAAAATAGGTGGTGGTGAACAGCTGTTTTGAAAAACTGGAGGGAAGAATGAATTTGAACAAAGTGAAGGGTTCATTCCAAAGGTGGGGGAAAAAAAGGAATGAAAGAGTGAAGGTCAGCAGTGATTCGTGATTTTGGTAGTTTTACCAGAAAGGGGATGTTGGCGGACCTTGAGCGCCCTGCGGAAATATAGTGGGGACAAATCGCAGACAGAGCAAGGGGGGGGAGACCAGAGAGGAGATGGTAGAAGACAGAAAGACCACTGACCTGCCTGTGGTGAGTGAGTGAGAAGCCCAAAGACTCAGCCTCATCATGGGAGATGCCAATGATCCGAAATACCTTGGTTTCCACAGCCTGAACTGAGAACGTTGGGAGGCAGGAGCAGTACTCCATCAGGTTGCAGACGAAAGCTTTGCATGTGGTTGGGAGCTCAGGTTGCTCCAGGAAGGACTTTGCCTGATTGAGGATTCCCAGTCGGCAACTGGCTTTGGAGGCCAGGTTGGAAATGTGGCTTTCGCAGGAAAGATCATGGCAGATAATGAGACCCAGAAGCTTGAAAGAAAGGACTTCTTCCAGAGGATTGTTGAGAAAGTAGATGATGGGGGGTGGGGGGGTTCCAAACGGTTCTTTTGGAGAGACAAAGTGAGAGTGTGAGATTTGTCCGGATTGAAAGATATGTTCCACGTGTTGGACCAGAATGTGATTTCACCCAGATTTGCAGTGAGTGAAGTAGCTGCTGCTTGCCGCTCTGAGCGATGACAGATGGTACGGCAGAGGTCGGAGTCATCAGCAAAGAGATATAGAGGATTTTCCAGAGAGTCGGAGAGATCATTGATGGAAACCAGAAAAACAACAGGTCCCAGAATGCTACCTTGAGGAACTCCAGCCTGGACAGGAAGAGGGGATGAAAGAACTCCATTTAGGGCCACACGTTGACTGGGACAGGAGAGGAAATCTGTGAGCCATGAGTGGAGATGGCCTTGGATACCATAGGAAGAGAGTTTGGTGAGCACAGCAGGGTGCCAGACCGTGTCGAAAGCAAGTGATATGTCCAGGGATACGGCTCGGATTTCATGTCCGGCATTGAGGACCTCCATCCATTGTTGGGAGAGCAGAAGCAGCATATCCAGGGTAGTGACCTGGTATGAAACCAAATTGATGATCGGAAATCAAGCCATTGGACAAGAGGAAGGATTTAATGTCTGAAGTGAAGATGAATTCCATAACCTTGCTGATGATTGGAAGAAGACTGATTGGTCTGTAGTTGCAGGGGATCTGTTTTTGCACCTTTTTATGCAGGGCAGTAATGTTTGCTGATTTTCAAGCAGATGGCAGATGACCTTGAGCAAAGGAGAGGTTGAATAGAACAGAGAGAGAGGGCAAGCAAGCGCAGAGGAGCAGGTTTTTAGGACACGTGGGCTGATGCCGTCTGGACCGGTTGCAGAATCTGAGTCAAGGTTTGACAGTAAACTCTCCACCTTGACAGTAGAAAAGGGCACAGAGTCCAGGGACAGTTGGGTGCGACTGGATAAGGTGGGTAGAGAAAGTGATGGGTTTTGGACACAAGAATTCAATGCAAACACCGAGTTTCGGCATTCAGCCTTTTCACATGCGGTATCAGTAGTGCGGCCATTTGAGGTAAGGGAGGGGATGGAGGGGGAAACGTACACCGAAACAGATTTCATTAGATGCCATCAGGATTTTGAGGAGGGATGGAGGATTGAGAGTTCAGACATGAGCTTCGAAAGATGTTGTTGAACAACGTTTTGTTGAGCAAGAGTTGATCCATAGTTCTGTATCTTCTTCTGCATTCTTTTTGCTTTGCTTCCAGGTACTGCTGTTCAATTAGCTGCTTGTTCATCTCTTCTACGATTATTCCTTGTCAGAGTTTGCACTTTGATGGTCGGTATGTTATAGGTGTCTAATTTTGAGGTCGGCTAGCAGGATAGCCTATGTACACTCGCCATTGACCTGTCTCCCTTGGGTTTGAATCCTGATCCAGGCTATAAACTATCACCCTGGTGTTTTGCAGGCAGTGATACATCAATCTCTCACTGTCTCTCGGATGGACGTTAAGCTGGGTGTCCCATCTGCGAGCATTAGTTGGTGGAAGTTATAAATCCCATGGTGTCTTACACAAAGAGTCGGTGAGATCGCCGGCATGCTGAACAATTTACAAATCTGTCATGGAACCACCTATAAGACCAGACCAGTTGCTGTCCTGCCCAGAATGCGGGTAGCATATGGTCTGGTCTATTCGGACGATCCTTAACAACAGGTTACATTTCTTGCTATGTCAGAGTGTGTGTGGTTACTGTCTTGGCAGAAGCTATTGCACTATAAAAACATTGACCAGATGGCTCACATGTTTAATGTGAACGGCCATCTTCGAATACAAAAGGACAACCAACATATTATTGAGATAGTTCTCCATTACGTGAGATGTTAGGATGAGGACGCTGGTGCCTTCTGTGAACCATGCATCCGGAGTTCTCTTTACTTGGATGAGTTTGTTGAAGGCTTGAGCATAATTCAAGTGGAGAACTTCACATTTCTTGCACCTGAAGTCCACTACACAATATATCAGGGACTTGAAATTCAGTTTCTTTCCACCACCTGCGAAGGTGGACAGAGGTTATGTTTTCACCCCCATCTATTTGTCTGTCTATTTGGCTGTGAGCAGGATATCTCAAAAGGTTATGGAAGGATTCTGGCAGAATTGGATGAACAGGTTGAGTGTGTGACAAGGACTAATTGATTCGATTTTGGTGACGATCCGAATCTGGATACTACAATTTTTTTAGATTCTTCACCATTAAGAGATGAGGCTAAAATGATATTTTGCATGATATTTTGAAAAGTTGTCGACGGATTATGATAAAACTTTGTGGATGAGTTGGGTAGGTGACAAGAACAAGACGATTAGATTTTGATGTGTGACAAGGATGAATGGTCCGGATTCAGATCCAGCCTATCAGTGGGATCCAAAATGTAAACTGTTCAACCTGTCGGAGGAATGCGCTCCACCGAGCACCATTCTAGTTGTTGATTGTTTTCTGATTTTTCTTTTCTTTTTTGGAACTTTCAACCCAGGTATTTGTTTTATGTTTTCATTAATTCCTTCCAGTTAAAATTTCGAACCATTCTGCATTGCTAGTGTGTCCGTGTGTGTTTGTGTGTTCCTTAAGAATTCCTTTCCAGAATTCTTTCTACGATGTCTCACTCCAGACATTATTTATTAATCACTCTCCTCCATCACTCCATCCCCCCCCCCAAATAATTGTCGATTGAATTACTTTGGTGTTTTTTTTTTTCAACCGAGATGTTGGTTTCTTCTGTTGTTTGCTTCATCATAGCTTTTTGTGCTGTCTTGTTGTTTTCTAATTTGCTTTTGGTGTCATTTGAGTTTCGTTAATGCTCTCTCCCTCTATGCACATGCATTTTCTACACTAATACTCTCACTAGGAAAGAGGTAGCAATCACAGGAGCCCAGCTCAGGGAATCATCATGATGTAGTAACAATTTGCTCCAAAGTGGCAATAACAACACTTGTCTTTTTGAGACTTGTGGTGACTAATCTCGTCGCAAACAGTATTTTCTCGTCGAATGTGAGTGAAACTACCCGAAACTGCCCTCGATGTTTGTTCTTCATATTGAACAGTCACTCGCTCATCTGATCTTCTTTCGCTTGATTAAGATGATTGATCCTCACTCATTGACTGATGGTCTTTTTGATCTTTGTTTCGAACACCCCTGCACTTATCGATGACCCCTTTATTTATTCACAAGGATAATATGAGACAAAGAGCGACAGGGCTAATGGAATAGACTCATTAGGAAGGAAGACAAATGTGTCATCTATTTTTACTACGAATATGGCTCTCCTCTAATTGTGCTCTTATCTCCACCTGTCCTACATCAGAAGCCTTTATACCATTACCATCATTCGTTGTACTGCACACTTAATCTGCAAAGCTTGGCCATGTTTGAAAAATTTCAGCACCAACCATTTTGCTTTGTTGAGAAAATGTATTCAGAAACAACTCCAGATTACTAATGGTGTTCAGCAAGGCTCAACGACCATTGCATGCTCACCTGAAAAGTTAACAAAAGTGCGCTGTGGTGGTTCTTCTGGTTCCTGAATGGGTACATGACCAACATCCGATGTTTACTTTTCGAAATTCCCCTTGTTTTGTCTCTCTCACCAAAGCTTTTGACATGCATCGAAGGAATTCCAGAACCGGTCGAGTGGAATACTGAAAATTTCGGCTCGAGTGACGTCACTTTGTGAGTGCAGGTGCTTAAATAAAAGGTGAGAAGTGTTTTCGTTTTCCCACGTTTACAATGACGCAAACAAGGATGTAATATAGACTGTGGAAGGGAGCGGCATGCATGTAGCATTCATGGGAGGGGGTGGAGGGAGGGAGGAGAGGGAACCATTGGTAGTGAACGCTGTTCAAATTTCAAACCGGTAAGAGTGGGGTCGCTCCCCCAACACATCCTCAGTTACTCAATTACATTGAGTGTGACCACCGAATGTGCCGCATGGAGTACTATTTCATGAATAGCAAGCTTAATCAGTGGTGTGACCTCGAAGTATTTGAAAATTGACTTGACCTTGACTGAGGACATGTACAATTGTACATGTATCGCCATATATGGAACCCCATGTCCTTCCAAGCTTGGATATTTATTGAAGTAGTCAAGTCCCTCCTCACTTCTTTGCCCCTTAACCAAAATCTTACACCTTCCCCTGCGACTGGATTCGATAATTATGAATCGATATCGACCGTCTTCCTGATTCCTCGTTCCTCGCAGGCAGAGCAGCATTAAGCGCAGAACGTCCATCGGGAGGGGACATTGAAGTCGGCCATTCTGTCTGCTCAGTCTGCAATAACTCTGTAGTGGACGCTGAAGATTCCGTGGGACCTTTCAAAAAGAGGAGGCCATCATGTTCCAGTACCATGGCCAAACTCTACACTCCTGCCCTGAACTATGGAGGTAGAGTTGGGGAGGGGGAAGGGGATGCACCGCATCAGTGGCACAACTACCTGCCACCTCTAAGATGATGCAAACCAGCAGCTACTTGCCGCATAATCACGAATGAATCAGTATCAACTTGACCATTGTAAACACCACTCAAAATTCCAATTGAATTTAATTGATCACCATCACAACTATCCCCGTGCCATCCTCACTTCGAACGTCTGCTGCCGTATCGAAACGTGTCCTTCGAGGCATTCACACGTCTTTTGAAGAGATTCACAAAAAAATATTTTCCTTTATTTTTTTCACTTCGGTCGATCATCGCACCTGGTATTTCATAATTTGCATATTATTGATGTCAATCAAAAACATTGAATGTACATCCAGCACAGCATTGGTTTTGACTGCGGTCGTGTACATGAACAAGTGTGGTTACACGTTACAAAAATAAAACTTTTCTTTTTTATCCATAAGGCCAAATAAAAGACCAAAAGTGGCCTCGAGGGAAACCTCATCGTGGAGGACGATAAAGCAGCGTGGGTGGAACTTTGCATTTGAACACTCGAAGCCAGCGTCACATGCACACTCATGGCACCTGGTGAAGTTGAATCGGCACCAGACACGTGTATGTAATGTGTAGTACACAACCGTGGTATAAGACCATGGTTCAGCACTGTGATGCAGAGACCACGTCACAAAGGTCACGGCGCGCGCGCGCGCGCGCACACACACACACACACACACACACACACACACACACACACACACACACACACACACACACACACACACACACACACACACACACACACACACACACACACACCACCTGCAAAGTGCCAAACCACCCTTAAGCAACGAGTGCAAAATTCTTTCATTGATATGATCACTCGCAGAACATCGATATTAACAAATCGTCATGAGAAACATCAACGACGACACCGACACAACGACGCACGTATCGGTTGTCTGTCCCTTGCCAGGCCCACAATGGGTGACAGCAACGCAAATGCGTTTACATCTCATTACCGTCAAACACAATTGCGCTTTATCGATAACAGCTTATCTAAGGTGTATAAAAAATACTTGATATTTACAACGTAACACAATGGACTCTCGCGGACCATGAGGCAGCGAATGGTGACGATTAACATATATGACTTCAATGTGCAATAAACTCAGCAGAAAATGCTGGAGGGAAGAGTTGCTGCATCCATGTGACCCCCCCCTACCCCCACTCCTCTCCCAGCGTCGATGTAGCCCCTCCCCTGACCCCCCATTAAGCCCGCCAGCCCCCACCTTGTGTAAATGTCCATTGGGAGGGGTCACCCAGTATCGAGCCTTCCCTATCTCCACCACTCATTGTTGTGACCCCCAATCACCTTAAACCCAACATCGATCGTACCTTCCCTTATATTAATGAATTCCCCCAGCATTGATGTAACTTCCACCCAGTGTCGAGCCTTACATATCCCCGTCACTCATTGTGTGACCCCCCCCCCCCACACCTTCAACCCAGCATCGATCTGGCCTTCCCCCGCCACCCAGTGTCGATGTAACCCCCACCTTCCCCCAGGATTGATGCAACTACCACCCAGTATCGATCTTACTTACTCCCTCCTCCCAGTATTGCTCTGACCTACCCCCACCACCAAATGTCGATGTAACCCCCCCTCCTCCCCAACACAAGTTTGGTTTTCTCTCTCTTCAAACCATCCTCCCACCCTCCCGTTCCCCGTTTTCTCTTTCCTGTGGACATCCCTTACTGCTGCTGTGGAGCATTGTGTAGAGGTAGATGGATGGGCCACACGTTGTCCGCACAGTCTTTGCTTCAGTGAAGCAATTTGTGTTGAAACCAATTCGATAAATAAACTTCGAACAATGACGCGCAGAACCGCAAAACATTCCTTCATACGAACAACAAACAGGAGGTTATGGGATTTAAAAAAGTTTGAGCAGCTGAGATATGATGGGGGGGACCTCAGGAGAGAGGAGAGTGAGACGGATGAAGACCGAGACAAGGGAAAAAGACAGAGGCATCAGTACTGTCCACTAGATTGTCCCAACAACCCCAGTGTTCTCCTCGTCCACCTCGACGCACCACTCCACTAAGACCTCCCAGGGCTCCCCGGTTCCTCAACATCATCGCCGGCCAGAGCTGCATCGCGCGTTCGATATGAGGTACAACATGATGTCCTGATGTCCAGAGAAGGCGGCCATGTGCAGCGCACTCCAGCCGTCGCGGTTCGCGAGACGCGTATCTGCCCCGAAGCGCACGAGCAGTTTAACGAGCTCCAGGTTCCCTTCGATGACCGACTGATGGAGCGCCGTCTGTCCCTCCGGCCCGAAGGAGTTCACGTTGAATTCGCACGACGTCGAGGTGTTCTGCAACAGATGCTCCAGCTCCTTGGTGTTTCCATGCCGCAGGGCCTCCTGGAAGAGCTCCGTCTTGTTCATCATGATGGAGGGTGCGGTCAGTCTCGATTATGGAGCACACGCGCTCTGCAGGGAGGACATGAGGAACAGACGACATCGACCGTAAGAGGAATGGACTCGCAGAGGAGACCCGGACAGCATTTTGACGCATGGTGCACTATGGATGTCAACGTGGGAGGACTCGAACGTAATACTCACATCTCACGTACCTTGATCCTCCTCAATTGTGTTGGCGCTTCCTGATCTCCCTCTCGATGCTCTTCCCTGTCCCTGCGGCTCCTTTCGGCCTCTGTCTCGTGTCCGGCACTGGCTCGTCCACAGCGTCGACTCGAGTGGCTTTAAGGGGGGCGTTTCATTAGCGTGACAAACGTGGAGACGCCCCCGGCGTGGCGCACATTGGTTCTCGTGGAACGAGGGAAAAGGAGGGTTGGGGAATGAAGGGAGAGGGAGGAGGAGTGGTAACTGGCATGGAGAAAGGAATAGGGAGGAGGTCATGGGAGTGCGGGGTGGTGGTGTGAAGGCAAAATTTGGGGACGGGGAAGGTGCGTGGGAACGGCGTGAGTGGAGAAGAGCAGCAGAGACGCTGCTTTGTAGGTCGAGTCTTCTCTGTTGTTTGCCAATTGTATAAGAAAAATTATTCACCTTCTGATGGAGAAGTCACCTTCAGAAAGAACTCGCCTTGTTCAGATTGGGGCCTTCATCCTGCAGTGGAATGAAATAGGCTGATTTGATGCGGAGTGAAAGGAATTATAAGTTTGAGTCAGATTATTATTATTATTTATAATATTATTATTATTTATTACCTCTGCCACCAAAGGTGAATGGAGATTATGTTTTCGCCCCTTTCTGTTTGTCCGTGAGCAAGATATGTCAAACAGTTGTGGACGGATTCGGAAGAAACTTGGTGGACAGGTTGAGTGTGTGACCAGGACAAATCGATTTCATTTTTGGTGAAGATTCGAATGCTAGAATTTTCAAGTGATTCTTCACCAGTGAGAAATGGGGCCAACAACGATTTACAGCATGATATCTCAAAAAGTTGCGGACCAAGTTATGACAAAACTAGGTGGACAGGTTGGGTGTGTTCCAAAGAAGAATTGATTCGATTTTGGTGAAGATGCGGTAATTTTTAAGTGAATTTTTTTTACCATTGAGAGATATGGCCAAAAACTACATGTTGCATGATATTTGCAAAAGTTGTTTATGAGTTATTACAAAACTTGGTGGATGAGTTGGTTCGACAACAAGAATAAGCCAATTCCATTCTGGTTCAGATCCGATGTATCAGTGGAATACAAAACCTAAACATTTCAGCCTGGCGAAGGTATGCACTCTACTGAGTACCCTTCTCATTCTCTCTGTAGAGATAGACTCGTCTCCCCATTAGCAGAACGACATAGCTGCTGGTTTACATCATTGCTGTGAGCGTGATTGCGCCGCTGATGCAGTTCCCTCTGTAGGTTAGAGCAGAAAATTGTAAATTGTTCGGGGTGCCGGAGATAACTCGCCCAATCTTCGTGAAAGAGCCAACATCTTTTAACGTCCACCAAATAACCAGTGCTGGCAGACTTGTCCGCCGACTTCACAATCCTTCCAAAGTGTGGCACACTGATACCTCTCACCATGCATCTGAAACACCAAGGTGACGGTTCATATCTTGGTCGAGATATGGCGATGAAACATGCTGAGTTACTGAATAATTTAAGAGTCGTGAAGAAGATTGATTTAGCCTGTTTGGTGCTGCTGTCTGAGTGCAGGCTGGGATCCCACGTTTTCATGTGAAAGTACACACGCATATGTACAAATGTAAAGGGACAATGGGATATATCATTGTACTTTTACCCCAATACTGAGGATAGACATACTGTACACGTGCATGTTCCATGAAAAACTTCCAAGAGAGTGGTTTTCTAAGTGACATGCTCTGGGTTTGATTCTACACCTGACTATAAGACTGTTAGATTGCTATTTTACAACTCACCCCACCAGCATTATTTGCTGCTGTTTTAATTTAAACATCCCACCATGTCTTTCAATGAAGAGAAGGCGACGTATCCTGAGTACCATGGCTCTCCTGGCCTGACTTTTACCAACGCACACTTGAAGAGCGTGGTGTGCGTGTCAAAACACACCCCTCAACATGAGATGAAGGAGAGAACATCCTTCAACATGTGATGACGGAGTGTATCTTCCTGCAGTTGAGTGAAATAGATTGCTTTGATGATTATTAATAATTTTATATCATAAGTTGGATAAACTACTATTTCTTTGACGGCTCCAACTATTCTCACGTCATTGGCCGGGAACTTTTTTTGGCCCAAGTCTTTCATTTACCAGCTGGCCAGGCCTAACGTTCGACTGAAGGTTCCAGGAATTTGGCCAGGGTGCCAGCAATAACAACTATTCCTGCGATGCTGGGTCTGAATCCCATATCCTGTGTTAATATATGGTGACCCATGACATGAAGACAGTTTTCATTTCATTTGTAATTGTAAAGATCATGCTCATGCCAGAAACTATAAATCCGTGTACATGTTCACCTTATATATTGTATTGTCTGTACCAGCTATCTCATGAACTTTAGACACTACCAAAGAAAAAAAAAAACATGCAAAGTTGTAAAATTGATTTTCAGTGCTTTCCAACCGTCATCATACATTTGTGTCATTGCATTGTAATGGGTTGACAGGATGACCGAAATGTACGCACACTTGCCTCGAAGCTGTCTCGCCTAAGTTTGAATCCTGACCCACCTACCTATAAACTGTCATCACGGTGTTTGATAGGTAAGTTAAATAATCAATGTGTGCTCTCTCTTGGATGGACGTTAAACAGACGTCCCATATGCCAGATTGGTGGCCGTGAAGGATCTTGCGGGGTCCTTTGTGAAGATTCGGCGAGCTTTCGCCAGCACCCTGAACAAATTACAAATTCCTGACCCAACCTACAGAGGGCACTGCATCAACGGCACACCCATACCCTCAGCCAATGATCCACATCCTCAGCCAATGATGCTACCCCACCGCCTTGTGCTGCGTACAAAAGAAGAATAAGATTGAATTGAATGCTCATCATACTGTAATGCTTATGCCTTATCGTGTAGGCAATTGTGCATACAACAATGGAGCTCCATAATTACCGTGGTACTGTAGTTTGCACGTTACAATAGACTTCAACAAAAATTGCAGCGGTATTGTCACTGAGTGCCAACACCATGTCACCCATGCTGGGAAGGTCAAAAAGTAAAGTCAACCAAACTAAGGGAGCTCCCTCACCAACCGCATTTGCTTGAGTGCTTAGTATGCCAAAAGCCCTCAACATGACATGTCACAGTGTGAAAAATGGCCCTCAGATCCAGCAGGTCTAGAATTACTGACCACGGGAAAAGTCAGGATAAGGAGAGTTCAGTGTGTGCTCAGAATTTCTGGGTTTGGCTCCCATTGTACACCAGACCTTTGTATGCATACCGGATGAAGCCTTTAAGATGAAGAATATGAGAAACCTGCAAGAAGTTTTCAACAACAATAAATTGGATAAAATTATTGGAATTGATGAAATAAAACGAAAAGGTGAAATATTATCCTCACACCCCCCCCCCCCCCAACAAAGAGGAAACTACTAGTGAAGCTGGATTACTGATAAAATCAAAATTGGCTGGAAATGTTGGTTTAAACAACACAATGTCTGACTGACCGAATGATACAATTGATTATAAAATGGATGAATGAGAATGCAATCTGAAAGACATTCAAATGTCGTCCCAAACGACAAATCATGATGATGAAGTGGAAGAAATCTAAAACCAAATGGAAGAATTTCTTACGACTAAAGCAACAACAACAACAACAACAAAAAAAACACTCGCCATTATGGGTGACCTCAATGCAAAAATGAACAACAGAACAAGAAGACGATGAAGCTGTCGGAAATCTCAGACTCGGCAAAAAGAAATTGACGAGGAACTAATTTGGTGGAATTTTCTGCAAATAATATTCTACATCATGAACACCTTCTTGAAAAGGAAAGAATAAAGTAAATGAATGTGTACAAGTCCAAATGGAGGAACAAAAATTAAATCGATTTCATTTTGGTCCAACAGGAATAATTTATGAACACATGTGACTGCAAAACCGTTTCAAAAACTCGCGGTGACCATCTGTGGCCATAAGTAAACCGCTGTTTCATCTAAAACGGGATGAAAGAATGAAAAATAGAATTCCCAATTCATCTGATCTTGTAACAGGTTTCAACATTTGGGGGGCAAAACAGACGACGACAAATATGACCATCGACAAACAAATGGTGGTCTTCTTCTGTTGGCAGCACGAGACTGCGGGGTAATATCATTGGCTGAGGGCACGACTTTGGTACTGATGCAGTGCCCTCTGCTGGTTAGAGCAGGAATTTGTCATTTGTTCAAGGTGTTGGCAAAGCTCTCCGACTCTCAGTAAACGACACCGTGGAGATCTTTAACGCGTACCAACTAATACCAGCAACGGGACTGTCAGTTTAACGTCTATCCGAGGGACGGCACATTGATGAATCACCCTGCCTGTGAAACAACGAGGTGACCGTCTATAGCTGGGTCTAGATTCAAACCCGGGCTAGATATCTCAGAGGTGAGTGTACGTACCTCCAGACAATCCAGTGAACCCACAAAATGGTGCTAAAAGATGCAGAATCAGCAATTGCAAAGAGAGGCAAACGGACTGAGTCGGCAAAGAAATGAAGGGAATCAAAAATGTTGAAAGAAAAGGCTCGCTACTGTGTGAACTCAAGAAAAACTTGAAGGAAGACATTAAGAAGATGTAAATTTCAACACAAGAAGAATTGAAGAAGTGATTTATAGAGAAGAACAGAAGCTTAAAAGCAGAATCGGACAGGATGTGCTAAGATTTAGTTTTCTCGAAACGAAGTGGATGACGTCGGACCACAAACAGAGATCGCATCATTAATCGTGCTGAAGAATTATATGAACAAACTCTACAGTAAGACAGTCCACTTTACTGAGATCTCAAGCACGAAGAAAATCAACGAAGCCATCCCACCAATGGGATGAGGTTTGCTACAAGTGGCATGAAAAATGGAAAGACCCCAGAGAAGATGAAATTGTTGTAGATGGCTGAGGGCACGGTTTTGTGGTGGTAAACTGCACCACCAGAGGTGGTGGTAAACTGCTCAACAGTAAATTGGCGAATTATTAACAAAGTGCCTGCAAGATGTTAAACATTCCTCCAACTTCGAAAAATTTCAGAGCTTTAACGAATGCACATAACTAGAATGGCACTTGGTCGAGCGCATACCTCCACCAGGCTGAGCAGTTTGTTTTTTATCCCACTGATAGACCGGATCTGCATCCGGACCTGAACCAAAATCGAATGAGCTTGTTCTTGTCACCTACAAAACCCATCCACAAAGCTTCATCTGAATCCGTCCATAAGCTTTTGAGATATCCTGCATACAAACAGACAGACAGGGGTGAAAACATAACCTCCATCCACATTCGATGGCAGAGGTAAAAAGTAAATGAGAAAGATTGAACTCAAGAATTGCCATCCAATTAGCTCGCTCCTAAAAAGTTATAAAATCCTCACGAAACGTATCAATAGACAACTACAGGAGAAAGTGGATTCTAGAAGTGGATACTCAACACTTTACCACTTTCGAACAATAAATCTCGAAAAATCAAAATAATATATTTGGTATGTA
Organism: Eptatretus burgeri; assembly: GCF_056783735.1. Lineage (NCBI taxonomy): Eukaryota > Metazoa > Chordata > Myxini > Myxiniformes > Myxinidae > Eptatretus > Eptatretus burgeri. The sequence goes on along the minus strand of NC_140974.1, from coordinate 36,061,360 downwards.
ATGTCAAGGCTCATGGAAAGGTGACATGATGGTGTAGAATGCAAAGAAACACGAGTAGGGGCAGTGGGACAACAATTTGATGCAGGAAGGAGATAACAGGAGGAGGAGAGAGAAAAAGAAAGCAAACAAAAGCCTGCAAGTACTGTACATGCAGGGAGGTAGGGGAGGGTTAATGAGGCTGGGAAAAAAGAATTCACGGGCTGGGAAGGAGGGTCATCTGAGGTGTTGGCATACGGCCAATTTGAAACTTTGGAGGGAAAAGTTGGATTGCTAGACTGAAGAAGGAAGTTGTTGAAGTTGTAAAGGAGTGGAGGTAAGTAGTAAGGCTGGATTTCGCAAGAAGGAGGTTGCTGGAAGAAGGTGTATGAACTGGAAGAACTGGGAAAGGATGGAGGGATGATAGAGCAGAGGGAGTGAGAGTGGAAGAGAGGTGTTAGAGGCGACTGACCTGTCTGTGATGTGAGAGCATCAGGGACTGTACTTATGCATATTTGTGGGAGATGCCAGGGATGCTTTATATTCCACAATATCCATGAAAGACTGGAGTAAAACGGGGGCACCATACTATAGGGAAGAGAAGAGCAGTGCTCCAATGGTGCCAGATGGTATCAAATGCCACAGGTATATCCAGAAACATTCCCCAAACCCGTTGCTTGAGATTCAAGACCTCCAGACACTGCTGAGAGAAAAGCAACAGCACAGTGCTACATATCCAAATTTGAGTGGCTCAGAAGACATCCAAAACTGATGATTACATAATTTGAGAAAATGAAAAATTTGATGTGATGATGGATTCAATGATTTCTGCTTATAATTTGAAGTAAGCTGATTGGCCTGTTGGGGACCGGATCTATATTTTTTATTGTGGTTCACATGCATAGTGGTACATCATTGCATGTGCCATCCCTAGGATGGATGTTAAACTAGGTGTCCTGTCTGCTAGCAATAGTTTGTGGACATTAAAGATCCAAAGGTGTCCTTCGTGAAAAATAGGCGAGCTATCACCGGCAGCCTGAACAAATTCCTGCTCTAACCTATAAGGTGCACTGCATCAGCGGATCGCTGAGCCCCAGCAAGAACCGAAGCAAACCCACAGCCAGGTGCTGCATATGAACGAATGTGGGTCTGCAGTGGTGAAGCACCGTGCCTGTATTCTTTGCAAATCAGGTTCTGTTACAGAATGCAAGCACACATCGTAGCTCGGGTGGATGGAGGGTGATTGACGTGCAAAGAAAAACAGTGCTGCAAGACGACAAAATGCTGAGCATTTATTGATTGTGAAAATGACTGACTGTGTCGAAACAAATGTTGTCACACAAGCTCTCTATCACAGAAACACCATCTCCAAATACATTTATATAAAATACACCCGTGCGGGAGTGACCGTCATCTCTGCGAGAAACAAGCATGAGTGCCTGTTACCAAGGTGAAGTGTTCTCGGGTCAGGAGGGATTTTTGGCCAACTTTGAAGTCACGTGACACGAAAACGAAAGCGAATATCGAAAATCCGGCCTGACCAAATTTAGATATTGTCCCATACATTCATATGCCACAATCAAATTCAAGATCGCTTGAGAAATGTAGGAGATAGATTTTGAAAATCGTCATTTTCGCATTTTTTGCCAACTTTGAAGTCATGTGACACGAAAACGAAAGTGAATATCGAAAATCCGGCTTGAACCAATTTAGATATTGTCCCATAGATTCATATGCAACAATCAAATTCAAGATCGCTTGAGAAATGGCGGAGGAGATAGAATTTGAAAATCGTCATTTTCGCAACTTTAAAGGCCTCGTGACCTTGACCTTGACCTTCGGTGACATTGAAAGTCATACCATCGTGTACGTCTCATCGACCTCTATCAGGATCACTAATGACCAGATCTCCCGCTTCAACTTCATTGTGAACGGACGGACGGATGGATCGAAGGACATCGACACCCATATTATTAGGTCATGCTCGAAGAGATGACCTAAAAATGAGGCATATAATGGTTTAATAGCTACTGGAACTATGAGGGATATTATACATATATTGTTTGTTTGGTTATCAGACTAGATTTTTGCATCTATCACTAAAAGTTGAAGTGTGTGTGTGTGTGTGTGTGTGTGTGTGTATGTGTGTGTGTGTGTGTGTGTGTGTGTGTGTGTGTGTGTGTGTGTGTGTGTGTGTGTGTGTGTGTGTGTGTGTGTGTGTTTGTGTTTTATATATTCACTGCAGCTGATAATTGTATTAACAATAAGTGATAGGACATTAACACCTCTACTTCTCATTCACAGGTATTTCTCGTATTTCCTTTAATACCAAAAGTGCAGTTTTCTTTCAGGAACAGCACAATTATGGTTAACCGTCTTGAAATTGTTACTCTTTTGTCTAAATACTGAAAATCATGTTTAAAGACTATTTGAATTTCAGGTTTCACGTTAGTCACAGCAGATTAAGAGTGCCTGGCGAGCAGAACCGAATCACTGCAAATGCACACACAGTGCATGCGTGAAAGGCCTCATCAGCATTCATACATCATTTCAAAAGCCAAGTATTCACACACAATATTGTTTTGGTTTCGAACAATGCCCAAGCATCCATCCAGAATTTATAATCGTGATGGAAGAAATAAAGATGGAGTCAAAACAGATAAACCTAAATTTTGTGTCAGAGTCAGAATATCAGACCAAAATGAATGTAACAAAGGCAAATATCATGTTCAACCGCTACCCAAGAAAGCAAGAAATTCAAACTGATCATCTGCAAAGTTGAAGAAGTGAGCGATTGCATTTACTTTGGCTAACTCGGACAACTGAATACGATCAATTGAAGTAAGTGAAGAGATGCAGCAGAGTAGGATGTGAAGCATTTGTAAAAACAAATTAAAATGTAAGGAAAAGCAATTAAACTGTCTTTGTATCTGAAACAAAATGTTGAAAATCAATATATAGTACCGACAATAACAAATGGCAGTTTAACATAATATCTGGCAAAGACGATTTTGCAGAAATTGATCACCACATATAGAGCTATGGAAAGATGCTGTCTCAAGGTAACAAAAAGAGATGAGAAAAGAAGCCTTTGGGTCAGACAGAAATAAACTCAAAAACACTGCATATATTCAAACAACTGATATTGAATTGGGCGGAAGGAATAGCAAGAACAGACATTCGATGCACAACAAGAACTATAATGGTGCGTTCATACATCCCCAAGGCTGAACAGTTTACATTTTGTATCACACTGATAGGTGAAGCCTGAACCAAAATCTAGTCAGTTTACTCTTGTCACCCAACCAACTCATCCAGAACTTTTTGATTGATATATATATATATATATACATACATATTCGTATATATTTTCCTAAATACTGTATAAACATATATATATATATATATATATATATATATATATATATATATATATATATATATATATATATATATATATATATATATATATATATATACATACATACATACATACATACATACATATTCGTATATATTTTCCTAAATACTGTATATACAGATATATATATATATATATATATATATATATATATATATATATATATATGTATATATATATATATATATATATATATATATATATATATATATATATATATACTGTATATATAATATATATATATATATATATATATATATATATATATATATATATATATATATATATATATATATATATATATATATATATATATATATAATATATACATATACATATATATTCATATATATTTTCCTAAATACTGGATATATATATATATATATATATATATATATATATATATATATATATATATATATATATATATATATATATATATATATATATATATATATATATACACACACATATATATTCGTATACATTTTCCAAAATACTGAATATATATATATGTATGTATATATATATATATATATATATATATATATATATATATATATATATATATATATATATATATATATATATATATATATATATATATATATACACAGATATAGACATATATTTTCCTAAATACTTTATATACATATATATTGTTGCGGTTGTGGAAATTCGCAAACAACCATTCAGGTCCCGCAGGTGAGATATCTCTGTAAGTACATGTGTAGTTAGCCCCAAACCCGTTGTTTAGAGGGAATAAATGTGATTCATTCGGGCTGCGACCCTTTGAGATAGCCGTTTTTCTGTTCTATCTTTATTTTGAACCAACCACGTCTCAACCGCCATCACACAACAACCACAAACCACAACGCCGCTTCACAACAGCAACAACGCCAACAGCCACGATCTTTACCTTCACAACTCGCTCCCGCAAACATGGCATCACCGCCATTCCAAACGGCACCATGACCATAAACCACCACCATAAACCCTCCACCACCTTCACCTCTCCTCCTTCTACCGCCATTCCCGCACCACTTGTGAGCACCGAGCGTCAGGCTGTCTTGGGCTCGTATGGGACGCGCGCCGAGCTGCGAGTGCAAAATGCGGCCTTTCCGAGGAGAATTCAGATCAGGAATGCTACACGCCCACTTCTGATCCGTCCAATCAGCAAGCGTGGGGCGGTTTGGCCCCGCCTCCAGGCGCGTCGGTGTAGAATCGAGATATGCAAATTCTAGGATCAGGGGAGACTCACGCCCCTTTTCCTCCGTCCAATGGGCGAGCGTGGCTCCACCCCCGAGCTCGTTCTGATCCAGAAATTTGCATATGGGTTCTCCTGCCACCCTATAAAGCGCCGAGCGCGGGGCGAATTTCGGCAGAACCGGTTTTGGAAGAGAGAAGAGTCAGTTATGGAGAGCAGAGTGTGGCAGCGGTAGAGTGTGGCAGCGGTCGAGTCGGTTTGGGTCGAGTCGGTCTCGGCAGAGTCGGTTTGGGCAGAGTCGGCCTCAGAAGAGCGAAGAGAGTTTTGGGGCAGATTCGGGTTGGAGCGCGGAGTGGAGTCGGGAGGTGAGGGCGTACAGGTGGTTTGCTGCAGTCGGCTGAGGAGAATTGGGGAAGAGACCGAAGAGCTCGGGTCCGAGGCAAGGAAGACGGCGGTCGGCGACGAGGTCGCAGTGGAATCGCTCGTCGCGGGACCCAAGCAAGCCAGCTATACTCTTTCCCCAGAGCATCAACAATTCCCCCCCCCTTTTTTTTCCCCCGCGCTGAGATAGTGCGAAAAGGGGGCCCCGTTCCCACCCCACTCCAAGCAGTGCCAACGAAACCCGCGAAGGAGCATGAAGTCGGGGCACCGCCGCGCCGCCACATTTGCGGCTCATCACAAAGACACGGGTAGGATCCACCCGGTCTCGCGGACCTGACCGCTCTTTCAGGTCCCGCGCAAATATTGGCCCACAGGCCCCATCTGCCCCCTTGTCTTTGAGGGTGGCCCTTTTCTTTTGTTTCTGTGTAAACGTGTGTGTGTGTGTGTGTGTGTGTGTGTGTGGCGCCAGTCTGGTGAAGTAAAACTGTGTAAGTGTTGCCGTGTGCACGCGTAGTCGGTTGTAGATCTGCATTGTTGTGTTTCTTTTGTTACATCTGCTTTTTGTGCATAATTGCTTTAACTGTATATGTGTGCTTTCCGTGTGCCGCGGAATAAATGTGCATCATGTTGAACTGTTTTCCCGTTTCGCTTCGTCTTTTCTTTAATTGAATCTCCATCTTGCTTCACGTAAAGGGTTGGTAGTGGGCTTAATACGCCCGGATAATTAATTGGAACCGTCGAGGATGACCATAACACCGCTCAGTTATCCCGATAGTACGGAACGGATCGCTTAAGTGGCCCGTGTCCGGAGTCGACCTGCGGCGAGGTGTAATCACCCGGTCTACCCTTCGCTTGGGTACTTAGGTAGGTCGAGTTTGGCGAACAACCCTATCCCACGCGGGGGGCCGATTGGCACGATCGTGGTGAGGTCGAAAGACCCACCCGTGACTAGCTCCCGGCGTTAGTCCGAGAGGGTCACGACAGAATTGTCCGTCCGGTGGGCGACGTGCCGCGATTCGAGTTACGTGGCCGTTCGCACACCGGCGGGCACGAATTCCCAACAATATATATATATATATATATATATATATATATATATATATATATATATATATATATATATATATATATATATATATATATATATATATATACACACATACATACATCTATGAGGTTCGTCTAAAAAGTAACGGGACTGACTTCACAGAAATTTTATTCCAAAAAATAAATTCAAATCACAGCTTGTCCCGTTCAAAATAGTTTCCCTCCAGTCTCACACACTTGCCCATCCTATTCTTCCATGCTTTGATGCACCCCCTGGAAGGCTTCTTCTGGAATCCGGTGCTCCTTCATCATGGCCCTTTGGAGGGCATCCACATCAGGAAATCTGGTCCCCTTGATCACCCCCTTGAGCTTGCGGAATAGGAAAAAATCACAAGGCGCCAAGTCTGGCGAATATGGGGGTTGCTCCAGAGTTGGCATGTTCCTCTCCGCCAGAAACTATCAGTTGCTCAGGACACTGTGAGCAAGGGGCGTTGTCATGGTGGAGCACCCAGGCGTTGTTCTCTCAGAGATCCCTCCTCTTCTCCCGGATTGATCTCATGAGGTGCCGGAGGATCTCGTTGTACTCGTTTTGATTCACTGTTTGACCCTGTGGGAGAAACTCGAAGTGGATGATGCCCTTGATGGCAAAAAACGCGATGAGCATCACCTTGACCTTCGACTTCGACATCCTTGCTTTCATTGGTCTTGGTGATGCCTGACTTTTCCACTCACGACTCTGCCGTTTGGTCTCGGGATCGTCTTTGAATATCCACAAATCATCGCCAGTAATGACTCTCCAGAGCAGGTCTGGATCGTCCTCTCGGTGCTCGATAATGTCTTGACAGACAGTGACTCTGCTATTTCTGGTCCTCTGACAACAGCTTGGGGACCATCTTTGGCACACCTTGCGCATATCGAGATTTCAGTGATGATGTTCCAGGCAGTGTCCTTGTTGATGGAAAGTTCCTCAGCAATCATCCGCACAATGAGTCGACGATCTGCGCGCATCATCTGCTTCACACGCTCGATGTTGTCCACCGTTCTGCTCGTTGAGGGTCTTCCAGACCGTGGATAGTCTTCAACCTCCTCCCGCCCCTCTTTGAACCTCTTGCGCCATTCAAATCCACGTGCACATGACATAGTCTCTTCCCTGTAGACTTGCTGCAGCATTGTGAAGGATTCGGTAGGTATTTTGCCAAGCTTGGCAAGAAACTTCAAATTGGTTCTCTGCTCACGACTCATAGCACGCCGACTCAGACTAGACAACGGGCATGTAACAACGGGACCAAGACGAGACACACACACACATATATATATATCTTTTCTTCTTCTTTCGGCTGCTCCCGTTCAGGGTCGCCACAGCAGATCATCCGTTATGATCCACATAATGATTTGGCACAGGCACAGGATGCCCTTCCTGGCACAACCCTGGTCGCCTCTTACGACACAGGGATATGGTACACCCATTCTAACCGGGGCATACACTGGTACTTGGTACTCACTTCGCCGACCTCGGAAGGATGACAGGCTGAGTCAACCTCCTGGTGTGTAATAATTCAAGCGGCCAACGGGGCTTTAACTCAGGACCTTTTGGATCCCAAGCCACTACCCTAACCACTCCGCCAACACCAGGCTAAATAAATAAATAAATAAATAAATATGTATATATATATATATATATATATATATATATATATATATATATATATATATATATATATATATATATATATATATATACATTCATACATATATATATATATATATATATATATATATATATATATATATATATATATATATATATACATTCATACATATATATATATATATATATATATATATATATATATATATATATATATATATATATATACATTCATACATATATATATATATATATATATATATATATATATATATATATATATATATATATATATATATATCGCTATACAGCGTCTATACACACACACACACACACACACACACACATATGTGTGTGTCTATATACAGCGTTAGAACGAAAGTAGACGGGTAGTGTGTGCTTGTTCACGTTCTTGAACACCTGTGGGTTTTCCGAGTGATAAATTAAGAAAGGCTTCAGCTTTTCAGATGGAGAAGATGGCAGATGGAGAAGAAGACATGCTCTGTGCCAATCACCAAACTGCTTCCACATTAGATTGTGACACATCGAACTCTGAAGCAGAATAAACAAATTTGCAGAACAATCCCTGCTTCCTCTTGTTGCTGAAGTATTCTCTGTGGCTGTTCATTGCTGAAATAAGTGTAAAGACACAAAAATGTTGCAGTTGACATGAACAGTTGACACTAACTAATTAATGAACTAACAGTTGGCAAAAATGATATTTCACTATTTTCATATTATTTTCATCCCCTTGCTGAAAAACATCCTTGCAAATATGCATTTGTTGAAGTTTTTCTTGTCCCTGCATTTGTAAGGTTTAGTACTTTTGAAAGAGTTGTAACCAACGAAAATTGCAACCTTTGTCAGGCTTGTATTTTTCGTCTTGTTATATATTGCTGTATTGTACACTGTTCTTTCCCAATTCCTTCACCAGGTGATGCACGACGTCATCGCCGGGCACCAAAGGAAGGGAGTACTCAGTTTTTACTCCGTTTGTTTTTGTTTGTTTGTCTGGGCGATATCTCAGCCATCCTTTGAGCTTGGAAGCTGGAATTTGGGGACAAAAGTGAAGATGTGCTTTGGCAAAAATACTATTTTTTATTTTTTGATTAATAAATAAATAAATAAATAAATTATTATCGATTTATTAATTATTTATTTATTTTATTTCTCATCACGGCAATATCTCGGGCACCTTTTATGCGCAGAAGCTGACAATTGGACATGACAGTGAACAAGTGATTTGGCTATAAAGTGTATTTTTGATTTATTGATAAATCAACTAATCGATTAATTATTCATTTTTCAATGAATCACTTAATTTTCAAAAAGTTAGATTCGGTTGTAACAGTGTTGGTTTTGGGATGATATTAGCCAATTCATTAAGAAATTAATTATTTTACGATTATTATTATTACTTTTTTATTATGCAATTAATCAATCAATTATTGGACACCACTTCCTCCCAAGTCTGTCTCCGTGTGCTGCATGGCAGCGTCGCCGGACGTTGAAGGCGTCCCGGCAATGTCGCGCGTTGGACGATATGTTATTTATTTATTTGGCATGGAGGCAGTGTACTTTGAATGTACCTCCACTTGTTTATCATGGAGTACAGTTGTACTCCATATCGAGGGATGACACAGGAAAAAATGGCCGCCCATTCAATAGTGTACATAATGATACACTCATAAACTCCTAGAGTGAAGTCATAAGCATTTAAAAGCTAAATATTGTATTTACTATAATGTTTGCACTAAAATCCAAGAAGCATGCACCATACAGCAATTTTACGAGCAGAGGCACAACTGTCACATGAGATGGGTCTTGGCAAATTCCTTGTGGTTCACTTGACTATTCAAAGAATCGTATGGCACAGCCCTGATGATCCAAGTGACGTTGTCGTTGTGATTCAATCACAAGGAGGAGTTGAGCAATGAACCCTTGTAATTGTCAGAGATGATTTATTTGATGTAAGCTGAACCTTTTTTTTGGATACAACATCCTGTCTCAGGTAAGAGGGAGGAGATGGAGGGTAAAATTGTAACGAGCTCACAGTGGTGCCACAGTTGGACATAACAAGCAAGGGAAAAAATATATCGCTGCACATGTATAACAATGAATATAAATTAAATTGATGACCCAAGCAGAGATTATGCAAACCCTTTAATTCAATTCAATACTTCACAAGAAAGAGATCTTAAATCCCTCACGATGACAAAATAAATAATCAACCTGAAAAATATTTCTCGGTTCTCGAGACTGAGATCTAGAAATATAATAACATGAAATAGAGTGACATGAAACTAGACGAGAAACGAGAGTGACATGAAAAATTATCTTTCTTTCTCTCTGTGCCTCTCTCTTGCTTCCTCTCACATGTGACCATCACCTTTTACATGACCTCCGCCAACGAAGATGGAAGGTTATGTTTTCACCACTGTGTCTGTTTGTTTGTGACTTGGCGAAAAATTTTTTTTGCCAAGTATGTTGTTTGTCTGTTTGTGTGCAGGATATCTCAAGAAGTTGTGGACACATCTGGATGAAATTTGGTGGGGCAGGTTGGGTGTGTGATAAGGACGAATTGATTTAATTTTGGTGAAGATCCGAATCCGGATCTGGTTACGACAATTATTTAATTTATAAAGTGATTATTCACCATTACGATAGGGCCAAAAATGATATATGGCATCTCATTTCAAAAATGTATTGGGCCTGATATGTTCTCGTGGATCAGACATTGCGTGGTGGAGGTATGCACTCTATCGAGTGCCTTTCTAGTTTCTTATGTGAAAATTGTTTTCGCACAATGCGCTTTCACTTAAGATGCTACTTTTCAGTGATGCATCTACCACATTAAGCGAGAAATTTCCATACTCACTTAAGCTTCTGGCAAAGGCCTTGTAGGCTGTGGGGTGTTCTAACTTATCAAAGAATGCCATGGAACGATGGAGGATGCCCAGTCTGTGGCTAGTTTTGGAGGCCAGCTTTGCAATATAGTCAGCCCACAATAAGTCATGGCTGATGGTGAAGCCTAAAGTTCAATAACCTTTTCCAGTGGCTGACCATGGAAATAGATGTGCATTTGTTGAATCACCCTTCTGGAGTGGTTGATGAGACTGTGATTTGCTAGAACTTAAAGACGTGTTCCATTTGTCAGAACAGCATGTCATCTATTCCAGATCAGCAGAGAATGGCACAGCAACAATCTGCTTGTCAGTTGGATTAGGTAATTTATGACATGATATGGAGTCATCTGCAACAAGGAAGAGAGTTTTGTTGCTGACGAGAGTAACCCCCATGATGCATCAAGGCACAGCAAGCACTGTCATGGCGCAGCACTCACCTCTTTTTCTTCCCATATTCCCTGATCAGAGCTATTAGCAAAGGTAAATTGTGAACAATAGTGGGCACACTCGCCCTCCGGGTGGGAGTACCCTTCTCAGTTTATCGGAGCTGGGCCGGAGTACGTATGCGCTGGAGTACGTGCACTGCAGTTAGGCTAAAGTAGCTGCTCGTCTGCTGGCCTTGGATGGCCACTTAAGGCCAGTATTGGGGTTAGAAATCAAGGTAGAACCGACTTTGGAACCTCTAGATAGACTCAAAAGCTGTTCAATGTCAATTTTGGAATTTCAATGACTTCCACGTTTGCTCCATTATAGTAAGACAGATTACCTAGATATCTGTAAATGATTCAAAGCAAGTATGTGAAAAAGAAAATAAATTGAGAGCCCATTAATTCGCAGTCAGCTGCTCCATCGGATCCAGAATGTCTGCCTTTCTGTCTGCAAACAGACACATCACCTACAATTCGCTGCCAATCAAGTGAATTGAGGCTTGTCATTCTTCACAGGCTTGTTTGGAAAATCTCTGCCTGGTTCATTGAGACATACAGTGTTTGTTAAATCTGTTTTTAGAGATAAAGAAACGAATGTAGTTGGAGATGATTTACAAACTTAGAACATATCTTGTTATGTAAAACACAATCAAAGGTGAGTTATTGACGAGTGAGAGCTGCACGGGAGTGTGTGGGGGCAATTAACAGCTGCCGTGGTGAGATCCAAAGGCTCATGGGCTGTGGGATAGGGAATAGGCTTGAAAGGGCCTGAAAAACAGGATGCTCTTGTGTTCAGAATTCCACTGGATGGGTGAATTGGGAGAGGTGTATCAAAGGCAGAGGATTGTGGGAAAATAATACTTGTGTGAAAATGCACTTGGAACCTTAGAAAATGGTGTCAGACTATATAAACCACGACAATAATATATTTTTGAGGACGTTTCCAGAAAATGTGTCGGATTTTATAAGGTTCACACGTTAGGGTTTTTGACCGATGCCCCTTGAGATCATTTCTACAATTTTATTTTTTTGGAATTGGGGATATTGTTGAAAATGGTTCAACTTTGATATAAATGTAGTAGATGTGTGGATTGTAAATATTGTTGACTACCTGAAACATAACATTTTTATTGAAGTAAACAAGGAAAAAAAAAAGTAACTTCATATTAACCTTAGAATAGTACAGACAAAAACAGAATGCAAGCATCAATGGTCAGCTTTGAAATAAGAATCACCAAAGAAGTGTTGATTTTGTCCTCGCAGTGAAACTGTTGAACAGTGTTAAAAAGCTAGCTGTGGAGTCTGACACCAGGCCTCGGCCTAGCAGTTCCCACGCTCTCCAAAGGCCGAAGGATCGGATGTCAGAAAGAGGACTTGTTAGCTGCTTGACATCTCTGAGAATCTCACGCTGAGGATTCCCAAGCCCTCGCCTCTCCCCCTCCCCTCTCTCAGAACCCCAATAACTCCAGTCTGACTCTGCCAGGCTCCATACCCCACCCCACCACTCCTCACCTCCCTCTTAGCCACCTATCTCTCAGGCCTGCCTCACACAGAGGTCTAGGAGCTTTGAACTCTTAAATATAAGATGGCATTTGGATTTGAGAGAGTATGCAATAGGCTGTAAAATCATTTAAGTGGAGCAGTAACAAGATTCATCAAACCATTTGCCTTCTTCAGTTCAGACAGCATGTAATCACATGCACAGAACTCATGACCCAACATTCAAAAAGTAGCTGCTGGTCATAACATGGAATGGAGTCTTTTCAATTCATAGATTAACAATGGTGTGTAAAACACATCATACAAGGAAAGATATTTTAGGGAAACGTGAAACTGTCATCCGCACACACAACAACTGAACAGAGTTGTGAACGGTTTGACAGCACTATGGTGGGTGTAACACAACATTTTGATTATTTTGTATGTCCGTTGTTTTGTCCATTGTATCATGACATTCTCGCTATTCATGTTATACACATATAAGTTCTTCCAGTTTTTTTTAGAAAGTCAACCACAACTATATCATTAAGATCTTAAGTGTATGGAGCAAGTTGGGGTCAAATTAAGTACGAGCATTTGCGATTATCTGAAAGCAAAATGAACGAATTTTTTTTTGCCAAAACTCACCAAGGCATGAATATCCAATAGATATCATGATATCACATTCAATCAACTCACACTGATCATCTAATGCCATAATGCAGCTCGAAAGTCATGCTTGAGCCTGTTCGGTTGTACACATGACCAACTTTTATCGGAGGCATTGCCTTCAACCTTCAGGAATTGATCTCGGCATCAAACTTAACTTTTTGTAATAGTTATTAGTTACTTATTCAGAGTTTTCACAAGCTTTGTTACTTTTGTTTAGGTGTAAAATATTTTCAATACTTCATAGATGTCCACCTACTCTGTTTCGTGGACCATATTCTCAATACTCCGTTTAGTCCAACATGTTCTTTCCATTTCTTTCACTGGTTAAAACATTTCCTTGATGCTGACTATTGAATGATAGCTGCTTCAATGCACGATGTTCTTCAAGAGTCACTTCCGAGTGAATGCGTGTTTCATACAAGTGATGATGTGGATCAATAGTTTGTTCGAAGTATCTTCCAATGGGTTGCTGAATGTCATATTATTCAGTGACAAGGATGGACAGGTTCAAATGGAGAGCATTGTTCTGGCTCATCTTGTGGATACAATGGTCCAAACAATTACAGACAACTCCTGGTTTGAGAATGAGTTGCATTCCTGGATCCTGTTCTCAAAATGAAATGGTTCTCAAACCGGAACACACTAGAATTTGATCGAAACCAACATATATAACACCATAATGATCCGTAAAACAATGTAAATAGTCATTAAGAAGAATTAAAAAACAAAGAGTGTGGTTAAGTTGTTATTAAAGTAAATATAAAATAAGTACAGCACAATAATACATGCATATGGGCATAAAACAGTACATTAAATTAAAGGCACTTAAATAAATCAAAATGTACATCAATCAGCCAATCATGCGGACAGAAATGACGTTCTTTGTGGCGGACGTTCTCAAACCGAGCGTTGTTAAACTGACAGTTGTCTGTATCCTAACGCTGTCTGCAGAGAGAATGGCCTATGCCAACAGATGAGTCATTTTGATAATTTTATGCAGAAAAATGATTATAATGATGATTATAATAACACAATATTACGACAAACATTGCTACTGGGATTGTCGGGAAACCTATTGGCTCGTGTACTAATCTCTGAATTGTCTAGTTTGGGTTAAAATACTGCACTGCTTGAATAGTTTGACCATAAACTGTCATCCTTACCCTCTGCAGATTCATGGTCGATTCATGGAGCATGCCCCATATTTTGGATGTCATTGAGCTGGTTGTCTCTTCTCCAGAACAGAATCATTTATGGATGTCAAAGCTTCCACAGTGCGATCAGAAAAATGGAAGCCATTTTGTATAAGTACCCAAGATAAATTACATTTCCTGCTCTTTCTTTGCCCCAACAAAAGATGTTGACTGCACTTTCACCTCAATACTTTCAGACTGTAGCTCATGATACCACTCTTATAAAAGAGGCTGCTGCACGAGGTCATACTTTGCTTTAACAGTTAGAGTTCGTTATTATGTCCTCATATGCATTGAAAACACAAGTATAAGAGATATTAAGAGCAGATACAAAGTTTACTGCTATCAAAGAATGCCATTTTTCATTTCATGCAATTATACCTTCAATTCGACTCTTTGTAATGGCTTCTGTGGCAAGGAAAATAACATGACAAGCTTGCAGCTAAGTGTACTGCAAATCAGCACAGGAATCTATGAAAAGTGGAAGATGCTGTGGATTTACATTGGATGTGCGTGAGCTGTCTGTGAACTATCACCATGGCAACTGTGGAGCATCACTAAGCTTTGTGTTCCACGCGCAGGAAAAGAGACAACTGAATGACGAAAGATTGACAGACACGGGAAAGAGAGGGGGATTTGGTTGGCAGGCTTGTTTTAGATTGAGCAGGTGCTGCACAAATAGAGAAAAGGTATGGCAGACCAGGACAGCAGGATGTACAAAAGGAAACAAGAACGGCATTCGGTGAAGCGTATGCCTCCGCCAGGCTGAACAGTTTACGTTCTGTATCTCACTAATAGGCCAGATCTGCATTCATACCTTAAATAAAATCTAATCAGCTTGTTATTGTCATCAACCCAACTCATCCACCAAATTTCGTCCAAATCCATCCACAACATTTTGTGATATCGTGCTATATATCATTTTTGGACCCATCTCTAAATTGTGAAGAATCACTTGAAAAAATTAAGAGATTCCCGTATCCGAATTTCGATCTTTACCAAAATGGAATCAATTCGTCTTTGTCACACACCCAACCTGTTCACCAAGTTTCGTCCCAATCCGTCCATAGCTTTGTGAGATATCCTGCTCAAAAACAGACCAACAAACAAGGGTGAGAATATAACCCCAGTGCACCTTCGGTGGTGGAGGTAATCAGTCCACCCTTTGGTGGTCCAAAATGTCTGAAACTCCAAAGAGCAAAGAAATTCCAGCAGAACTATCAAATTCTGCTCCAAACTATACCCAGATGACTCACTTATGACCTTCATGGAGAGGGTAATCTCTCTTTTGCCCCACCTGGATTTATCTGATGTTGTGCCATGCGTTTTTATTGACTCATAATGCCATCAGGGCAGCTTGAAAGGATGGCACAAAATCACCCGAAGCGAAGATAAAAGGCGATGATAACACTCCATGACGCTGCACACGAAGGCTATATATGTTATAAGCAGCTGAGATATTTCTTGGAAGGAAGGACTTGGCTTAGCAAAGAATGGAATCTGGCTTTGCGGGTAATTTTGGAGATTGGGTAAGCGGGCAGGACAGACCATCGGTGATGCCTTCGTCAAAAGGATCTAAGTATATATTGATTGTAAGTAATACTGTATTATAAAGTTTGGCAGAATCTTTCTGAAGACATCAAAGTTTAATATGTTACTTGCCTAAACTAAACCTTGGTCTTGGATTTAGATAAGTAATACAGTTTGCCTCATCTAATTTTAACAGTCAAAAATGCTGCCCCATTAAGTCCACCTTAGGACATATTGTTGTGGGCCAGGGTTCGGTGCCGATAAACGACCACTAGGTGGAGCAGTAGAGTCGTCTCCCACCGAACACCCGGAATTTAGGCTGTAACTCTTGGATAACTCCAAAGGTCACGGGTCCCTTAACGGACCGTGGACGCCAATATTTCGACCAGGTGGCTTAGGATTAATTGTCTCGATCTCCAATATACCTAACTAACCAAGCACTCTAGCTACCGGGGAAACCACACCCTCGATGGGCTCTGTCGAACCAGATCGCTCTAGTGACTCGCCTCCCGATTGGACGAGGGGTTGTCGGGCGACTCGTGGCCGCCCCTCATTAGTCGGGCCGAACACTCCATCTGGCTAAGGCGAAGCCAGCCCTGAGGTGATGAGCTTCCCTGATTGGACAAGGGGTGGTCTGGTGTGAGGAGCAACGACCACCCTCCCCAGTGCGTGTCTGAGAACCCAGATGGAACAACTATGGGAGCACCCTATTCTCCATTCACCCTTGTAGCGGGGAGGGGCGATCTCGGGTCGGCTGTCGGGCCGGCCGCCGTTGATTGGATGAGCTCACGGTGGGCGGAGGGAACCTCACCCCTGTACGTGACACGCTGCACGTGGGCGATGGATGGCGATGGTGCGAAAACGAAGGAAGATTGAAGATGTAAAAAACCTGACGATAAAAGTAACTCGTAGCGCACACATGTAATTAACTCATTAGACAGAAGGACGGGACCCTGACTATAAACACATACTTATCGAAATAACTGAACTGTGGAGACTGCTGTCTGTCTGTGTGCACATGGCTTCCAGATTCGTAACAATATATGTCGCATGATGATTGCTGGAGCAAAACGTTTGGACCAACATTAAATCTTATGAAAATAAGAAGGTGCTTTACATCGGAATTTACTCTGTTTTTGGTTCTAAAATGCCTCTGTATGGGTTATGAACAGTATTCCTTTATTAAACAGACGAGTTTGTATAACCTCATAATAAAGAGAACACAAAAAGCAAAATAAAAATACTCACAGTCAACAAACCATTGACAATATGTATTGCTGTTAGTCAAACCTTCAACTACAACTCATAACCACCTGCTGGAACAAACGTACTTACAAAAGCAGTTCTCTCAAGGTGAGGCCCATGCATTTTGAGTGAGCCTGTTCCATCTCCAGTTGAGCCAAAGGATC
>NC_140974.1:35841563-36041563 GCF_056783735.1 Eptatretus burgeri | reverse complement strand
ACTGCATTTAAGGCCAGTAAGGCCCAAGAGCAGTAATAAACATTTTCATTTCATGGCCGGCGAATCTTGTTAGCATAATGATGTAATGACCAAGTCTACTGACTACTATAATGGAATCGGAATTTAAAAGTTGAGAGAGACAGAATCGATTCCATTATAGTAGTCAGTAAACTTGCTTAATACGTCATTATGCCAACAAGATTCGCCGGCCATGAAATTAAAATGTTTATGACTTCTCTTGGGCCTTACTGGCTTTAAAAGCAGTGAATAATAAATAATAATTATACCGTGACCAAATTACCTTGTGACAGAATTACCGTGACCAGATTTCCTGTGACCAAATTACCTACATTCATATATATATATAAATATATATATATATATATATATATATATATATATATATATATTTATATATATGAATATATATAATATATATGAATATATATATATATATATATATATATATATATATATATATATATATATGTACATCGATCTATAATTCCAGCAATCTGTGTGTGTGTGTGTATCTGTCTGTCTGTCTGTCTGTCTGTTTGTGTGTCTGTCTGCAACCACCGTTTCACGACGACCACCGGTCCGATCGGATTGAATCTTGCCACGAGTATTGCCGGGGCCCCGTGAATGTGCCGTTTCAAGGTTTCATGTCAATCGGACGAGCGGTTCCCAAGTTACGGCCATTTTATTGCCTTTTTGGCCATTATTACGGCCATCTGTCGAACAATAATGACCAATAACGTCTGTCAAGCAATGACAGGACACGGTGGTATGACATCACGAATGACGTCACAATTAATGTTAATTTTTTTATTTTTAGATTTTTTTTTGCACGATTGACGTCACAATTCTTCTTCTTCTTCGTTTCGTATGATGTCACATTTGAGGGGGCGAGAGAGGGGAGGGAGAGGGGGGTGAGAGAGAGGGGGCGTCACAATTCAAGAGAGGGGAGAGAGGAGGTGGCGTGAGAGGGGGACGGGAGAGGGGTGTGAGAAGGGGGTTGAGAGTGGGGCGAGTTGTGCCAATATATATATATATATATATATATATATATATATATATATATATATATATATATATATATATATATATATATATATATATATATATATATATATATATATATATATATATACTAATATTTCGGCATACCCTTTTTTTTGTTCCACCATCAGATTTTTGTTGCTGCATGAAATGAAACAAGCTTTGACATATATAGTAATGATATTAGTGTCTTCCTTAAGAGGCCCCTCAAAATTAGTTTTGATGATTATGGTTGTTAAACAGTTCATGTTCATCCGACTGTTTTTATAATTCCTACTGCACTTCATTAGAACATAGATCGTGGATGGATGCACAGATCCCAGGAGAACAACTATAGCTGTGCAGAACAATTCATATTATCGTTGGATAAAAATGATATTTAATTGATATTATAATAGTTTATTTAAAATATCTTCAAATTTTGTGAGTTTTTAGTTTGTTGTGAAATATTAGGTCCTCGGGTCTCCGCATAGTGGCGTACAGGCTTTAGTCGTACTTCTGTTTACTACCGTAGAAAATCACAGAACCATCCGATCGACATGCTGTTAACAGTTTCAGAATCAGCTAAATTCTACAAGATATGAATATGTAGACGAAACTGATCCGGCCAGCTAAAATCTACAAGATATGAGTATGTACACGAAACTGATCCGGCCTTTTGGATCACTTTAAAGTAGGGTGCCCTGTAATTTTAATGCACTCTATGGATCCTCTGGAACTCACGAATGGTACGCGTTGTGTAGTCACTAAACTACGTGGTAATGTCATCGAAGTGGAGCGACTGCGGGACAGTCGAAGGGGAAAACCTGAATGATAATCAATGGATAAAAATGATATTATATATTGTTTAAAATATATTCATGTTATCTGTCTTTTACCATATGTTGCCAGTGACGCCCGTCTAAGACAGGCACCTTCATGAGTATATGTATATATATATATATATATATATATATATATATATATATATATATATATATATATATATATATATATATATATATATATATATATATATATATATATAAACCTCCATTGTGCAGAGTATTCGTGCTGCCAAAGCAGTTTCTCCTTGGCGATAGGACAAAATCCTGGATGGGTCACCACTCTGACACAGTATATCAGCATGCTGGCATATATATATATATATATATATATATATATATATATATATATATATATATATATATATATATATATATATATATATATATATATATATATATATATATATATGCAGATGTTTGGTACAACAGAAATTTAATATGGATACAAAGAAACAAACATGACATAATAGTGACTGAAGCTTTTCATGCTGCACTCTTCAGGGTAAAAATTGCAGCAAGTGAAGGAGAAAGTGAAGGCGTGTGCTTTTTACGCAGGTCTCAATAAGGAAGGCGCTGATTGGTTCAACCGTAATGACGTCACGGTTAATCCGAACGCCCATTGGTCAGCTCATCATCTTCACCTCAAGCTCCCATTGGCTGGAGCAGAGTTCGTCGATGATTGACGTTTGCAACCACATCCTGGAGAGAGGGGGGATGGGTTTCCCCTGAAAGTCCATTCACCATTTGTTACCGTACTTCCCTTGATCTTTCCATGCTGAAAGGGACACAGAGATCGAACGAATTCCTTTTGATGACATAATATTGGATCGGTGGTAAGGATGAAGGTTGCTTCCAACATACGTAAATGAAACGAGCTCCGGCCTCGGCTCAATATCCTGAACATATCTACATTGTACTGGTCTGCACAGATAGGGTTGGCAACCAGGTGCTGTGCAATGGCAGATGAAGCAGGTACAGTGGTCGGTGGTTGCTGGATATTTCTGCATGCTCGCACTGGTTGTGTTCTCACCCTCACAATCTTTCTTCGAATCGCCAAGGGGACGTGTTGTTTGATCCGATCAGCCAATCTTAGTGTTGTGCGGCCCACGTACCGAGCTTCACATCGGCACTTAAACACACAAATTGCATTGCTGGTTTGTGAGGTGGGTAGCACATCCTTGTTGACTGATGTCAGCAAACGGCGAGAGGTAAAGATTACTCAGAGTTGCACAGCCAGAAACGTGTTGGACACAATCTGTTTGATTTGTACTTCAAACCTTCATGATGATTGCCCTTTCCACGGCATCCTGATATAGACTGGACATTTGGCCGGACCAATCTTCTGATCTGCTCCAATCGAATCGAACTCTGCTCCAGCCAATGGGAGCTCGAGGCGAAGATGATGAGCCGACCAATGGGCGTTCGGATTAACCATGACATCATTACTGTTGAACCAATCAGCGTCTACCTTATTGAGACCTGCGTATAAAGCACACGCCTTCACTTCCTTCTTCACTTGCGGCAATTTTTACCCTGAAGAGTGCAGCATGAAAAGCTTCAGTCAATATTATGTCGTGTTTGTTTGCATCCATATTAAACTTCTGTAGAACCAAACATCTGTGTATTTATCTTAAATGACGTTACTCATAGAGAACATTGTACTTTACGGTACTTCTACATATCGACGGTCCCCTGTGCCAGTGCGCATGCGCAGCCTGAGCCGGAGCCAGGGATGTTGTGGGTGTTTCAACCTGTTCAATACTTGTTTGATTATTGTCGTTCCACGCTAATAAAGGGGTCGAACAAATTGAACTCTGTTCTTATTTATAATCAAACAACTTGATGCAGTCGAGTAAAGATCGTCGGTGCTGAGGAGGACACGACTGGGTGAAAACGGATCACGAGAACGTCGACAGTGAGTTTGGATTTCTCGGGTACTGTACCCAATCTTCGCCCCCAGGACACTGTACACACGTGTGCATCACCGAAAATAGAACGTTTACTCCAGAATAACTGTTCCTATGGCGCCGGTGGAAGCAGAGTGCCCGATCGAGGGTTGTGACTATATGGCTACACATGCAGAGGCGGCAGTGGTGGCGGCCATGTTGAGTATACACGCCACTGTGCACGTCGCCGCCCCCAGGGCAGCGAGCTCGAATGCCAAGATGGAGAAACTCAAGCGTCCCTCCATAGCACTGGCCGGAACGGGCGAGGCCTGGTCGTACTTCATAACCCGCTGGGGCGAATACAAAACAGGTACTAAGCTTGTCGGACCCGACATAGTCGCGCAGCTACTGGAGTGCTGTGAGGAGGAGCTGAGAAAGGACCTCACTCGCGCGGCGGGTAGGAGCCTCGTGGGCAGCGATGAAGAAGACGTCCTCGCCGCCATGAAGGCGCTCGCCGTCCGGACGGAGAACACGATGGTAGCTCGAGTGGCCCTGTCTAACATGCGGCAGGGACACGAGGAGCCCGTCCGGTCGTTCCACGCCCGCATCAAGGGGCAGGCGGACACGTGCAAATATGAAATGAAGTGCACCAAGGCGGGGTGCGATCAGGTCAACGACTTCACAGAAGAGATATTGCGCAACGTGGTTGCCCGTGGCATCGCGGACCAAGCAATACAACTTGACCTACTCGGTGAGAAGAACCAGGACATGCCATTAAAGGACATGATAGAGTATATCGAGGCCAAAGAGTCTGGAAAACGCTCGGCATCGCGCCTGCTTGACACTCAGAGCACGGACGCGATCAGTAGTTCGTATCGGCGGGGAAAGCAACAGGACGTCCGCGCCAGAGTAGGAGCCAGGCCGGAAAAACGGAAGGCCAAGCCCGAAGGAGTATGCATCTACTGCGGCGAGGTGGGCCAAGGCAAAATGCCTCAATGGCACGCCAGACGCGCCGAGTGCCCCGGATACGGTAAAAAGTGCCGGAAGTGTGACCGCCAGAATCACCTCGACAAGGCATGCCTGGGCGGCCGATCAGCAAGACCCCCATCTAAGGAGACCGACGGGATGTACGACGAGCAGGCGGCAGCCTTCGTCGAGCTATGCACGGTCACCATGGCCAGCACAGAGGACGAAATCGCACGCTTCCCCTTGCTCACCACCTGTACGATGATATGTGCGATAAGTGGATGAAACGCATATCCGACCCGCAGCCATACGTCAACCTCACTCTCACCAACAAGCGCGAGGATTACAAAGCGCTGGGTTGTAACCTCCTGAAACACACCCGCGCGGTAACCCTACCCGCTATGGCAGACACGGGGTGCCAGAGCTGCCTGATCGGCATTAAAGTCGTCCAACAAATGGGCCTGAGTACTGAGGACCTCATACCTGTATCCATGACCATGAAGGCCGCAAACAACAAAGGAATTCGTATCCTCGGAGCCGTGGTAGTCAGATTCGCCGGTAACAGTGACGACGCTCGGAGATTGGAGACGCGCCAAATCGCGTATGTGACAGACTCTTCAGACCGCATATTCCTCTCCCGCGCGGCCTGCATGGAACTGGGAATCATCTCGGACAGATTCCCGACACTCGGAGAGGTGAATCTTACGACCTCGGAATTGTGCGACTGCCCGCGACGCGCGGAGCCGCCGACCAAGCCGACCACACTCCCCATGCCAGCGACCGATGCGAACAGAGAGGCACTACAGTCACATTTACTCAGGATGTATGCTCAGAGCACATTCAACACGTGCCCACACCAGCCACTACCGAGAATGACCGGCCCGCCACTACGTCTTATGCTCAGTGAGAACGCGACACCGGTTGCCCATCACACTCCCATCTCTGTGGCCATACATTGGCAAGATGAGGTGAAAGCAGGCCTCGACCAGGACGTTCGGCTCGGCGTGTTGGAGGAAGTACCCGTCGGCACGCCGGTGACATGGTGTCACCGCATGGTAACTTGCGCGAAAAAGAATGGCAAGCCACGACGCACCGTCGACTTTCAGGCCTTGAACAAGCATGCACTCCGCGAGACCCACCACACCCAATCCCCGTTCCACCAGGCGAGACGCGTACCTAACGGGAAGCGCAAGACAGTATTCGACACATGGAACGGTTACCATAGCGTCCGCCTACACGAGGACGACCGCCACAAGACGACCTTCATCACTCCATGGGGGCGCTACCAGTACCTATCTGCCCCACAAGGGTATATGGCATCGGGGGACGGTTACTCACGACGATACGATGAGATCGTCGCGGACATTGGTAACAAGACCAAGTGCGTAGATGACACGCTACTATGGTCAGACACAATTGAGGGGAGCTACTTCCAGGCGGTCCAATGGCTGGATATATGCGGCCGGAATGGAATCATCCTCAACCCGGAGAAGTTTGTCTTCAGCGCACCCACGGTGGACTTCGCGGGCTTCACCATCACCATGACCGACGTGCAACCGTGCAGCCGCTACCTGGAAGCAATCCACGATTTCCCACAACCGCGTAACATCACCGACGTCAGATCGTGGTTCGGGCTTGTCAACCAGGTGGCATACGCCTTTAGTATGGCCGAACGAATGCAGCCATTCCGGAAGCTCCTGAAAAGTGGAGAACACTTCCAGTGGTCCATGGAGTTAGAGGACATATTCCGCGAGTCGAAAGACGTGATCGTACAAGAAATCGAACACAGTGTCCGCATATTTGACAAAACTAAGCCAACATGCATCGCCACGGACTGGTCGAAGGAGGGAATCGGATTCTGGTTGCTTCAAAAGCACTGCCGATGCATGCCTGTTAGACCATTCTGCTGCACTGATGGATGGAAAATAACCCTGGTCGGCAGCAGATTTACACATGCGGCAGAATCCAGATACGCGCCCATAGAGGGCGAGGCTCTCGCAGTCGCGGACACCTTGGACAAGGCGCGCTACTTCGTACTTGGCTGCGAGAACCTGATCGTTGCGGTAGACCACAAACCACTGCTGAAACTCCTTTCGGACAGAGCACTTGACGACATACCCAACCCCCGCCTCAGGAACCTCAAGGAGAAGACCCTGCGTTATCGCTTCCGCATCATACATATCCCGGGCATGAAGAACAAGGCGGCAGATGCCATGTCGCGCAGGCCGGTCGGCACCACGCGACCTCCAATCATGAACCTTCCAGATGACAATGCCACCATAGCGACCCACCTCCAA
The DNA here is from genome assembly GCF_056783735.1 of Eptatretus burgeri. Lineage (NCBI taxonomy): Eukaryota > Metazoa > Chordata > Myxini > Myxiniformes > Myxinidae > Eptatretus > Eptatretus burgeri. The sequence continues at coordinate 36,034,525 of NC_140974.1, read as the reverse complement.
CCAAGCATGCACACTGACGTCCTGTCTCTCCTACGCCAAACTGAGCCGGAGTATGACGACGACGTCGAGGAAGACAACCTGGCATGGTGCGCCGCGGGCCTCGAATCATTGTGATCAGTAACATGGGATCGCGTCAGGGAAGCCACCAGCAGCGATGGCGATATGCACATATTGGAGGGAATGACAATGAACGGCATCCCCGACTCAAAAATCGAGATGCCAGAGACAATTCGCGACTATCACCAGTACCGCGAGAACATTACATCGACAGATGGAGTGATCCTATACAAGGACCGAGTAGTCATACCACCCTCACTCCGCGGTGATGTGCTGAGCGCCCTACACGCTGCCCACCAGGGCGTATCAATGATGACCGCCCACGCAGAATCCTCTGTATTCTGGCCAGGCATGTCGGCCGACATCAGCGCCACTCGGAAAAACTGCGAACACTGCCACCGGATGGCACCATCACAGCCTGGAGCGCCACCAACTCCACCTATCCCGGTCGTTTTCCCCTTTCAGGCAGTGTGCTCGGACTTCTTTGTACACAGGGGTGCACACTACCTTGTGACGGTGGACAGATACTCGAACTGGCCGATCATCTCAAAGTCGACGGGTGGCGCCGCCGGACTCATAAACCACTTACGTCGCGCCTTCGTGACGTACGGGACACCAGAAGAGCTCGCGTCGGATGAGGGACCGGAGTTCACCTCCACCGAGACCAGGTCATTCCTGCACAGATGGGGCGTACACCACCGCTTGTCATCGGTGGCCTTCCCTCACAGCAACTGTCGCGCGGAGATTGGAGTTAAGACAATGAAACGACTTATCATGGACAACACCAGCCCGCAGGGAGAACTTGACACTGACGCTGTGCAGAGAGCGATACTACAATATCGTAACACGCCTGACCCTGACACGAAGATCTCCCCGGCAATGTGTGTCTTTGGCCGCCCGATACGCGATTTCATCCCAATTATCCCCGGGAAGTACAGACCGCACGACACTTGGCATGAGACCCTGAAAGCGAGGGAGGAGGCCCTCCGCAAACGTCATATCCGCACAGCCGACACCTGGGCAGAACACACCAAACGCCTTCCGCCACTTGCTGTAGGGGACCTAGTCCGCGTACAGAACCAGACAGGATTCCACCCAAAAAATGGGACAAGACAGGCAGTATCGTGGAGGTACGCCAACACGACCAATACGTGATCAAGATCGACGGCTCGGGCAGAGTCACACTTCGGAACAGGAAATTCCTGCGCAAGTTTAGCCCAGTTCGCAATGACCAGCTGCCACCCCAGTCTATCTATGATGATCTAGCAACCCGCATCACTGTACCTGCACCCGTTGTAACACCGCAACTGCCTGACCTCGACAGCGAACCCGTGACATCTGCGACGCCAACGGGGCCCACGCCGGCACTGACGTCAGTATGCACACCCCGGCGCAAGACGACACCCGTTTTAGACACGCCAGCAGCACCAGGACGAGGCACACCGAGGCACGCGATCCTTCAGACGCCACCATCGGCCCCTGAAACCCCGAGAGCCCCATCCCCACTGGGGCCCGATGTGACACCACCAGCACCAGCAATAGGTCAACGCCGATCCACCAGAGCGACCAGCGTGCCTGCCTGGCACAAGGACTACTCCATGGAATAGTCACACGATGGGCGATATAAACTTTTGTTCATTCCTTAAACTTAATAATTTCTCAGCCTTTATCTATTAACATAATAAAGACTCGGAGGGAGATAGAGAACATTGTACTTTACGGTACTTCTACATATCGACGGTCCCCTGTGCCAGTGCGCATGCGCAGCCTGACCCGGAGCCAGGGATGTTGTGGGTGTTTCAACCTGTTCAATACTTGTTTGATTATTGTCGTTCCACGCTAATAAAGTGGTCGAACAAATTGAACTCTGTTCTTATTTAACTCACAATGTCAAGTCGAGCAGCTTCATGGCTTGGTTCGGCTTCGTGGTAAGTGTCGTACAGGTAAATTATCCGATTGGTTTCTCCGGGCTTGTCTGCGGCACAACGTGGTCCCAGGCTTTATAACAAAGCGCATTATCAGTTCTAAAATGAAGCACAGCACTACAGTGGAGCGGATGTTTATTCTGGATGAGATTGGGCGCTTGAATCGCACACGGTCCGCGCTCCGTCGCGTCCGACGCAATGCCTGGAACGAAGCACGTGGTTTCATGTCGTTGTGTGATACGATCCGGTTATGTAGAAGCATTGCAGCGATTGACCAACGTGCAGAGATGGCGATGCAGAAGAAACGCGATCGAACAATCGACTGGTTGAAGGTGAAACGATTCGGTTCCCTGATCAAAGACTCATCCCGGCATGAACTCAATAAATCGGACTTTAAGCCGTCTGACACGGAAAGGTTCGCGTTGGCGCACGGTTTTAACTTCAGCATTCCCAACCAGAATATCAAGAGGGAAGACATTTTTGCCGAGTTTAAACTCCTGTACGCTCAACGATCAACACATCCGGCTGTGTCAAACGAAGCAGACCAGGCACTGAGGGCTAGACTATCGGACCTCGCACATGCGTACTGTGGAATCCTGAATGACGTCGCGGATTTTCACATGCAACGGGATGTTCTCTTGGCAATACAAGGATTGAGGAGGAATGCTGCCATTCACATCTGTAAACCGGATAAAGGCACCGGAGTGGTAATCATGAATAAGATTGATTAGATCGACAAGATGATGGACATCCTGAAAGACGAAACCAAATTTAAATATCTGGGCGGTGTCAAGGAACATGACCGCACGCCTCAGGTTGAAGGTCAGATCGTCAAACGACTGTTACAGCTTCTCAAACGTGGACAACTATCAAAGGAGGTGTACGACAGAATTAAACCTGTTGGAGCCCAACGTCCAAGAATGTACGACCTGCCGAAGATTCACAAGGAGAATATCCCTCAAAGACCGATACTGTCCATGGTGCGATCAGCACAACATGAACTTGCCAAGTGGTTGGGAGAGGTCCCTGCAACCGGTATTGGATGCACTTTCTCATTTCGTGGTTAAGGATTCCTTCACATTTGCAGAATCAATTCAAGCTAAAACACCGACTCGTGAGGACAACATCATGGCATCCTTTGGTATTAAAAGCTTGTTCACGAATGTCCCATTGATGGAGACGATTGAGATATGCGTACATTTGCTGTATCACACCGATCTGGAACAACCGATGATCTCGGACCACGTCCTCGTTGAATTAATGAAAACAGCAATTAGGGAGGTGGAATTCAGTTATAACAACATGATGTATGTTCAAACGGACGGTGTGACCATGGGTTCTCCATTAGGCCCAGCTCTTGCAAATATCTTTGTAGGCTATCATGAAATGCAGAAACTTACTGGTCGGCAAAGGGTCGATTTCCCCCATCGTATACTATCGGTATGTTGATGACATTTTTGCTTCGTTTGAGTCTCGGACGGCATGTGAGAATTTCCATGCATGGCTCAACACTCTCCATCCAGCGCAGAAGTTTACCACGGAGCTGGAATCGTTAAACACTTTACCGTTTTTGGATGTGTTGGTTGTTGTGATAATGAAGTGCCGTACTGTGATTGGCGGCAACGGAGATTGGGCGGATGTGGCAGCACTGTGTATGGGGGTCGGTGGCTGGTGATGACTCGTATGCCGCGTGCTCCGTGGAGGGTCGTGCTGGAACAGTAATGGTATGTAGTATACTGTATTAGGAATGGTGTACTCTGAGGAATGTAATTGGGATTAGAGTATGGAGTTTGCCTTCAGTATTATGTGTACAAGTTATTGTATTTTGTTATTCTTACCCTATGTATATTTATGTTGTTGTAGATATGCGTATGGGTTTTGTGAGAATAAAGCCGATCGAAAAGGTTTATTGTTGATTACTACAACAATAATTTATTCTTACAAAACTTACCTGGTTGGATTGAACCAGAAGAGCGCCGAGGCCTACACTGGAATGGAGCGTTTGCTGAGACCAGAGAGGCTGGATTCGGATCCCAGTTCACCCACAGCGGCACAAGAATGGAAACACTGGTTGAAGACGTTCGAAAACTTCCTGGGAGCTCTACCACAGGATAATCTGGATAAGATGAGTCTGCTTACAAATTTTGTCTCACCAAGACTATACGAAACTATATCAGAGTGTACCATTTATGATGAGGCTATCCGTACTTTACAGTCACAGTACGTAAAGCCCACTAATGAAGTGTTTGCACGCCATCGTCTTGCAACTCGCCGCCAGCAGGTCGGAGAGTCCTTAGATGAATACCTTCTGACTCTGAAAACGTTAAGTAAAGAGTGTAACTTTGGGGCTGTAACAGCAACTCAACATTGCGAAGAATCCATCAGGGATGCCTTCATTAGCGGCCTGCAGTCACCACTGATCAGACAACGTCTATTAGAGAATAAGACTTTAGATTTAGCTACCATGTTTGATCAGGCGAGATCTCTAGATTCAGCCCAAAGAAATTCAGAATCTTATTGTGTTATTCAACCCTCCCGTTCATTGGGTGCTGCCTCATCCAATCAGAATACCGGTGAAGTGGAACCCACAACTGTAATGGCTGCTACGGGAGTTAAATGTTTCTTTTGTGGTTTTTTAAAACACCCACGTGTAAAATGTCCGGCACGAGAGGCTGTGTGTCATAAGTGCCAGAAAAAGGGTCATTTTGCTAAGGTGTGCCGTAGTACTTCATCAGTAGCTACTGGTGCTTGTGCAACTTCCTCTGATCAGGCAACGCTAGCGGCTGTGTCTTCTGCCGCTGCCCCAGGGGTGTTATCAAAGGCAGTTGTGAGGGTCACGCTCAATGGAGTGGAATTGGATGGCCTTATGGATAGTGGTAGTTCAGAAAGTTTTATCCATCCCGACCTCGTTAAGTGCCATTCCTTAAGTGTACATCACACCCAAGGCAATGTTTCCATGGCATCTACTTCCTTCACCGCTCAGACATCAGGGTTCTGTCGAGTCAATATCAAAGTAAACGGTCGGTGCTACCAAGATGTGCGTCTGTCCATACTCCCTCAGCTGTGTTCAGATATAGTTTTGGGCCAGGATTTTCAGGGACTGCATGATAGTGTTACACTGACATATGGAGGTAGTTTGCCTCCTCTTGTTATCTGTGGACTCAGTACACTATGTGTTGACCCTCCAGAACTGTTTGCCAACTTGACAGCTGATTGTTATCCTGTTGCTGCTCGATCACGCCGGTACTCTCCTGATGATCGTAAATTCATTGAAAAGGAAATTCAAAGGATGTTGAAGGAAGGTATTATAGAGCCCAGTAACTCCTCTTGGCGTGCACAGGTTGTTGTCGTTAAGAACGAAACTCACAAGAAACGTTTAGCCGTGGACTATTCAGAAACTATCAACAAATTTACACTTCTTGACGGGTATCCTCTGCCTCGTATAGATGACACTGTTAAGAAGATTGCTCAATACCGTGTTTTTAGTACGATTGATCTCCGTAGTGCGTATCATCAAATCCCCATCAGAAATGAAGATAAGCCATACACCGCGTTTGAGGCCTGTGGACGCCTTTATCAGTTTGCTCGGGTTCCCTTTGGCGTCACCAACGGAGTGGCTTGCTTCCAACGTATCGTGGATTCATTCATCCAAGAAGAAGAACTGGTTGGAACATTTGCTTACTTAGACAACATTACTATTTGCGGCATGACTCAGGAAGAGCATGATGCTAATCTCACGAAATTTCTTGAGGCTGCGAAGAGAAAGAATATAACTTACAATGAAGACAAATGCATCTTTTCAACTAACAGGCTCAGTATTCTCGGATATGTGGTGGAAGGAGGGGAAATGCGCCCGGATCCTGAACGACTCCGACCCTTGCAGGACTTGCCTGTGCCTCGGGACATGAAATCGCTCCGACGCATCCTTGGCTTCTTTGCCTATTATTCACAGTGGATATATGACTACTCAAGCAAGATCCGCCCACTGTGTGCCACTACTACATTTCCCATGACAAGGGAAGCAGAAGCGGCTTTCCATCTTCTTAAGCAAGACATTCAAGGTTCAGTGGTGAGGGCGATTGACGAATCCATACCCTTCGAAGTTGAGACCGATGCTTCGGATGTAGCAATTGCTGCAGTCCTCACCCAGGCAGGACGTCCGGTAGCCTTCTTTTCCCGAACCCTTCAGGGACCCGAATGTCGTCATGCTTCTATTGAGAAGGAGGCCCAGGCTATTATTGAAACAGTTCGCCACTGGAGACAGTATTTGACAGGCAGACATTTTACTATAAAGACAGATCAACGATCAGTGAGCTATATGTTTGATAAGCAGCATAAAAATAAGATAAAGAATGATAAGTTCATGCGTTGGAGGATGGAATTATCTTGCTATGATTTTGACATTGTGTATCGTCCTGGTCGAGAAAACATTCCCTCTGATACATTCTCCAGGTCTTATTGTGGGATGGCATGCCACGATCGACATTCACTGTTTAACCTCCACGAAGCCTTGTGCCACCCAGGGGTTACCCGCTTATACCATTTTGTGAAATCTAAGAATACGCCATATTCTGTGGAGGATGTCCGGCAGCTTGTTGGATCTTGTAGAATATGCGCAGAATGCAAGCCCAAGTTTCACCAACCAGATAAGACTCGACTCATAAAAGCTACTCAGCCATTTGAGCGTCTCAATATAGATTTCAAGGGGCCTCTTCCGAGTACAGATAAGAACCAGTATTTTCTTAACATTGTGGACGAATATTCACGGTTTCCTTTTGTATTTCCTTGTGCCGACATGACCACTTCCACGGTTATCAAGTGCTTCTGTCAGCTGTTCGCTATTTTCGGAATGCCGGCTTACATTCATTCGGACCGGGGACCCTCCTTCATGAGCAAGGAATTACAAGACTTCCTTGCCAGTAGGGGGATCGCTGGTAGCAGAACCACTAGCTATAATCCTCAAGGGAATGGCCAAGTGGAGAGGTTCAATGGTACCATTTGGAAGGCAATCACAATGGCTCTAAAATCCCGCAATCTACCCATCAAATGCTGGCAGACTGTTCTGCCTGATGCTCTCCACTCAATTCGTTCACTGTTGTCTACAGCAACCAATGCTACCCCTCATGAAAGACTTCTGAACTATTCTCGTCGTTCTTCCTCGGGAGCCTCGGTGCCTACTTGGCTCTGCAATCCTGGGCCAGTCCTGCTGAAGCGTCACGTACGCACGAATAAAACTGATCCCCTTGTGGATGAAGTCGACCTCCTCCAAGCAGGACCCCACTATGCCCATATTCGCTACCCGGATGGCAGGGAAACTATGGTCTCTGTTAGACACTTAGCCCCAATTGGAACCCCATCCAAGAGTGAACCCCAAATTCTACCTCAGGCTTCTGAAGAAAATGTAATTCCCCAGGGTAGTCCCCAAGACGCACCCTGCTCAGAGGGGGGGGGGGTGATCTCGTTCCTGATATGGTTCCTGCAACTCCACAGCAATCAGATGCTGTGGATAACCCTCCAGTGCCAAGAAGATCTGGTCGCACCATTCGTCCTCCTATTAGAATAGATTTATAGAGATATATTTCTCGGAAGGGGGTGAATGTTGTGATAATGAAGTGCCGTACTGTGATTGGCAGCAACGGAGATTGGGCGGATGTGGCAGCACTGTGTATGGGGGTCGGTGGCTGGTGATGACTCGGTGGCTGGTGATGACTCGTATGCCGCGTGCTCCGTGGAGGGTCGTGCTGGAACAGTAATGGTATGTAGTATACTGTATTAGGAATGGTGTACTCTGAGGAATGTAATTGGGATTAGAGTATGGAGTTTGCCTTCAGTATTATGTGTACAAGTTATTGTATTTTGTTATTCTTACCCTATGTATATTTATGTTGTTGTAGATATGCGTATGGGTTTTGTGAGAATAAAGCCGATCGAAAAGGTTTATTGTTGATTACTACAACATTGGTTGATAGATCCAACATTGGTTTCACAACATCCGTCTACCAGAAGCAGACTTTCACAGGACAGTATACTCGGTGGGATTCCTACAGCTCCACGAGAAACAAAATTGCCTTGATCAATATCCTGGTTAACAGAGCACAGAGGATTTGTTCACCTTGTAATCTTCCTGCTGAAATTGACAATCATGAATATACTCGGTGAGAATGGTTATCCTGAGCATATAGTAAAGAGATACATACACAAGTTTCTAAACATGACAAAAGATCAGAGTATTGGTCCAGACAAATGTCCAGTCTATATCAGAATGCCGTGGAAAGGGAAATCATCATGAAGGTTTGAAGTATAAATCAAACATGTCGTGTCCAACACGTTTCTGGTTGTGCAAACCCGAGTAATCTTTACCTCTCACCGTTCGCTGACATCAGTTAACAAGGATGTGCTTCCCATCTCACAAACCATAAATGTTATCTATGAGTTTAAGTGCCGATGTGAAGCTCGGTACGTGGGCCACACAACACTAAGATTGGCTGATCGGATCAAACAACACGTCCCCTTGGTGATTCGAAGAAAGATTGAGGGTTAGAACACAACCAGTGCGAGCATGCAGAAATATCCAGCAACCAGCGGCCACTGTACCTGCTTCGTCTGCCATTGCACAGCACCTGGTTGCCAACCCTATCTGTGCAGACCAGTACAATGTAGATATGTTCAGGATATTGAGCCGAGGTCGGAGCTCGTTTCATTTACGTATGTTGGAAGCAACTTTCATCCTTACCACTGATCCAATATTATGTCGTCAAAAGGAATTTGTACGATCTCTGTGTGTCTTTCAGCATGGAACGATCAAGGGAAGTACGGTAACAAATGGTGAATGGACGTTAGGGGAAACCCCTCCCGAAACCCATCCCCCCTCTCTCCAGGATGTGGTTGCAAACGTCAATCATCGACGAACTCTGCTCCAGCCAATGGAAGCTCGAGGTGAAGATGATGAGCCGACCAATGGGCATTCGGATTAACCATGACATCATTACGGTTGAACCAATCAGCGTCTACTTTATTGAGACCTGCGGATAAAGCACACGTCTTCACTTCCTCTTTCACTTGCTGCGATTTTTACCCTGAAGAGTGCAGCATGAAAAGCTTCAGTCAATATTATGTCGTGTTTGTTTGCATCCATATATTATATATATACTAGTATGGGCCCGTAGGTGCGTAAACGACGATTGGATTGGGGCATTATTTCAATTAGATTGGACCAACCTTGTCATAAATGGACATAACTTGGGAAACACCTGGGAAACATACTCTGGTCCCCAGCATCAATTGCGACGTCATATCAAACGAAGAAGAATTGTGACGCCCCCTCTCTCTCGTCCCTCCTCGCTCCCCCCTAGTCTCGCCCCTCCTCTCTCCCCCTCCTCTCTCGCCCCTCTCTCTCGCCCCCTCTCTCGTCCCCTCCTCTCTCCCCTTCTCTTGAATTGTGACGCCCCTCTCTCTCACTCCCCTTTCTCCCCTCCTCCCCTCTCTCGCCCCCCTCTTGCCCCCTCTCTCGCCCCTATCTCTCCCTCCCCTCTCTCTCCCTCCCCTCTCTTGCCCCCCGCTCTCTCTCCCTCTCTCACCCCTAGTCTCACCCCTCCTCTTTCTCACCCCTCCTCTCTCCCCCTCTCTCTCGCCCCTCTCTCTCACCGCTCTCACACCCCCCTTTCACACCCCCTCACACACCCCCTCTCACACCCCCTCTCCCGTTCCCACTCCCACCCCTCTCTCTCCCCCTCTCTTTCCCCCCTCTCCCCCGAGTCTCACCCTTCATCTCTCCCCCCTCCTCTCTAGCCCCTCTCTCTCGCCCCCACTCTCATTCTCCCCTCTCCAGTCCCCCTCTCTCGCAGATATTGGTCGACAGATAAATGGTCGTAACTTGGGAACCACTCATCCGATTAATATCAAACCTCGAAAAGGCACATCCACGGGTCCCCAGAAATATTCCTGGCAAGTTTCAATCAGATTGGACCGTCAATCGTGCAAAAAAGTAAAAATAAATAAATAAATAAACATTAATTGTGACGTCATTCGTGATGTCATAGCAATGTCTCGTCATTGGTTGACAGAAAATGGCCGCAACTTGGGAACTGCTTATCCGATTATTATCAAACCTTGAAAAGTCACATCCACGGGTCCCCAGCAATATTCCTGGCAAGTTTCAATCAGATCGGACCGTCAATCGTGCAAAAAATAAAAATTAAAAAAGTAACATTAATTGACGTCATTCGTGATGTCATAGCACCGTGTCCTGTCTGGTTGACAGACAATATATAGGTCGTTATTGGTTGACAGACATTGGTCATTGTATCACGTTATTCTTCTTATTCAATTATTGTGATATTATTGTGTTCTGCCAATTATTGTGCTATTATTATTATTATTATTATTAATATGCTGTTATTATTATTCTGAGAAAACATTGGCATGGTAAGGTGAGAAGGTGGAACGACACCTTCAGCTGCCATATATACACCTTTTCAACACTGAAAAAGCAGTAAAATGGCCGTAACTTGGGAACCGCTCGTCCGATCGATATCAAACCTCAAAGGCACATCCGCGGGTCCCTGGCAATATTCCTGGCAAGTTTCAATGAGATCGGACCGGCGGTCATCGAGAAACGGCGGTCGCAGACAGACAGACAGACAGACGCACAGAGATTGCTGGAATTATAGATAGAGTAGTACGGGCCCGTCGGGGCGGGCCCGTAGGTGCGTGCCAGTATGTGCAGCCCTCTCTCGTCTCCTCTCTCACCCTCCTCTCTCTCGCCCCCCTCACTCTCACCCCCCCTCTCTCGCTCCTCTCACACCCCCTCTCTCTCACCCCTCTCTTGCCCCCCTCTCCTCCTAGTCTCGCCCTTCATCTCTCCCCCTCCTCTCTCGCCCCTCTCTCTCGCCCCCACTCTCATCCTCCCCTCTCCCGTCCCCTCTCTCGCAGATATTGGTCGACAGATAAATGGCCGTAACTTGGGAACCGCTCGTCCCATTAATATCAAACCTCGAAAAGGCACATCCGCGGGTCCCCAGCAATATTCCTGCCAAGTTTCAATCAGATTGGACCATCAATCGTGCAAAAAAATTAAAAAAATAAATAAACATTAATTGACGTCATTCGTGATGTCGTAGCACTGTGTCCTGTCTGGTTGACAGACAATATATAGGTCGTTATTGGTTGACATACATTGGTCATTGTATCACGTTATTCTTTTTATTCAATTATTGTGATATTATTGTGTACTGCCAATTATTGTGCTATTATTATTATTATTAATATGCTGTTATCATTATTCTGAGAAAAATTGGCATGATAAGGTGAGAAGGTGGAACGACACCTTCAGCTGCCATATATACACCTTTTCAACACTGAAAAAGCAGTAAAATGGCCGTAACTTGGGAACCGCTCGTCCGATTGATATCAAACCTCGAAAAGGCACATCCCCCGGTCCCTGGCAATATTCCTGGCAAGTTTCAATGAGATCGGACCAGCAGTCGTCGAGAAACGTCGGTCGCAGACAGACACAGACAGACAGACAGACACACAGAGATTGCTGGAATTATAGATAGATATATATATATATATATACACACGTTTTTTTTTTGAAAAATTTCAGGATTTCAAGTGTCCCTCCCCTTTCCCTGTTCCACACATAGCACCTCTATTTCCTTCTCTTACTCCTTCCTAAACACGACATTTTTTTTTCCACTATTTTCTCCCAAACACCACGTTTCCTTCTTTTCCCCCTCTTTCGAAATCCCCAAACGATCTCTTTCCTTATGAATAAGCGCTTCCATTCCTCATTCCCCCACTTGGAGAAATAATATGCAGATGACCCACATTGTTTATCGTCATATATTTATTCTATACGCACGAGGCGATTGGGCCGCTGCACTCATGGTCTGGTGTCCACGTCGAGAGGCAAGGGGTGGGGGTTCACACTGGTGTGTACATGATTCATATCGGGAGGAGGTGTTAAAATGCCCAACACAGTTTTGCATATGCAATAAATAGATGTAACCGAATACCTCTTAATTTATTTTCCTCTGATCGAGATGTAACAATTCAGACAGATGGATTTGAAATGTTCCATCAATTCAAATTACCAAATCCTAAACTAACTTGGTTAACTAACTAACTAAACAGACACAGACACAGACACAGACACAGACACAGACACAGACACAGACACAGACACAGACACAGACACAGACACAGACACAGACACAGACACAGACACAGACACAGACACAGACACAGACACAGACACAGAGAGAGAGAGAGAGAGAGAGAGAGAGAGAGAGAGAGAGAGAGAGAGAGAGAGAGAGAGAGAGAGAGAGAGAGAGAGAGAGAGAGAGAGAGAGAGAGAGAGAGAGAGAGAGAGAGAGAGAGAGAGAGAGAGAGAGAGAGAGAGAGAGAGAGAGAGAGAGAGAGAGAGAGAGAGAGAGAGAGAGAGAGCTGTTTTTCCTCTTTTCGCATGCACACGGCCTTGCTGGAGTTTGTATGTATCGTCCAGCAAATACTGTGCATGTTTGAGTACAATTGCCTTTTTCCTGTGTTTAGACTTGCTTGTGTTAGAATGATCCAGATGCCTTCAGCATTCAGCTGTTGCTTGTTGCTTTTCCAGAAATTCTTGCATCGACGCGTGGGATGATCCAAATTGTGTCCGGATCAGATCAGACATGTGGACACGTATGATGTGTATGAAGAGTGCTTTTGAAAAGTACGGGCTTAGTCCAAGGTTGGTCAAATTCCAATTACTGTACACTTCAAGCGGGACAGAGTATGACGAGTACTGACATGTGCACGATGTAGTAATTCTCCCAAACTTGCTGAATCCGTTATAAGTGACCACCATGTTTAATGGTGAACTTCTGTCAAAAGCCCGTTAGTCAAGGTAATCCAACATTACAAAAACCTCTTCAGTCCATGTGGAAACAGAGTTTGCCAAGCAATGCACTGTGTGTCTGTCTGTCTGTCTGTTGGGTGGTCACTAGACTACCCTTAGTCTCAGGTTTTCCATCTGTCTGTGTGTCCGTCTGTTTGTTTGTATGTAATGGACAGCTCTGGAGGCCAGAGGAGTCAACTGATTTTGATGAAACTTGACTGGTAGGTTAATACCAGGATCTAGTTGTATGCTTTTGAGCACCGTTGCTATGGACGCCACCGTTGTCTAGCAACGGGACTTTTAATTATTTGAAAAAAATCCGAAAAATATTTATATATATATATATTTTCGAAAATCAAAAATCGGCTTCCGTGCTTTTATGCGCACTATAATCAACCTCTTTGTCAAAAAATTTCAGCCCAATCCGTCAAAAACCGTATGTCTAGTATGCAATTATATTGCGACCACCCATGTCGCCCACCGGCTTGTCTGTCTGTCTGTCTGTCTGTCTGTTTGTGTGTGCTTTGCAAGAAAAATGATGAAGGAATATTTCTACATCTATTCATCATTCCACATTCCATCCTTCATCGATATTGCTTCATCACCCCATTACTGAAGTCCTTCATGTGGAGATATCCTTGTCCCTTGTCCTAAAGCTGTTGTGAGCCTCGGGCCTTGCAGTTTGTGAAAGAAGAGCGAAACTGGTCAGGTGGCATTCCGATCATGGCTGAGGTGAGATGGGGGAAACGCCCAGCGGCGGCTCATCGTGGGAAACACGAAGCTTTCATCGCACGGGCTCTTGATCCTCACGTTGGATTTGATTCCAAAGGCTTGTCTGCTTCCGCTGAATTGACACCTCGACGCAACTAACGTTTATTTACTTGGACCCGGCTCCTGGGCTTGTTACTGTTCGGTCATCTCGATTCCCACGACAAGATGACTTGTGACGTAAGGATGATTGCACGGATTATGCAATGATGTTGAAAGCAACGGTTAAAAACGACGGCAATAAAATCGGATGTATTTAGTTCATTATAACATTGTCCATGATGACTATCTGAGGATGCACAGGAAAGGGTTAAATCCACCTTATGTATTAGTCAAAAGGAGGTTGGTTGGAATTTTCGATGAAGAAGATGAAGCAGAGAGTAAAGTTGTCCCTAACTTATTGACCAACAATCAATCATCGTCTCTGTTGAACGTCAATAGTTGGCGATTTTCAAAGTGAAGGATATTTTTTGTTTCCATCAAACTGACTTTGATCTGTCATTGAATTGCATGGTGAGGATAAGTAGAATGGGTATCGTGGGTATTGAAAGGGCCACGTACCAAATCTTGATACAAATGCAAAAGGGGAAGGAGGGTGAAGGATGATGAGGAAAGGGGGGGGGGGTAATTCCAGAGCTGTTCGGAATTCGAGGGAGAGGTGGAAAAGAGGATGAAGTGGTGGGTTGGAGTCAATTTTTACACTTTGCATACGTAATATGTCCATGACCCTTGGTGTAAGGAATATAGTGAGATGGGATTTCTGAAATATATATTTTGAAACGTACCCATGTCTAATTTCCCTGAAGGTGTCAGAGCAAGATGAATATCATGTTCAGCGAGCTCGGAGGTGAGCGACAAGTTCAGGTTTGATTTCAAAGAGTTTTTGTGACTTTATGAGTTTCATGACTCAGGGAACTGGATTCTCAGAAAGTTTCCTGAGGGCACGATCGGTGCTCCGTGGCCTGCTAGCTCAGTGACCCTCGAACCAAAGCCTTCCCGAGTGAGTCTTTGACATGCAGATCGGCAGCGGGAGCCGAGCCATGAAGGTTTCTCACGTGAAATGCCCCGCCCGTCCTTTCCCAGGCTGTTTGCTTTCTGCCGCCACCGACTCGTGGCTCCACGTCTCGAGGAGCTTTAACCTTCGCCAGCGAGACGCGAGGAAGTAAAACTGCTACAAAGTTTGCTTTACAAGTCTACGTGGCAAAAGGAACGTTGAGGATATCACGATGAGTTTATTCGCTCTTGGGACATATACACACTTAACTTAAACAATTCATCTCACCTTTAAAATGCAAAGATTCTGAATTTTGAGTGTGTGTGTGTGTGTGTGTGTGTGTGTGTGTGTGCGCGCGCGCGCGCGCATGTAAATCTCTCTTTCACTCTCTCCGTTCCTTATGCACGGCCACATCTTTAAAGCTACAAACTCCTTACTCGGTACTGATACAACTTTGTGTGCGAAGTAACATGGTCTGTGTGGCTCAAGCCTCAGAGACCGTTTTGAGGCTGCAAATCGAGGCTAAAGTGACCGATATAGCAATTTTTTGCAAAAAGGATGACCAATTGATCTCAAATAATTGAAAAGGTCGGATTTTTTTTTTAATGCAACACAATGAACCTTTTTCAAGTCCATCAAATAATTTAAAATGAGATATTAACTTTAACTTTTCCCGTCACGGGGGACGGGTGCTTTTGCTTGCTTAATTCAAACATGAATTGGGTATTCACCTTAATATTACCCGTTGATGTTTCGATGTTTCGATTAACCTCAGTACTTCTCCCGAAGTGATTAGAAGCTGCAACCATAAAGGTAGTAACGATGAGCGAAACTTGAAATTTTGAGCGACAGTTGTAAGTTACATATTTGGGCTCAGCAGAAATGATGGTGGCATCGTTCTCGAGAAGTAAATCGTCAATGAAACATAAGTCTTTTACTACTACCTCAACAGCACAGATAATTCCGACTCTGTGGAGTTGGTTGGGGAAAGCTTTTGGCCCAAGTCTTTCACAAACTGGGTAGTCAGACCAGACACCTCTCACCTGGTCTTCCGTCTACCTTTGTCTCTCTCATAACAGAGTCAGCAGATTTTTTCAGCAGCCAATACAAAGTCTACTTTTAGGAATTTTAACTTCCTCTGATAGTGCCCTCAATGGGAGACACACTTTTACTGGACAAGGCTACAGTTGAGAGGCATGTATACAAAAACCACATATTAACCAACTATTTAATGTACTTTTGATTATGTCCACCATGCTCAGAGCTCTCTCATCCAGCATAAGTGGACATCGGTGCCTTGGTACCAACCTACGATGGGAACGCCACAAATTCGATTCACATGGTGGCACATTTCTATTGACAGCTCAAACTTTTCCATCCACGAACTCAACCTCTCACTCCCACCTTCCTATCTGACAAAGAAACTTCCAACGCTCTTCCTAAGCTCTTCACACCCTGCTCCTTCACTTTTGGAATTCTTTCTTGAGCCAGAAAACGATATACTACTCCCTGTACATTTTACTTTTTCCGTTTATTTATTTTTTACATTTATTTCCTTTCTTTTCCCATTTGTGCAACCTCCTCACCCAGTATGTTCATTCACACTGTTTCCTCCATGACTTCAACCTGGTGGTGTACCGCCATCTCTGGTCGTCATCCGATCCTTAACCATGATCTTTTATCCATCATTAACCTTCCACTACCTCTTTCAATTTACTTGCAGGTTGCTTTGTTTCTTGCCCTCTTCTCTCTCTCTCTCTCTTCCTGTTTATCTTCATTATGGGGTTTTTGATTGAACTATCAAGGCTTAATCTCATTTGTCATTTGTCGTTCTTATTTTTCTTCACAGTAGTTTTGTTCCGATGGCTCTTTTTTAAGGTCGTCACCAGATTTCCGGACTTAGGGCCGTTTATTCCGACATTTCCTGGTATCTCCGTTCCTTTGTTATGTGGTGTGAGGATATTTTCCAAGTGCAAATGCATGCCAAGTTTTCCAACACCCCTCACCTCCTCAGGATGGTGTGATGTACTTCACGCTAACAAGCAAAATGCCTTCAACCCTTTTGTTCATGTTGCGATTCCTTGTTCCACTGATGGTCAACATATTGTCGATGATCGGGCTGTTGACAAGTATGGCCTATTGCTCCCATTTGCATTTGCACTTTTCCTTACAGCGGGTAAGTTTGAAAACCAGTCAAGCATCGCCTGCTGTGAAGGGGACCACGGGATGAAAGGAGCAGGAGGGTGAAGTTGTCGCTCGAGAAAGCGGCGAACCTTTGATGAGAGGAGTAATATGAGCCGTGATGTTAAGGAAGTGTCCAGAAGTCCTCACACGTGTCCAGCTGGCCTATTCACGGCCTGCTTTGAAGTAGGACCTGAACAGCAGCTTGTTTGCCTGCTTGTTCTTTTGGATGAAGATTGTCCTCTCTTTCGCAGCTTGTCAATTCATTTTCAGGTGGACACAACGCAATTGACAAATGTGCTATTCTCATAGTATGACAGGAGATGAGATGACATATGTACAGGTAGCACACTTACTTTTGAGCTGTCCAGTGCAGAGGTAGTGAGCACACTTACCTTTGGACTGTTTTGTCTGGGTTCACATCCTGACTATAAACGGTCACATTGGTGCTTTCCAGGTGGGGGTATTGCATCAATGACTGTTCTGTCCTTCCGGTAGATGTTGAGCGAGCATTAGTTGATGGACTTTAAAGGGCAACCCAAATGCTCAGACCACCTCGACGCTAATCTATTCTTTGATACACTACAAAATATATATGTTGGTACTTGTATAGTAATACAAACAGATTGTATCATCCTACACCAATGGTCAAAAGAGTCCAAGTTTACCAGAAATTGGAGGTACTTTGTTCAAAATACTTTCATTTGGATTGGGCCTAACAAATGTTCACTTTTGTGCTTGGAACATTTTACAGAGCACTTTATGAAACAACATAGATGGCTAGATCGTGAGGTTATCCACCACGATTGAGAGAGGATGCCCCATGATGAAGCAGAAGAAACAGCCATTGCTCGAAATTGTAACACCATCGCTACCCAGCTACCAGCACATGTACATGGGCGATTTGAGCGGTGAATCAAACACCTGTGGCCATTGCCTGGCAGTGACCTCAACAGCACTTAAAAATAATTATCTAGTATCAACACAAATTTCTACAAATCAAATGAACCACCATCTATTTATAATGGAGAGAAAGTATGTACAGTATGTATCATCATCGACTCCTCCAAGAGGATTTGACCAAGGATGCTCAAACTTCCAGGATCCTCCCACAATCCCCCCCCCACAATCCCCCATCACCCCAAAAATACCCACCACCTTCTCACCCTCCTCCACATCCCCGCACAATCATCACCCCCACAATAACCATCACCATACTACACCCCCCCATCCACCCTCACCCCCCCTTCCACAATCCCCCATCCACTGGGGAGAGACATCGACACCTCATGGACATGACGGTGGGACACGGCACAGACACAAATGGCGTCTGGAGAAAGTATGAAAGCGGACGATCTCACCACATACAAGACACCTGCTCAGGCTGTGACGGGACAAAGCATTCATCACCCATTTTGTCTGCAATGTCAGAGTGTGTCGGGTGATGAGTATTTCTGCTTGAGTAATATATAAACTGATTTATAAATTAATACAAAATCCCTCTCTTGTAAACCGCCAATTGAATGTAAAACCAAACCCTACCAAGCTGAGCTGATCATGTAACCAGCGTTTTCATCTTCACGGACACTTCTGCCTTCTTCGTCTGAATCGCTCGCACAAGGCTCAAAACAACACGGCTCCGCAATTTCCCACAAAAGCGTTTCCATCACTAATTTTGTCTCCATTAGTTTCTTCAACATCCCACTGATCAGTTTCAACATTCTGAGAACCTTCGGAGTCGCTAACCATGGTGGAATCAATATCGGAATCCGAGGTCGAAATTTGCTGTTTCTCTATGTCAAGCCACCATTTCATGGTGTGACGTCACTGGTGAAATTGAAAATCGATACTCTTGGGCTTTTTTTCGACACTTTGTGACTGGCAAAATAAATTTCAAATTTTTTTCCCGTCAAATCAGACCGTGATCAATGATTCTCAATGATTTTCCAAAAAAAACAATGCAGTTTGCATTTGGGTTATCCTTTAAAGATCCCATGGTGTATTTCAAGAGGAGTCGGTGAGTTATCGACGGCGCCCAAACCAAATTACAAATTTTTGCTCTGATGGAGTTGGTTTGGTAACACCATGCAGTTGAGTGGTGGGTGACCTATCCTGGATGAATTGTCAGCGATGGAAACGTTCACAGCTAATTGTGGGTGCCTCAACAACCTGGGAAGAGGTGGAAAAAGTTGTAGTTTCATTAATAGTAAACACCAGCTAACCCGTACTCACACAGAATTCTAAACGAAGTAAGGATGGAGCTGGCAAAAATGCAAATGGCGTCTGTCATCGGCCAGCAAGCTGGGAGCAACAATTCACATTTATTGCCACATCTGATGCAAATTCAAATGCTCTAATGGCGGTGAGGTGCTCCATTTGAAACTCTTCGATAGATGTAGTGTTTTGATGCCTAGAGTCCATCAGAAAAATTTGTAATTGGTGTCAAAGCCAGTGACCAATTGCAAATTAATTGTAGGATTTATGATTCCATCATCCGAATTATACTGTGAAAGCTTGCATAATAATTATTGTTAACTCATTTATTAATTTATTGTTGGATGATCATATTGTATTCTTATGGGTCTATCAAACTGAGGGTGCAGTCTTAATGAAAAAAAACTCTGAATGATCCTCACAAAACAAACACATGTTCAACCTGTCATTTGTTTTTGTAAATTTCACATGACAGCACATGATATAAACTTCTGAGGAAATGATAAAAAGCATATGATATAATGTATGATATCCAGACTCATGTTGATTGGTGATTCTGCAGATGGTGATCACGCTCACCCACCATGTCATACATGCACCGGCACATTTATCTACATTATCTTGGGTCCCTTTGTGTTTCCTTATTTCACATGAACAAAGCATTCACATACACTTACCCAACAAACACACAGACATGCACGCACACGCACGCACGCACACACACACACACACACATCTATTATTTTAACGATCCTTACAGCTACTGTGAATGTGTTGTAATCATTATGTTTGCAAGGTCTTGGTCACCTTGAACCTGAGAGTATGTATTGACTATCAAAGGTACTTCGAGATTTTCACAACCTGGTCAGGTTTCCCTTCCCCCGACTGGCCTTTGCTCAGAACTGCCCTGGTTAAGTTCTCCATAACAGCTCTTGTGACTTCCGCCGCTTCTTCTAAGTTGACCAGATCCTCCAGTGGGGATTCCATTTCTACATTCAGTATCCTAGAGGAAATTCTGCCATCTGGGACCCTTCAGTCTGCCCGAATTATGCAGCAATTTTAGTAAAAATAAAAAAAATCTATTTACAGCTTTTAATGGAGGTTGTACCTAATCGCATGCTGAACATATAGATTATCAGACATCATTGTATTTTCATGTGAATTATCAGGTTTTACTCGGCATTTGAACCTGCGTTTTCAGCAACATGAACCATTGGTTCGAATGAGAACGCTAAGCAAGCCAATCAAGCACTAAACAGGCCAACTATTTTTGCAACCTGCAAGGTTGTGCTTTTTGTCCTAATGTCCATTGGTGACTCCCAGATCACCATATACCTTCTTTCAGATCATGTGCACCATCTTCATTGCCACTTTCAATGCTATGAGCCATTTATCATTGCTATGAGCAATGTGTATTGCCATTTATCCTCGTGTATATGGTTTCTTAGCACACAATTCCATGGTATGCTTGGTGTGGCTTTATGGTTTGGGTGGTGGGCTTGGGATCTTAGGATCCCGAGTTCAAATCCACCTTGGCTGTTGAATTCGTACCAGGTGGGGTTGACTCTGCCTGCCATCCTTCAGAGGTTGGCAAAATGAATGCCAGCTTGCTGGTATCCTGTGTCGGAGTGACGACCTGTCCAAGATTGTGCCCAATAGCTAAGGAGACTGCTTAGACAGCACTGACGCTCTGCACAGAGTATGGTCCCAAATGGAGGGATGGAATTCCATGGTAGAAACATGCTGGGTGAAAACAGATTTACATGATGTGTTCTCCACACTTCATCCAACTATCATATTGCCTCTGCACAACATGCACCCAAACATTCTCTTCGTTTCTCACCATCCATATATAAAACAAGCATTTTACTCATCGCTTCGCTGATGGTAGCTGAACAACAACAAAAGCTATATATATATATATATATATATATATATATATATATATATATATATATATATATATATATATATATATATATATATATATATAGTTACAATACAGTTAATTGCCAGTCAATATTTGCAATTTTTTATTTGTTGATTCCAGCCACATTTTGTTTTCTGCTAACAACCCAGCATGACTTTCCGTAATGCGCACACTTTTTCTCCAAAAAATAATATTATGAATTTGTTTTATGTTCTCAGTGATCAGATGTTATGTGTTCTTTTTTGTTATGCCTCCACTGACAAAGTTGCCAGAGGCATTATATTTTCTGGCTGTTCATCTGTCCATGATAGGTTTTCATTACTGAGATAACTTAAGAACGGCTGAAGGGATCCAAGTCAAATTTGGTACAAGAGGTCCGGTTCGGTAAAAATTCTGTTGCCGTGCTCACTTGTGAACTATTGATGAGATTTTTACCAAACTTCGGAAAAGTATATATTATGATGCAAAGATGAACTGATTAAATTCAGCATCAAGAGGTCAAAGGTGAGAGGTCATGTCAAGGAAAAATGTGATACTTGAGAACAGCTGAAGGGATTTAAATCAAACTTTGGTACAAGTATGTATAACCCTCCGTCAGTGCGTCCATCCATGACAGGTTATTTGTTACTAAAAGGTCAAGGGTCAGAGGTCACATTTAAATGCCTGTTAATGTGATACCATTGACAATGGGATTTGAACTAAACTAAGCACAAACTAGACGGGGAGATTGGTAAAATGCCAGCTAAATGGCCTGGACACTTGGTGCGGATGGGGGAAGAGAGAATGGCGAAGAGATCGGATAGATTGAGGGAGCAAGGTAGGAGGAAAAGAGGTAAACCGTGGTTGAGATGGGAGGATTGTGTGAGGAGGGATATCTGTAAGGTAGGGGTGGTTGGAGAGTGGAGAGAGTTGGCTGAGGGGAGAGGGAGGTGGAGGAGTATCATGCTCAAAGCAGGGCAGAAGTTTGGTGCCATTGGACCTCACCCCTTACGAAGGAAGAGGAGGAGGAGAAGCACATGTTCCATGATACATATGTACACATTAGATATTGAGGTCAAAGTTAGAGTCAGCAAAGACTTAATGTGGAAGGAAGCATATCGGTCGACATTGTGATGTCAAATTAGGTCTAGTTTTTACAAGTTGCAAGATGCAATTCTCATTGAGTCATGAATAATACACCGCCACAAAAGCCTACCCTACCGCTAGATTAATTACTGTCTTACTACACTGCCATCTTATTAAATCCGTCATCCCGACACCGATGAGCCAGCATTCAGCCTGTTGCATAAGGTCCTCAATTAGAGTCAGATGTATGGGCTATTTTGATCAACTGCCATCAGTGAAATGATGGAACGGGTGGAGTGCTGGACTCCAGTATGACGTGCACATCTGGAGAGGCCCAGCCTAGCTCTAGAAATAATGATGTCCCAGATGTAATGCTGTAATGATGTCAAAGACATAACGCCAAAATGACGTCCCAGACGAAACGCTGTAATGACATCCCAGACAAAATGGCGTAATGACGTCCCAGACGAAACACCGTAATGACGTCCCAGACGAAACACCGTAATGACGTCCCAGACAAAACGCTGTAATGACATCCCAGACAAAACGGCGTAATGACGTCCCAGACGAAACACCATAATGACGTCCCAGAAGAAAAACCGTAATGACATCCCAGATGAAATGTCGTAATGACGTCCCAGATGAAACACCATAATGACGTCCCAGATGAAATGCCATAATGATGTCCCAGGCGAAATGCTGCAATGACGTCCCGGACAAAATGCTGCAATTACGTCCCAGACAAATCGCCATAATGACATTCCATATGAAACACTGTAATGATGTCCCAAATGAAACACCGTAATGACGTTGCAGACGAAACGCCGTAATGATGTCCCAGACAAAATGTCATAATGATGTCCAGGACAAAATTCCATAATGATGAAGAAGCAGGCCTGAGAGTTTTAATTTAACAGTTCAAATGGTAAAAAATTTATTCTACTAGTGCGTGCCCGTACATGTGTGGCCGTACGTGCAAAAAAAACAAAAAACTTTCAAACCGCGTGCCAGAAACAACAACCACACAGGCCGTTCCTTCGCTCTCGTGTGCCCGTACGTGCGTGGCAGTACGTGCAAAAAATAAATAAATAAAAACTTTCAACAACAACTTCACTCTCGTAAACGACGACTGGATTGGGGCATTGTGTTTATCTATAAATGCGCATAAGAAATCGAGAAATTATTGGAATACAGTAAGTCATCACTATCCGGAAGTCCATACATTGTAACCCATAATGGGAAACGTGGCTGAGGATCTCTTCCCCATTGGCCACGCCTACGCAGCAATGTGTCCTGTCATTGGTTTGGTAAATAAATGGCCATAACTTGGGAACCACTTGTCCGATTAATATTAAACCTTGAAAAGGCACATACTCAGGTCCCCAGCAATATACCTGGCAAGTTTAAATTAGATCGGACAAGTAGTTGTCGAGAAACAGCGCTCACACACACACACACACACACACACACACACACACACACACACACACACACACACACACACACACACACACACACACACACACACACACACAAACACACACACACACACACACACACTGCTGGAATTATAGATAGATGACAGCAGCAACCCTTTACAAGGACACGGAAGGAGCACACAAAAGGAAATATAGTAATAATTCTTAAAGCAACAGAAAGTCGTATTTAAGTGCAAAGAAGGAGCACACAAAGAACAACAATTACGTGTTATAAAATATCCTTTTTTTAAACGTGTTTTACTTCATTGTGCATCCTCATTGACACTCACGGGTTGACATGCAATAAGTTTGTGAAGTACAACATGTTGTCCTTTAACTAAACCTATCAGCGAAGTGATGGGAGGCACGTACACCTCGTAGTATAGTTAGCGAGGCTGTGCTATGATTTGCTATTTATCTTGCTCTTCTTTGTTCACTTCGAGAACTCAAATCCATATCTGCAATCGAGATGTTTGTGTTGGAGCATCAAATGGCTGTTTTTCGCTTCAGATGTTCTTTGTTCCCCCTTTTTAAACCTACCTCTTACGGCTGGCACAAGTTGTCGATTTCAGTATCTGCACCTAATTGTCGTACCCTTCTTACTCTGTTCACATACATTTTGAGTGCCAAACGATGAGCGATAAATATGTTTATGTTGTGAGCTGTAAGCCTGTACAAGTAGAGCATAGTGTTCTTTCTAATTGACTTTCTGCTCCATCATGAGAATTCTAAGAATGTCCAATAGCATCCTGTTAAACCTCTTTCGATCATGTAGTTTCCTTGAGGCTGGTGTGCTGTCCTTTGGTATTGCTCCTTGAAAATCTTTGCAATGACAATCTAAATGGTAACATACCTTTGCTATAGTATACTTGGACAACAGTCTGAACCATTCAGTTAACCACATCGTGTGAAATATTTTATCTGATGCCACTCAAATCAACGGCACTCAATGAGTCCATGATGGCAGTTCCACAAGACAGATCGATTGTGCTGAGCTCATCACCACTTCGTGTCAGCTGTACCTGCAGGCTGTTCAAAGAAATTAACAAATGCGGCCTAGTGTTTTGTCTGTTTCACTGACTTGCATAGTGATAAACAGTTTCGTCAACACTGGCAGTTTTCACAGCTTACTTTGGAGACTAATTGCTGTACTTCAATAATATCTTGTTCTCGCACTCATTAGTACAAAAGGCCCTCAAACATCATCAGCAATCACTCTGATGCCTCCAGTCTTTGCTGCCACTTGGTATCCACGTCATCAGTGTTGGCTGTTGTATCACTTCAGTGGGCAACTGGCCAAAGCACTGAGTATATAGTGTATGCTTCCAAATGTTATTAGAGCAATTTAGTTTGCCAAGTTATTAGATGGATGGTTGGACAAACCCAAAACTGTGGAAAGACCATGACTGAACATACCATGTTCATGGAAGTTTGTTATAATACTTTTGGATAATGCATCCTCTTTAATTATTTTGCAATATGTTAGTTCATTGTGTATTCCAATGTTGTGTGAATGTTTAAAATATTTTAAAAGGTAACACTTTTCGAATTGTACAAACATACTGTATATAACCCTACAGGGGTACACAGGTGGTGCTGCATTAATGGCACAACTGCACCTCCTAAACCAATGATGCTACCCACCTATAGTGACAGGATATGGGAATGGGAGCTCGTGAAAATGTGTTATAATCATCATCTTTGCAAGGTCTTGGTTACCTTTAAGAAACTTGAGGGTATATATTGACTGTCAAAGGTACTTTGAGCCTTTCAGAACCTGGTCGCGGAAGCTGTTAAATAAGAGGTACTGGGCTGAAGAGTGTTGGGGAGAGAAGAAAGGTGCATATCATGTTTAGGGAGGAAGCTCACTACTCAAGAGCATTCATTATGTGAAGGTACCATTATCGGCAGAAACGGTTTTCTCCCTTCGGGTTTCAAGCATTTCTCTGGATGGTCATTTGGACTTAAGTCTGGATGGCAACAGACCCCAGGGCGGGCTGTTAACATACTGCGTTGAAATGCAGGAGACATACTCAGCAAGCGATGACAAGCATACAGACCTGGGGTTTTAACCCTGAGTTGGCTCGCATAATAATAATCAAAAATGTTTAAGAAGCAACAACAAAAAAATAAAATAAGAAGCACACAGGGTCTGTTGCTCTTAAATCACAGGCAGGTCGATGGTTTCTCAGTTTTCCATCATAGAATTTCCAATACAACGTTGCTGCTGCCTCCACTCTCGGTTCTCTGATCCCCCTCCATTATCCATCCACATTCCTTTCATAACCCTCTCCTGGTTAAACTTCCAAAATGCAGACAAACTATAAACTTCAACTCTTTTATTCCTCACTTCTCCTGTCTATGGAAGTACCATCCAGATGCTATTTTGTCTCGCTCTTCCCTCCAGGGGTTCAAGCAAGTAATGCACCACCACCTCATGTCAACCCCAATTCTGACCGATGATCTATATTACCTCCATTAACCTTTCCAAACCCAACCGTCTTACTCACTAGTTTCAGTGTTTTCTTCCCTCCTCCCTCTTCTCCTTTTCTGTTCATCCATCCCTCAATGTCTGTCCCACTGTCAGTTCTGTTTTGCTCTTCCATGAGCCTCGCTCCTGTAAAGAAAAAAACTAACAAACAAAAGACAGCTCAAAGGAAAGATACATTCTGCCAGGCCTCCTGTTTATAATATATGCACATGGAGCTTATTTCCTGCAGAGCATTGGTTGTAACTTTGTGATGATGAAAAAAATGTATTATAATTCGATTTGTCCCTACAACCACAACCTTACAACTTGGTCACCTCCTTCTTGATGTGTGTGTGTGTGTGTGTGTGTGTGTGTGTATGTATGTATATATATATATATATATATATATATATATATATATATATATATATATATATATATATATATATATATATATATATATATATATATATATATATATATATATATATATATATATATATATATATATATATATATATATATATATATATATATATATATATATATATATATATATATATATATATATATATATATATATATATATATATATATATATATATATATATATATATATATATATATATATATATATATATATATATATATATATATATATATATATATATATATATATATATATATATATATATATATATATATATATATATATATATATACATATACATATATATATATATATATATATACATATATATATATATATATACATATATATATATATATATATACATATATATATACATACATATATATATACATATATATATATATATATATATATATATATATATATATATATATATATATATATATATATATATATATATATATATATGTATATATATATATATATATATATATATATATATATATATATATATATATATATATATATATATATACCGGGCGTAGTGGCGTGCGCCTGTAATCCGGCTACTCGGAGGCGTGGGTTGGAGGATCGCTTGAGGACGGGGGCTCTGCACTGGGCAGGGTGTAGAGCAGCCCGGAATCATGGCGAAACCCAAATCCTGATCCCTGTGTCGTAAGAGGCGACCAGGGTTGCGTCAGGAAGGGCATCCGGCGTAAAACCTGTGCCAAATCAGTATGCGGATCATAACGGATGATCCGCTTGGCGACCCCTAACGGGAGCAGCCGAAAGATGAACAACAACAACAACATATATATATATATATATATATATATATATATATATATATATATATATATATATATATAGTTATGGAAATGGCCCTAAGTATGCCACTACATAAAGGATTAGCCCAGATCCCCCATTAAATGCATGTTTAGCCTGGCTTCGAGGCAAGCGTTCGCCGGGAAGGCAAGAGAGAAACAATGGGTGTCGAGGCGCGATCTGCTGGAGGAGCAGTCAGGCTTTGAGGCGAGCTTGCGCCAGGAAGGCAAGAGAAACCACGGAGCCTCTAACTGTCCCTACTCACCTCACGGCTCGACTACGTCTTGGAATCCCATGGACCCAGCCTGCCGGAGACGGCACCTCGATTTGGCCTTGTTTGGTGAACAGGCCAGGCCTGGACTTGTATGCTGGATCTTGTGAAAAGCCAGCTGGAGCATACCATCGTGGATCTTTCGCTCTGGTGCAGTCAACCTCGTGGGGTCAGAGCACGCGGAGGCCGCGTGCGGTGCGACAAAGGAGGGCGAGCGCCATTTTTCCACGCGGAGTGCTCGAGCTTGGGGCACGAATCCGTGGACATCGGCTTGTTACGAGCGACATTTGTGCTTTTTGCGCTTTCCTCTCGTCCATGAAACATCACCGGGTGCTCTGTCTTGTCTGCATGCTGTCTATGTCTTGGCTGCATGTCGTTTAAGGCTTACCTTGGTAGGGACCCCTTCGAAACCCGTAATCCGTATCTCCCTAGTTAAGAACGGGTTCTAGATGAATTAAAACATTGTCGTGAATCTTTTGCTTGTGTTGTGTTCCCCGATGTTCCCCAATAAATCTGCTGATTCGTATGAAGTTGCCGCTTTGGATTAATTTGTGTCGCGTCGAGGAACGATCCGTTCGATTGGCATATAAAGCCAAAATGGTTACAGACTGGCAGAAAACGCTCGGCATCTGACAAAACCAGTCTGTAACCGGGGTCTATTTCCCCAACTGGTAAGGTCCAGGGGTACGTTGGTATCGCGATTGAAGACGCGTGACCCGAGGCCTATGCTGAGCCAGCCGGCGTTATAAACCCTGGAGACGACGGTGGTGAGGGTGGCGCTGAATCTGTAACGTTTGGCTATCAAGACTCGGGTGAGAATCCCGCCACTGCTGAATCCTCAACAATATATGTATATATGTATATACATATATATATATATATATATATATATATATATATATATATATATATATATATATATATATATATATATATATATATATACACATACAAATATGTTTACACATACAAACAAATATGTATACACATGCATACAAATATATATATATATATATATATATATATATATATATATATATATATATATACATATATATATATATATACACATACATACAAAAATACATATACACATACATACAAATATGTATACATATACATACAAACAAGCCGGTAGGCGACGAGGGATTCGCTAGGATCGAAGCGCTGGATACGATGCTTTTCATTCTGACCGATCCACCGACGAAGATTCATTGCCAAGATGTATTGGTTCACATACAATTGTTCCTCTGCCTGGCAAGATTTTTCCTCTTGCGTATTTTGCCAACTGGCACTCCTCGTAAAAAATGACGCTAAATAGACACCCTATTTTTGAAGGACTACCATTTGAAAAATAATCGGTTTGCTGGTTTGTGCTGTGGAGCCTCGTGTTGCAGACACACACACACACACACACACACACACACACACACACACACACACACACACACACACACACACACACACACACACACACACACACACACACACACACACACACACACACACACACAAAACCTGATAAACTTCTCTCAATGCTCTTGTTTGACCACACCTCCTGAGCCACACAATATTTTTCATAAGCCACGCCCACTTTCCATAAGCCACGCCCACTTTCCTGCACCACTTCCACTTTCCTACGGAACTCCCACTTTCCTAAGCCCCTCATAAAAACGATGGTAAATAGACACCCGATTTTTGAAGGACTACCATTTGAAAAATAAAACCTCAACCAAAAATCGGCTCAAGTAAAATCTTCTAAATATGTCTAAGTGTTTAATTCCAAAGTCTCGTATCTCTACATTCAAAACTGAAGGACAAGTATTGAAAATACTGTACGCGGTTTTTCGGCCGCTGCACAGCAACGGGTGGTTGCTTGGCAACGAAATTCAAACGTGCACATTCCCACAAATACTGCACATGTTGGCAAAGTTTCATCGAAATCGGTTCGCTGGTTCGTGCTGTGGAGCCTCGCGTTGCAGACACACATATGCAGACACATATACACACACACACACATACACACACACAAAACCCAACAATAAGGGATATCTAGCGAATCCAATAATATATATATATATATATATATATATATATATATATATATATATATATATATATATTTATATATATATATATATATATATATATATATATATATATATATATATATATATATATATATTCCAACCACCGACGTCATATTAATCATGTGAGGGTTTCCAAATTCCACAGTCAATGATAATGTTTTAAAATGCTTCATTCTTCTAACAAATATTGCTGCCTTCGCCTTTTGGCAGAACTGAATACTATTCTTTTTTTTCTGTCTTTTGTTCATTACCTATTTGCGTCAAGTTAAATTTCCTTGTATAATTTCCCATCCTCATCCTTAATCACTAATACTGTGCACCTCTTTAAGTCTTTGTGTCGGTATGCTGGTTGCTTGCTCTTATTCACCTTGTTGTTTGTTGTTGATTAAATTGCCTCTACACCCTTCCCAATATATCTTTACACCAGTTAATATTTCTCTACTTTTCTGTCCTGACCCCAGAAGGTATTCGTTCTTGTTTCATCCTTCGTAAAATCTTACAATCTTACAATCCACTCATTACATCTCTGCACTGCTGATTGGACCATGATCACTCACCCTGGAATGCCGATCCACCTGAAACTGCTCCATCACGTTGGAATTTGGACCCAGTATCAAAGCTAACCTTAATTAGTGATTCTAACGTAGTCAAGGAAAACGATTCTTCATCGTCAAGGCTATTGGCCACTTGGCATCGTTTGACATGTTAACAGTGGTTGGAATTAGCAAGATGTTAATCGATGAATGATAACTGCCATGGGAAGTAAGCAAGCAGAAGCTAATATCACAGCTCAGAGCAAAACAGGCAAATAAATAAATGAACCAATGTCACCCGCAGGGTGACCCGTATCTTGCCAAAAGGTGACCACATGTGACTTCTTTAAGGTCACACTGAGGTGAACAGAGCTGCTATCCACCAGGAGCGACTCCTTGAAGATGTTCTGCCTACGAGAGATTCCGATGAGAATCGTTCTACAGAGTAACCATGAAAAACATGCGTTGGCCTCATAACGTCACCAAATGACGTCATAATGTCTCAAGCTTGACATATCTAGAAAGCACTCATCGAGGTGTTCAATTTGAGGTACAACACAATATGGTACCTAAGATTTCAAAATTTGACCTTGGGGTCAAAATATTTCGACCTTCGGCGCTAACCATGAAGGTCAAGGCCAATCGCCACCAAAAACTAATCAGCTGAGCGCCAGACCATATACTACATTCCCATAAAGTTTGGAGATGATTCGATTAAAATTACTCAAAAAATAAGGGTTTCGGCGACCTCCATGGTTTACCGCAAAGTGACCTTGACCTTTGACCTTGACCCTTTATGTGTGAGTAGGGTAAGAATACTGATTCTGGCTCACTTTTCCCCATGTAAATGAATGGGGGATTTTCAGCGATTTATATTTTTTTTCCCTAAAAATAAATCCCCTTTTTATCCCAAGGTATATTTATTTGTCTCCCCTTTTAACCTGGAGGTTGAACCTCATTGAATTGAACACCTGAGGGTTGAACAGCTCACTCATTGAACCTATAAAGATTTGTTCATTCTCAAATTCCTTCAATAGTTTAATTTTCTTTGCACAATAATCTTCATCTAAAATATTGACAAACAAAACATTTGAATCTTTATATTTTTTAAGATACCCCATTTGTGCCATTACGAAATGATAAACTTCTCTTAATGCTCTTGTTTGACCACCTCCTGAGCCACAGGTTATTTTTTGTTAAGCCCCGCCCACTTTTCTTTAAGCCCCGCCCACTTTTGTTAAGCCCCGCCCACTTTTCATAAGGTAATTTTTCTAAGCCACGCCCACTTTTCCTAAGCTCCGCCCACTTTTGCTAAGCTCCGCCCACTTTTCATAAGGTATTTTTTCTAAGCCACGCCCACTTTTCCTAAGCTCCGCCCACTTTTGCTAAGCTCCGCCCACTTTTCATAAGGTATTTTTCTAAGCCACGCCCACTTTTCCTAAGCCACACCCACTTTTGCTAAGCTCCGCCCACTTTTCATAAGGTATTTTTCTAAGCCACGCCCACTTTTCCTAAGCTCCGCCTACTTTTGCTAAGCCCCGCCCACTCTTACATCATTTCCAGTTCATCTCTGACTCACAAAGAAATCACTAGAAAATTACAGGATGTTATGGTTTTGAAAAATTTCCCAATGAAGGCTTGCCTAGGCTTGCCCAGGGAATTTCCAAAGGAAACCACACCCACCAGTCTTTCTCTATAAAAGCTTCAAACCCAGGCTCCATTTTAAACATTTGTTCTTGCTGGCAATGGTGTTCTGTGTGCTTGTCTCAAACTCTCTGTCTTCTATGGAACTAAACCTTCAAGTTGATGAACTGGATTCAAACCTCTTATCTATTGAGGTAAGATTTTTTATTTTCCTATTTTCAAACTTTGATTGAAGCATACTCATTTAATAATTAAATAACTTAATTAATACATTATTATTTTCTCTCACAGGAAATTGTGTATGAAATACGAAATGAAAATACTGCTTTTGCTACAACTTGGGGCGAAATTGTTGGCTTGGTTGAAGACCTTATGAGCGACCAAGACCCACAGAACGAGTTCGTCCTTGATGACCCAACCAAAGAGTTATACCTTGGAGACCAGCAAAATCCTGAAAAAGAGTTTTACAGCAATAGTACTCATTGTGAGTTATCAAGACAATACCCACTGAACAAGTTATACCTTGATGAGCCAGAATACAAGTTTTACCTTGGAGACTCACAAATTTTGAAAAAATCAGTAAATGAGTTCTGCCTTGATGGTTTAAATAACTACCTTGGAGACTCAGGAAAAGGGTTCTGCCAAGATGGTTCTAAATATGGGGCCTACCTTGGAGACTCACAAATTTTGAAAAAATCAGTAAATGAGTTCTGCCTTGATGGTTTAAATAACTACCTTGGAGACTCAGGAAAAGGGTTCTGCCAAGATGGTTCTAAATATGGGGCCTACCTTGGAGACTCACAAATTTTGAAAAAATCAGTAAATGAGTTCTGCCTTGATGGTTTAAATAACTACCTTGGAGACTCAGGAAAAGGGTTCTGCCAAGATGGTTCTAAATATGGGGCCTACCTTGGAGACTCACAAATTTTGAAAAAATCAGTAAATGAGTTATCCTTAAGAGACTTTGTAAGTTGGTTTTACTTTGAATACTTGAAATGTGGGTTCTGGATTGATAACTCACAATGTGATACATATCTTGGAAACTCAACGGGAATGTGGTTATACCTTGAAGACTTGGAAAGTTGGGTTTATGTTGGACACTTGAAACTTTTTTGGGGGCTTTTATTTATTTATTTATTTATTTATTATTATTATTATTTTATTTATTTATATTTTGGAGACTTTTGGAGTTGCTATCACTCTTTGGGATCTAAACCTATCGATGTAGTTCTTTGTCGGATGGTGCTTGATGGGAGCAAGATCAAGAAAGTTCTGGGAAGAAAGTGCAGGCTTACTCCCCCTTTCTACGTCATCAAACCTGAAAGCCTTAAAAGACAGAATTGGAAGAAGAAAAAAAAAACGTAAAAAAATATATATATAGGTGGAAATCTCATTTTGAAAAAGACATTGTGTTGGGCGAGGATTGAGTTAGGGTTGAGATTTTGAATGTGAGGGTTGGGGTTGAGATTTTGAATGTGAGGGTTGGGACACACACACACATACACATCAACAAACAAAAGTTAAGCCTTGACTATTCAGTTGAGGATTCTGTGTTTGGGGTTCACAGATCTAAGAACGTCCCCCTTGACACACATTATATACTGTTATACACCTCGGACTTGGCCCTCGAGTGTCCACAACGGTGTATAGTAGGAGGGAGTGAAGCGCCAACCTATTGCTCCCATTACACACACACACACACAAACAAAAGTTAAGCCTTGACTATTCAGTTGAGGATTCTGTGTTTGGGGTTCACAGATCTAAGAACGTCCCGCTTGACACACATTATATACTTGTCCCTCTAGTGTCCACAAAGGTGTATTATCTGCTTAGTTTTGTCTTTTGTAATTCCTGTGAATAAAATGAACCTAAAATCTCTTCCCCTTCCAAATCATATATTTTATAAGTCCAAGGAACTGTATCTATTACATCAACAATTTTAAAAAGTTCTTTCGTCCATCGTTCAGTAAAACCCTTTTCAAAATGAGATTTCCACCTATATATTCTTACGATATCACCAACTTTGAACTTAGGTTTTCTGACATTAATCTCTTTTTCATATTTTAATTTTGTAAATGTTTCTGATGGCTTCATATTCGTTGACGTGTGAATCGTGTCATTATACTTATCCACAATATCCTGAATAAAAGATGACCATTGTTGTGAACCGAGTTGTGTGAATTTTTTATATAGTCTCTCTTTTAAGGTACGATTAAAACGTTCAACAACAACTGCCTTCCCTTCATTAAAGGTACTGTATAATGTAATACTGTTATTTTTTAGAAAATTCATAAATGTCTTGTTATAAAACTCTCTACCCTCATCAGTCCACAATTTCTTAGGTTTTCTCTTACTTTTATTAAATATCTGTTGAAAAGCTAACATAAGAGTATTACCTGTTTTGTTTTTTAAAGGGACAACCCACGCATATCTACTCCTCAAATCAATAACGGTTAAAGCATACTTGTACCCTTATCATTATTGAGTTCAATCAAATCAGCAGACCAGATATAATCAACTTCCTTGGAATAAACTTTCCTTCTCTGAAACTTTGTGAATATTGGTTTATGTAATTCATCAGCTAATTGCTCTTCAGTCTTAATGGCATCATTAGAGCCTATAAGTTTTTGAATTTCCAAGTCCAAGTTTCAATTTAGCACTAATCATCTTCTTCACGATGAACCTATCAACTTTTTCTCTCAAGGTTGGATTTTGTATCAGAGACAAATTATATAACATTTCTCTATCGGCTTCATGCTTTTCTTCCAACGTTGTGGTATTCCCATAATCAATATCGTGTCTCATGCACACTTCATCAACTCTATTGATTGGTTTACTCCAGGATTTAGGATTGTCTGCCTCATCTAATCTTTTATCCAAGTTTGTGCCTGGACCACAGAAAGAATACCCTGGAAGATGTAATTCCCTGGTATTCCAGTAGTTGTAAATTTACTTCCTGATAAAAACTTTTGTATATCTCCTCCGAGTTTGTGTTTGGAGATAAATTGATTTTTTTTTGAACCACACACCGAACATATACCTTTTTGTATAACCCTGTTATTTTTACTTTTAATATATGAAATATTTTTAGTATTAGTTTTCTTTTTACATTTGAGACAATAACTCATTTATTTATGAGAAAAATTTCTGCAGAGTGCAAAAACCTTTTTAGTTTCCAACATGCACATTTGAATCTTAATTTTTAAAACATAAAGAATCCTTAGAAATGCCTTCACTCTCTCCTCCATTTATTTAAGAAAAAACTTGAATTAAAATACATGTCTTCTCGATGTCGATAGTCTTGTCGAAAGTATTGCAAATAGACTTTTTAATTCTTTGTATTCCTCCCTGGTGAGATAAGTTAATTTCTTTAATACCTCTATTCTTTTTTGAATCTCACTGGTTTCCATATTTTGATATTTATTCATTCTCTCTCTTTCCTCCCTCTCTCTCTTCTCTCTTTCCTCCTTCTCTCTCTCCTCCTCCTCCTTTTCCTCCTCTTCCCTCTCTTCTTCAACTCCTTCCTCATCCCTTACTATACTTGAATCGTTTACACCCCATAGAATATTATACATATATTCATCAGGATTTCTTGTTATTCCTGTATCCAAAATAATTTTTTACAACAGGATACCAATAAAATTTCTTTTGAATTTCTAAAAGAGCCTTACCTTTTCTTAACCTTATAATTTTTTCATTATTTAACATTCTAATTAAATCTAAAGTTGTTGGTTTATCAACATCAGCATAATGCCAATCTTTTATTGAAAATACCTCATTCTTATGTTGTAGAACATATTTATTAAAATACCGAATACCCTTTTCTTGAAGGTATGCTTGAACACAGAAATGATAATTTTCTTGAAGCCTTCTTGCTGTCATTTATGTATTAGAAATATATGTTAGAATAATATTATGGCACGAAACACCTCCCCATCTTCCCATAGTTAAATCATTTTGTATTTCCTTACTTATTATATATAATCCTGTTTTTTCTGTTTTCATGAGATAAACAAGGGCAAAACCATTATTATATTTACCCTTATTAAATTCTTTTATTTGTTGTTTACTAATCGTGGCTCCACAAAACTCATTCTCGATACCAAGTGGATAATATTCTTCCTTACGAGACTGATTTAATTGTTCCAGGTCTTCGAGGTTAATTTTAAATGACCAATTATACCCTAAATCATTCATATCATACCCCCATTGTTCTATTCTCATACAAACGATACGCCCTTCTTTATAAAAATTTATTTTAATTCGAACTGTGAATTCTGTATGACCTGGAGATAATATCAACACTTCTGTATCTTTAGAATACACAGCCGTTTTATTTAAGTATATATATTGTGATAAATCGCTTAATCTCACCAAGTCATTCGCGTCAGTCGGGCTTGGATAATTTTTAATTTATAAGCATTTTTCATGTTAATATTTTTGTTTATATTATATTTATATCGTTCAGCCTGTGCCTTTGTGTAATAATTTGATAAATCAATATCCAGTTCTTGAGATACACCAAAGATAGAACCATCTTTACCAACATAAGTCATTTATATTAGATTAAAAATAATATCATAAAATTTTTTATTTTTGTTGAGTTGAAATAACACATATAGACATAATTGACCACAACACTTGGAATTTAATTCTTGGACTTGAAATGTTTGATAAACACCATTCTGTAAGAATTTTATGACTTCAACAGGTGGTGGAAGACCAAAACTATCAAAATAATATTTGTCTTGACTATTAAAAATACAAACCCAATGAGAACCGTTCCCATCATTATCTTCTAAGTTCATAATAATATTCTTTGTATGTTTCGACACATTTGTTAATTCATCTCTCATACAAATAACCACATTATGAATTTTTAATTTCTTACAATATTTGACAAGTTGTAAATTTGATGTTGTATTCTTTCCAAATTCTTTCAACCACTCATCAATGCTCATTTATTTATTAGAAAGATATAATCCATTACCTCTTTTCGTTAATTTTACACCTGCTTGTGCTATAGAAGAAAGCATATCTCCAACTAACAATCTCGCTTTATCAGGCAGACCTTCAAGTTTTTCAGCAAAATCTACAATTACACCACTTCCACTAATTTGTTTCTCCAACTCTTTGTTATGTCTTTCCAATTCTTTTTGAGCCTGGAGTTGAGCCTTCCTTTCGTTGGCAGTTTTGACCGCTGTTGAAATACCACCCGTCAATGCTCCAACCGCACTTAAACCAGCAAATAAAGGAATTAGAAATGGGAGAAATCCTGCACTCGTCTCTCTTATTGAATATTTTTTCAACATTGGTTTTGTCATTTTAATTTTAAGTGAGCCAGTGTCATTCAAGATTTTAACCTGTTCTCTTGTGAGCAAAACATCAATTCTTACTGCTCCTTTTCTCTGAATTGTATTAACGTTAATCGTACAAGGCTTTTGATTTTGAACACAAGATGATAGTTTATGAAGATTGATTTGATTAACATATACCCCAGTTGGTACTTTGCCACTCATTTATTTAACAAAAAATTATGTGAGACTAATCATCACACCATTATCTGTATTAATCTGCAATTCTGTTTCTTCCAAAAGCAAACAATATGTATCAACTTCTTCACTCTCTCCTCTTTCAATGTATAGGGAAGTATCCACTCGATTAGACTTTATAGTTTCTTTTTGAGCGCTCAGGTCAAACGTATAGATTGTATACAAACTTTTAAATGCTGTCATATCTAAAATAGGTTCTTTATTTCCATTACTTTCACACACCTTTTGGTAAGACTTGTATGCTTCAGCAAAATCATTTTTTCCCAATTAATTTCCAATCTATCTCGTGGATAAAATGTTCCGTCTAGAGAAACGCGAAGTTGTTTCACCTTAGCATTATCACTCAATGCATTATTCTTATCAGTCGCAGTATCACCATCTGGCTTTTTAAAAATCATCCACAGATATCGTGGCTTTCCTTCCAGAACACCCAAATTCCACGTGTAAGTAGTTTGATTGAGTTTAACGTGTTGACATCTTCTTTTGAGGTATGATACACTGAGTGGTTTTTTTGAGTTAAGTCTTCGATTCAACATCTCTTCTGTTTTAAGATTAGGAGTATATTCACTGATATACCAACTCATCTCCTCAATTACAAATTTATTCTGATCACTAAAAGCATTACCAACACCAAAAAGCAATCTATTTTCATTATCATTCCTTTGTAGTTGAAATCTAATTTTAAGACCATACAGAACTTTATCATAATCACAAAATCCAAATATACCTTTAAGAGGAACTGCCACAGTAAAACTATTTTCTGCTTTTGTATCATCATTATACATTCCTTTCCTTTGAATATATCCAGGGTCTGTGTTTGTTCCCGTTGACATATCAGGAATAAAACCTTCGACAGACCCCTTTCCCATTCTATCACTGAATGTATAGAGTGTAAATTTCATCATTTCAGATACAGCAGAGACATAATCAACCGCTTCAACTTCTTGTGTTCCAATATACAATCGCACACTATCAAACATTTTCCAGAAGAAATCATTTACAAGTGTAGCGTTTGTGTTATTCCCAGCCTTAGTGAATTTAAATTTACACAACAAGAAACTTTCGGAGAGATTCAAATAGGTTTGTTGATTATTTATTTCAAAACTTTTTGTACCATTTGTATTCCAGTCTGTTCCAGTTATTGCATTTACCTTGAAGTAATCTTCTTTTTTAGTGGAGTTTGAGATAATAATAGTATCATCCAAATCATAGATACTATCAATTGCTTCCAT
Organism: Eptatretus burgeri; assembly: GCF_056783735.1. Taxonomy (NCBI): domain Eukaryota; kingdom Metazoa; phylum Chordata; class Myxini; order Myxiniformes; family Myxinidae; genus Eptatretus; species Eptatretus burgeri. The sequence continues at coordinate 35,995,987 of NC_140974.1, read as the reverse complement.
ACTTGTATTTATTTAGGAAAAAGATGTTAAAACTTTTGAAACCCTGATCCAAGTATTTGAATTATTTTCTGTCGTTCTTGGGGGACAACTGAGTTTTACCTTTCTTAATTTCTTTTATTGCTTGTAATTTATGAGATTCTTTCTGAGCATCTTTTATACTCTTTACAGCACCTGCTACATTTCCCACAGCAGAAGCAGTTGAACCAATTAGGTCTTTATGTTTAAGAATAGTTGAACCAATACCCATGAGAGTATCAATTATCCCATCTCCTCTAAATTGATGTCCAACACCCCTTTGTCTCTTAGGTTTATAGTATCCTCTACCAAGATACATACCTTCACCCTTGTAGTACGGGAAAGGAACATCCCATCCCCTGTAATTATTTTATATTTTCCCAACTCGTGCTTCCTCACAATAACCATCGTATTTATTTATTGAAAAACTTCACGTAGGTGAATTCTGATGGATATAACTTCTCCATTAAAAGAGATCACACGATTATCTTGGTCGGTTATCCTAAAATTTACTCTGTGTATGGTTTTTCCTGACACAGGTAGATAAACCAAATTTTTAGGCTCCATATTGAATTTATAACCAATTGGGGTTGAGTATGCACTGAATGAAAATATTGTATTTGTTTTTAATCCATCATTATAAGCACCATCAATCAAATCACAGTGAATTAACACCGAATTTATTCCTGAGGATATTTGAATGACATTATCACTGTAAAACGTCCCATTCGTTTCAATCTTTTTGAGGAGAAACCTAATAACTCTCTAAATGAATTATCAATTGTGAAATCAACCTTGTAGTTATTTTTAACTTTAATCGTTGATTTTGAAGTATGTTTTTGAATGTTTATAACAATATTTTTTGGTTCATCACCCTGTTCTTTCATAAGACGAGCAATTTCGGAAGATATTTGAGAAATCTCGTATGCTCGGGTGAGACTGTTATCGTTTTGTATCCACTTCCCGGATTATAACTAAACTTGTCATTTTTCTCGGTTATATTAAATAAGGTATTATAAGTCTCCATGGACAATAAAGATGCCTCATATTCTTTTGTTGTGTCAAGTTGTAGTGGGTATGGGAATGAAGATGTGTGGTCGCTTGTTGTGAAATTAAAACTCAGGATTGTGCTTCTCATCTTATTTAATATGAGATAAAATGTCTTTATATTGAGATTTATTAATTATTTTCATGTTCATCAACTGGTCTAAAATGGCTGATGCTTCATTAAAACAATTGTTATTTCCAGCCTTCTTACTGCCGAACAACAATAACAGTCTATTAACTAATTGCGATGGGTCATTTGGAAGAAAACTAATACCTGAACCAAGGATACTTAAAGCCTGAATAATGTGTTTCTCCTTCTCATTCTTCCTACTTTTACCAGAAAGAATAACCTTATAATTTAGAGTGTTCAGCAAATCAATATATACTCTATCATCATTATTTTCCATATCCAATGGTTTATCAATATACTTTGATTCATCCCTCACAGTTGAACCTTGTCTTCCATCTTTTGTGAGAAGAAACATTAATCTCGGAGTTAGTTTAACAGGGGTTGAGCAGAACTTAAGAACCTTAATTCATCATTAAATATCAATACCTTTTCTTGAACAAGATGAAATATTGCTGGTTGTTCTGTTGGAATGAGTCCTGCTTTGGTTTTTGAATCCGCTGAATATTCATTGTTTTGAACAGCATTCACAATATAATCAGGGGGTTGATTAATCTCTTCCAGTTGTTGAAATAAACCTTCATCATCATATTCTAATTCTCCTAAATGCTCTAATTCTTCCTCCGTCATTTGACTGAAATCTTTTAACATTTGAAGCTTTCTAGGAGTATATTCTACTGTGGGAACTGTGGAAACATCTTTCATTTTTTCTTGGGAAGTTTTTAAAAGTGGTTTAAAAAATTTCTCTTGTTTTTTTTCAAATGCTTCTTCGCCCGTTAGTTTCTGTCTGCGTTTCTTCTTTATGTCTTCCTGTTGTTTTACAACTTTTGAAACCAACTCTTGATGTTCCTTAAATCTTCTTGCTCTTTCTTTTGTATCCATTTATTTATTGTAAAATATCATTTAATGAATTGTAAAGATCAACAGGGAAATTTTCCTTTTCTTCATCATTCAAGTAGATGTGTTCAAATAAATCCTTTTCTTTAAATATTTCATCAAATTCTTTATTAACATTAATGCGAGTTGTAATTTCTTCTTCACTAATCCTTGCATCTCTGCTTTTCATACGTTTGTGTTGAGTTTCTTCATCAACATCAAAACCGAATGATAAAATCTTCACTCCGCTCAGATATTTAATAATTTGTCTCGTTCCTTCTGGATTAGTTTCTAATATCCCAACACCACCAGATTTTAGTTTCTTTAACTCACTCTTACAATGTGAATATTTTGTTGTACCAAGAGAAACCTCCTCAAATATTTGTCCTTCATTCCTCAATCGCATATGTTCCTCCACTGAAATATAGTGATAATCTTCACCTTTTACTTCTCCAGGTCTTATTGCTCTAGTTGTTGTTGATACAATGCGTATCACGGGGTGTTTTTAAGTAAATTTACAATATTCTCATTTGTACTACACAAGAACCTTGATTTATGAAAGTTTTTTCCAGAAGCAGATTTACCCACAAGATTTATAATAATAGTTGTCATTTATATATGTAATTGTTTATAAAACAAAAAATATATCCCTTAATATCTCATCTTGTTTCACAACAATATATTTATATTTTTCAGTCGTGTGCTTCATATAATCCTCAAATTTCTTTTTACTACATAATGTAGAACAATTATCTCTCCAAAAATTATTGATATCTATTGAATTTAACTTGAATAAAATAAAAGTATTAGCATTGTTTCTGATGGAACGACGAGGAAGTTGAAAGTACGATTGACTAAGATAAATACAATTACAAGAAGAATGTCTCCCTCTTGTGTAGTAGCTGTCCATTACCGTTTGGTTTCTCTCATTAACACAATCATCAAAGATAACGAGGTTCTTTTTGATTTATCCAAATCTTGGGGAGACGGTATATCATCCGTATTATCACTAAGAATACAAGTTATAAGATTTGATTTCTTTTTACATCTCTGTGTATCACAAAATAGTTGAATTATATCTTCAATGTTATAATCATTTAGGTTTTTTGACGTTTAAATAAACCTATTATATCTTCTTTTTGAAGACCAGCATTAAAACCTTGTGAGAGTAGTTGATACTCTGGTTGAAAACTCGACTTTGTGAAAATTATTAAATTATCATAATCTAAAAAGTTGGGAGTGAGGAGCATTTTTAAAAGTAAGCAGGTTTTTCCACATCCACTTGAACCAACTATGAGACATCTTAATGAATTTGGGAGATTTTTATGGTTGTTAAATTTTATCTTATTTTCCCAAATAGGTAAAAAATCATTCATTTATATATTTGAAAAACAGGTTATTTAATTTATTATTGGCTTTTTTAGAAACTCTATATTTTATCCTAAGTTCAGGTTTAATTTCAAGATAATCCATTATTTTATTTATACAATATCTTGTGTTGATATTTCCCTGAAAATTACATCCATGAATAATATACAACAACAATCCTTTGAACATTTCTCTTATACGTTCAGTTTCTTCCCTTGTAAGGAAAGGTGTGTTATCATCCTCATACTTTACATTCATTTCTCTAATCAATCTTGTAAAGTAATTCATTTTTGGTGTAAATCTAAAAGAATTATTTTCCTTTTTATATTTTTTATTATCATTAATTAGAAGATAATCACAGAATATACATTGTTTATAGGCTTTTGACTCTGTGTTTAATCCCTGTCTTTCACACGCAGGACAATTCTCAAATTTGTCATATGGAGAATCAGGAAAGTCTAGCATATTTATAAAGTAAAACTTTACTTAAACTGAAATTCATCTATACTTTCAGTTGTATATTACCATCGATATCGATATACTTTTTTCATTATCAGATTCAACGACAACATTTTTTATATTAAAGGTAATTTTAAAATTATCGTTAACTACTATTGAACGAAATGTCATTTCACCTGATATATTAACATCCTTTATTTCATCAGGATTTACATCTTTAAGGTTGTTGAAAAAAATACAAATTTCTCCTTGCATATTACAGATGGTCTTATCTTTTCTTTCTAAAGCTTCATCCATAAGGTTTTTGTTCTTTGATACTTTTTCTTGTTTCATTGCTTTTTCTAGTTTTGAATATATTACTAGAAGGAGAGGAGAAACTTTTGTTAGAGATACTTTAATTGATGTTCTACCAGGTATACTAAAAGCCCTTCCACTGAAGGAAATTGAAGAACTCATATTATTTACCATAATAGTTTTTATCCAATAGTTGTTATATTTATCTTTGTTCAATTTTACATCCTTGACATATTTCTCAGTATCTTTAACAGATGAAGAGATTGATTGAAACTTGTCTTTTGTGTCTTGAAACATTGTATTTATTAAGTGAAAAAGTTGGAGGATAAAATGTTTTTAAGCACAGATTCACCTATAAATTAAACGAAATTTTCATCAAGAAAATTTTAGTTTAAGCAAAGTTTTATTCCATAAATATGGTGAATACAACGTACTGCGATGTTTGTAATCACGAATATAAACATTATAGAAAACACCTCCGAACCAACAAACACACATTTAATCTATTTCATCAAATATCTCCTCTTGAGTTGGAAAGAAAACATTGTGATATCTGTTCAAAGGATGTTTTGAAGAGTAGTTATAATCAACATCTTCAATCACAAAAACACAAGAAAAATGAGTTTAAAGTAAAGGGAGACTATTATATTGAAAACACTGATGAGGCATTTAAAGGGCATATAAAAATAAGGATTTTTCAATTTGGAGAACCCGGTCCATCATCAATAGCTGAATCAATTGAAATAGTGAAACCCGATGTTGAAAAATTTATTAAAAAGACATTAAAAGAAATAAAAACTTTAAAGTTTTATATGGGAGTGAAAATGAATATGAAAAGACAAGATGAAGAACAAACTCCTTATATGAGAACAGATCTTCATTTTATAACATCATTTCAAGATTTTTTGAATAGTGGGGTTTATGAAGAACTATCAAGACAAGAGGAGGATGTTGATAATACAGTGGTAGGAAGTGGATTCAATATTAAAAAAATCATCTTTTTAGATATACACATTCTAAAATCAAACCCTCTTAAAGCTTCTTCTTATATTGAATTACCAAAAGAAATAAAACTAAAGAAGGCAGTTGTTAATATTAAGAACAATGATAATAAATGTTTTCTCTGGTCTGTTCTTGCTCACTTACATCCACCAAAATGTAATTCAGAAAGAGTAAAACAATATATGAAATATGAGAATACCTTGGACATTAAAGATTTTAAATTCCCAATGCCACTAACAGATATTCCTAAATTTGAGAAAAAGAATAATCTTTCTATTAATGTATATGGATTAACGGATACAAACAAAGTTCAAATATTAAAAATTTCAAACAACTATAAAAATGAAGAAACACACATTGACCTTTTATATTTTAGTGTTGGAAAGAATTCACATTACACATACATCAATAATTTATCAAGATTAATCTCTTCTCAGGTATTCAGAACAGCAAACAAAATATATCCTTGTAAGCGATGTCTTAATTCATTTCATACAAAAGAACGATTAGAACAACATTCAAAATATTGTAGTAATCATAAATCAGCTGTAATTACAATGCCTAAACCTGGTGAAAAGATTTATTTTGAAGATTATAATAAATCTATCATGCACCCATTTGTGATATACGCTGATTTTGAATGTATCCTTAAAAAGATAAATACTGCTTCTCCTAATCCAAAAGAACCATATACAAATAAATATCAAAAACATATTCCTTGTGGTTTTTGTTATTATATCAAATCATCTGTTGGAGAAAAGTATAACAAACTTGAACATTATCGTGGAAAAAATGCTTCACAAGAGTTTGTAAAACGATTAGAAAAGGATTGTATAAGACTCACTAAATTAATGAAAGAAACAAATGAACCGATGAAATTAACCAAAGAAGAAAAATTAGAATTTAGAATGAACAATATCTGTCATATTTGTGAGGGGAAAATTAAGGAGTCTAAAGTTAGAGACCATTGTCATCTTACTGGTAAATATAGAGGTCCCGCTCATTCCTGTTGTAATCTTAATTATAAATTACCTTCTTTTATTCCAGTCTTTCTTCACAACAGCGCCAACTATGATACACATCTATTTATAAATGAACTTTCAAAAACACCAGGGAATATTTCTGCTATAACAAACACAAGTCAAAAGTATATTTCATTTTCAAAAATGATATTCACAAAACCTTTAACTCGTATTAGGTTTTTAGATTCTTACAAGTTTATGGGAACACCACTAGCCTACCTCGCATCAAATCTAAGCTCCACAGACTCTTTTCCAAATCTTAATTCATTCTTTCCAAAAGAGGAAATTCTCACTAAAGAGGAAATTCAGATTAAAGATGAAATTCTGATTAAAGAAGGAATTCTTACGAGAGAGGAAATTCAAACAAGGAATGAAATTCAAAGTAAAGAGAAAATTCTTACAAGTAAGGGAATTTATCCTTATGATTATATGGATTCATTTATGAGATTTAAAGAAACACAACTTCCTTCAAAAGAAAGTTTCTATAATAACCTTTATGAAGAAGAGATAAGTGATAAGGAATATAAACACGCACAAGAAATATGGAAAATATTTAAGATAAAGAACCTTGGAGAATATCACGATTTATATCTAAAAACAGATGTTTTATTGTTAGCTGATGTGTTTGAAGCTTTTAGATCACTCTGTCATAATAAAAATTGTTATGGATTAGATCCTGCCCACTATTTCACAGCTCCTGGTTTAGCTTGGAGTGCAATGTTGAAAATGACAAAACAAGATATAGATTTAATCAGTGATGTGGATATGCTTTTGATGATTGAGAAGTCCAAGAGAGGTGGAATATCACAAGTATGTTCAAAAAGATATGCTAAAGCAAATAATAAATATCTCCCAAATTATGATAGTGAAAAAGATAGTAATTATTTGATGTATTTTGATGCTAATAATTTGTATGGATGGGCAATGTCTCAATCTCTACCTTATGGTAAATTAGAGTGGGTGGAAGAAAAGAATTATGAAAAGGCTTTGATGAATATTGTTATTTCTTCTCAAGAGGAATTGAATGACGAAGAAGAAGGTTATTATTTTGAAGTTGATTTGAGGTACCCGAGTGATCTTCATAATAAGCATAAAGATCTTCCTTTTGCATGTGAGAAAGAAACTCCAAAGAAAGAATGGTTAAGTGATTATCATAAAAGTTTTAATATTAAAGGTAAATCAACAGAAAAGTTATTAACAACATTCTATGATAAAGAGGGATATGTTTTGCATCAGAGAAGCTTAAAACAGTTTTTGAGAGAAGGATTGAGAGTAGCTAAAATTCATAGAGTTTTAAAATTTAAACAAAGTCCTTGGGTGAAAAAGTATATTCAATTCAATACAGATATGAGAGCAAATACAAAAGTAAAATTTGAAGGGGACTTTTATAAATTAATGAATAATGCTGTATTTGGAAAGACTATGGAAAATGTTAGAAACAGGCAAAACATTAGATTCGCAACATCTTGGAAAGAAGCTTCGAGATTGATAAATAAACCAAGTTTTGAGAGAGAAGAGGTTTTTTCAGAGAACTTTTCTGCAATTCATATGAAAAAGGAAAGTATTGTAATGGATAAACCAATTTATATTGGAACAGCAGTTCTTGATTTATCAAAGATATTGATGTATGATTATTTGTATAATGACTTAAAGAAAGAGTATGGTGAAAATGTTTCATTGTTGTATATGGATACTGATAGTTTTATCCTAGATATAAAAACTGATGATGTTTATGAAGATATGAAGAAAAATATTGGAGTATATGATACAAGTAATTTCAGCAAGAAGAGTGAGTTATTTTCCAAAAAGAATGAAAAGGTTATTGGTAAGTTTAAGGATGAGTTGGGTGGAAAAGTAATGAGTGAGTTTATTGGATTGAGAGCAAAGGCATATGCTTATAAGTATGGTGAACAGATTGATAAGAGGTTAAAGGGAATAAAGAAATATGTAATAAAGAAATCAATAACTTTTAGAAATTATTATAATTGTTTGATGAATAAGAAAGAAGAATATAGGAAAATGAATACAATAAGAAGTTATAAACATAACATATATAGTGAAGAAGTAAATAAAAAGGCATTAGGAGCCTTTGATGATAAGAGATTTATTTTAGATAATGGAATAGATTGTGTTCCATATGGATATTGTATGATAGAGTGTATAAAATAGATTATGTTTTAACGATGGGAAGATGGGTTAGGGTTTTTCAAGGGCTACCGCCGCGTTTTTTCACAATATATAAATGGTTAAACCAAGTATTAATCAAACTAAAGAGTGGAGAAAATCTCAGTCTTGGTATATAAATGGAAAACATAATGAATGTGAAAAATATCAAATAAGTCTTATTGAAAAAATAACTAAAACAAAGGTAAATAAAACAAATAAGCGAATTAATTTAAAAACTAGTAAGTTAGAGGATGTAAAGAAAAAAATGAATATCCTTGAATGGACTGAAAACTTTGATGGTTATCAATTGAACAATGAAAAAACAATTTACTATAATCTCAAAATGATATGTGGCTCAGGAGGTGGTCAAACAAGAGCATTAAGAGAAGTTTATCATTTCGTAATGGCACAAATGGGGTATCTTAAAAAATATAAAGATTCAAATGTTTTGTTTGTCAATATTTTAGATGAAGATTATTGTGCAAAGAAAATTAAACTATTGAAGGAATTTGAGAATGAACAAATCTTTATAGGTTCAATGAGTGAGCTGTTCAACCCTCAGGTGTTCAATTCAATGAGGTTCAACCTCCAGGTTAAAAGGGGAGACAAATAAATATACCTTGGGATAAAAAGGGGGGTTTATTTTTAGGGAAAAAAAATATAAATCGCTGAAAATCCCCCATTCATTTACATGGGGAAAAGTGAGCCAGAATCAGTATTCTTACCCTACTTGTGTGCTGAAGGGTATTGTAATAATAATACGATATGTGTACCTACAAGAGTTTCCGATGAGAATTGTGCTCTACAGAGTGATATAAAGGTGAAAAATCCAATGATTACAGACAAAAAACAAAAAAAAAACTTACCAAGTAACAGATCTTGCAAAAACGAAGTTTTGGCAAGATAAAAAAAGAGCCCTCTTTTGCTCCGACGAAGGGTTAACATCCAAAATGTCAGCTTCTTGCTTACCATGACAGTTATCATACTTCGATGAACGTTATGTTGACTCCATTCATTCTCACATAGTGATGGGTGCACTGGACTATGTCAACAAAGCCAGTTGAATCGTAATCCCTCAAACGAATCACTGCAATTTTCATTCCTGCATTCGATCCGATGCAAGTTAAAATCCTCCACGATCACAATCACATGGTTCATTCATCCAAGTCAAGTGACACGTTCGGTAATTCATTATGATTAGCACACATGTCTCGCTCGTGTAACATTTTAATCGTTAACAGACCGGTTTAAAGGAGGTAACCACGCAGGAAAGTGGAAACGATTCAAACCCGGGGACCTTGCGATGGTATTTTCAGGCAGATGCTGCAAGCTTTGTGCATTTCCCCCCTTTAAAACGTCGGGTCATGGGAACCATCGAGCTTGATGGGTGGTTGGGAGCTGCTGGATGGCTGTACGAAAAGCGAAGCGTTGAGAATCAAAAATACGATGTTGAGTAATTTTGTCTTACAGATTGTTTCGGTGTGTGATCCGGTTGGTGAGAACTCCACGGGGCATTGCCGTGGATCACTACCCATAAGTGGTAGTGCGTGACGGTCACGTGGCTCATTTGCACATTTTTACTCCATAATGTATTATTTTTATTTTGTTTATGTTTTTGCAGTTATTCAGACTTCCGAATGTAAGCGAGATGAAGAACTCGTCTTCCTCGTGAAGTCTCGTGTCGATCTGCATTGACAGACAGGTAGGACATTTGCGAACTTAACATGAAGAGGTCTGTGAGTTTTTCCATGGAGTTTCCTTTTGGACCTGAATGCCATTGCACCTCATATGATGCAATGCCCCCCAAGATCAACTCCCATGAATTGGTGTTGACTTGTCGATAAGCTACTATTAATTAATATTTTTGTCATTCATCTAAAAAAAAAAATGGATGAGCAATATCTCCTTAAGTCAATTAGCATTTGTGTAAGTCACTTCATCAGCATGATCCGCAGACTCCTGCAGCATAATAAATAAAATCAGTCAAAGAAGACTGTGCAGTCACAAAAAAAAGTACGGTCACAGAGTAGTACACATCGTCACAAGGAGCAAAGCTCTTTGAGGCCATGATGATCCACGTGAAGAAGCCAAAACCCACGTAATCTCATGCGAACAGGTGGGATATGGAAGGTCCAAGCTCCGTCTCATTGATAACAGATGTTGCAAAACCTACAAGGGCATTTGCTTTACGTCTTCCACATCCATCATGCCTTTGAAGGTTCACGTTTCACAGGCTCGTGATGGACGCCTGCCAGATTTGATGCCTCAAAGCAGACATCTTTCAGACTATTTTTGAACAACGTACTCAGCTGGGCACAATAACAAAGACAGTGGACCTTCACAACATGGCAGAACAATCACTACAGTGTGGTGTATAAATTGCTGATAACTTGAATTGTGAAGGCTTGTGTATGATTCTATGAGGAGGTCCCTGATCACCTGTTGGTGTTGTTATGCTTGGCCTTCATTTGCAGTTATTAGAAGACCTTTGGCGACATCATGGTTGTGTGGCACCTCTATATTATGAAGCATTTAACTGCAAATAACCTAATTCAGAAATCCAATTTGGCGTTCTCCCTGGATACACATGTCTACTCCAGTTGTTAAGGGTATTTAACAGATGAACTGAAACACTGGATGCAAGGTGTGATGTTGATGTGACCTACCTTTCCCAATGTGAGGCTTTTTATAAAGTTCCCCACATTAGGTTGATTAATATGTGACTAGCTTATGGTATCGCATGTCGTGTAGTAGACTGGTTGGATGATTTACTGAAGGATCGATGGTAGAGGATTAAAATCGAAGGATATCTGCCATTAGGGACCAATGTCATGATAAGTTATATAAGATAGTGTACTTCACCTTTTGTTTTTTCCTATTTACAACGATGACCTGATTGTGACACCTCCACTAAGGTCTGACTTATTTGTTGATGACACTCATTGTTCAGCTGTAATTGCTGAACCAGAGGATCAACAGTATCTCCAGAAAGATCCAAATCAAAAGCAAATCTTGCCTGACCTGTTGCTCCTCTATTTGCTTGAAGAAAAGTGGGAAATCGTGCATATTTGAAGGCAGTTTCTGAAAGTCGAAGACAGGATGGGCCCTGATGGCAATACGGTTCCTTCAGTGGACCAGGAAAAAGGATCTTGGGAATAAATTATTTTCAATCTCTGGTTTGAGTTGTTCCTTCCCCTTATATGTCAAGATGGCTAGCAAGATGTCTGTTATTATTTGGCACAAGTTTAGGGACTCGGATACCAACGTTTTTTTTTCTTTTCACTTTTGTACAAGATGAGTTGCATGTAAGGGAATGAGGATGATCCCATATCTCAAGGACAAATGATATATTGTTTATACAAGGACATAATATTATGCAATAAAGCATTATATGATCGAGGCTTTGAAAATTGTTTATCACAATGAAAACATTAACTCTGACTCTTTGTCTCAACAGATGGCATTATGTATGGGGGGGGGGGGTACACCATGACATTGTTCAAACCAAGGCCATGTCCTAACCTTTGGAAACACTCCTTTACTCGTTGAGTTGTCACAAGTTCGAGCAAATTGACTCAAGTTGTGCTCTCAGCACCATTCTTCAATGCCTTTACGTCACATGTCAATGATGCCTTGGAAAGAGCATCCAGTCAAATTTCGATCATCAATCTGGTCATGATATGATGGTGTCCACAGCCACCCCCCCTTCCCTACACCCACTCCCACCCTCTGTCCCTACACCTCTCTCTCTCTCTCTCTCTCTCTCTCTCTCTCTCTCTCTCTCTCTCTCTCTCTCTCTCTCTCTCTCTCTCTCTCTCTCTCCCTCTCTCCCTCTCTCTCTCGCCACCCCCACTACGTATATTCGAGAATTCCAACATTTCAAAATCAGATGGGTTTGCAACAAGTGTAAAGTGCTTTCTTAAATGACTGAAGGATCAAGCAAATAAAGTACATCCGGATAGCACAGTGCAATCTGAGTGAATAAAGATAAATGTTTTTTTTTAAAAACACATAATGGTCACACTTTGTTTTTTATGATGTGACCTTCGTAAATTATATCTAATGTACCATACTCTGTTACAGAGTGTCAGTGCTGCTGAAGCAGTTTCTTGGCAACACTTATACTGGGTGGTTTGCCATTGCCTTCCCAGCAGTTGTTATGGCAGGATATTGGAATTTGGCAAGGTTGTTGGATATCGCTCACCTGTAAATTATATTATAAACAAAAAATTAACAAAAATAAAACACATTTGGGGACTAAGTCCACTTACAAATGCACACTAGACTATACCCCAATGTGGAGGTTAATATCTGGCACATTAAGCCTTTGTAGTCCCAAGTAAAGACCCATCGGTGGTTGAAATATCAGACCTGAGCCTTGCCAACTGGGAAACTCGACGAGTTGTGAATTGGGATTTTCTCAAATACATACTTTTTTGTGATCCCAATCCAAAACCATTTCTTTTCTACTCCCATTAACTGCCTCCCTCCCAAAATTTTTTTTCCCAGTTTTGCCTTCCTGAAAGTTTCCTTCTGTATCGATCATATCCACCCCTTGCGTTCTGCCCTACCCCTCATCCTTCCCCACATCCCTTGATGTCCGCCTCCATCTATTTTGTCCCTCAGCCATGCTGTTGGCGTTTCCCCCTTCTCTTTCTGTTGTTCCTTTTGTCCTGTTCCATACTGATCTGTTCTGTATTCTACCTCTTCCATGAGCCTCGACTTTGTATACAAAAAAAGCAGATTATATATTTTTATTACTTGTAATCTCTGAATAATTTTCTGTTTTATTACCTGTAATCTCTCTGAATACTTTTTAACAATCCTGTTCAGAGAAAATTGCATTAAATAGTGTGAAATATTTAGTGTTAAACTATATAATGCCCACTGAATGAAGGAGAATAAGCAATTTTTGCCATTTAACCTTCTTCAAAACTACACCTTTGCATTATAACCACACCTCTTCTCGGCATGATATACACATCTCCTCCACGCAGCATCAAAAGCACACATCACTGCCTGGTATCACACAACACACATCTCTTCAACCCATTTCATTTTAGCAGTATTTCTTATAGAGTTTGCATTATTAATATACACACACTGTATATATATATATATATATATATATATATATATATATATATATATATATATATATATATATATATATATATATATATATATATATATATATATATATATATATATATATATATATATATATATATATATATATATATATTTTTTTTTTTGAGTCAGAACTAGCGCCCGATTTCTGTCGGTTGATTGTTTGTTTGCCATTTGTATTACAGTGTACAAGAAGGTAGAAATAAATGAATGACATGTTTATCTAACCATTTATTCAAGAAAAAATTATTACGGAACTGTACCAAGCTGTTTTACTTGCAATTTTCAAAGTGCCCTCCCTCGTGATCGATGCACAATTGCAGCCGAGCAGGAACAGAGCGGCACACACGTCTGCAGAGTTCGATATCAATTTCCTCAAACTTTGCAGTAATTTGAGCCTTTAATTCCTGAATGGTACGAGGCTTTTCATGAAAAACAAGGTCTTTCATGAGCCCCCAAAGAAAGAAATCTGGAGGTGTAAGTTCTGGGGAGCGTGCCGGCCACTCGATCGGACCGTGGAGGCCGATCCACTTTCTGGGAAAGTTTTCATCAAGCCACTGACGAACATAACGTCCATAATGAGGTGGAGCTCCATCATTCTGGAAATAACAGTCCTGATCTTGTACCCTGGGCCAAAAGAAGGTTTGCAGCATATCCAGGTAGATTTCTGCAGTGACAGATCCCTCAAAGAAAAAGGATCAAATTATTCCGAATGGAGATATGGCTGCCCAAACTGTCACGCCAGGTAAATTTACCTCCTTCTCAACTGTCACTCTTGGGTTATTCTCAGCCCAGTAGACACAATTATGTCTGTTAATTGTGCCATTAAGCTTAAAACATGCCTCATATGACCACTAAAATAAAAAATAAATAAATTATGAAACCTAATAATCTGCAAAACAATTATTAACAACATGACTTCCCAGAAAGAATCTAACAGCCAAAAAAACAGAAATCGGGCGCTACTTTTGACTCACCCTGTGTATATGTATATATATATATATATATATATATATATATATATATATATATATATATATATATATATATATATATATATATATATATATATATATATATATATATATATATATATATATATATACACACGAGGTCCATCTAAAAAGTAACAGGACTGAGTCTGCTGTGTGCTCCACTGACACAACTTGAATGAACGGGTTGCTTCATAGTCTTTCGCAACATTCCAGCTATATATATATATATATATATATATATATATATATATATATATATATATATATATATATATATATATATATATATATATATATATATATATATATATATACATATACATGTATATATTATTGGTGATGGTTGACTGCGCTCATTGTGTGATTTTTTTTTTTACAGGTCGTGCTTTAAACGTTGTCTCGTCTGATTCGTCGCGCTATGAGTTGGGAGCAGAGAGCCAATCTGAAGTTTCTTGCTGAGCTTGGCAAAACACCTTCCAAATCCTTCGCAATGCTGCAGCAAGTCGACGGGGAAGAAACGATGTCACATACACGTGCATTTGAATGACACAAGAGGTTCAAAGAGGGACGGGAGGAGGTTGAAGACGATCCACGGTCTGGAAGACCCTCAACGAGCAGAACGGCAGACAACATAGAGCGTGTGAAGCAGATGGCGCGCGCAAATCGTCGACTCACGGTGCGGATGATTGCTGAGGAACTTTCCATCAACAAGGATACTGTCTTGAGCATCATCACTGAAAATCTCGAAATGCGCAAGGTGTGCACAAAGAAGGTCCCTAAGCTGTTGTCCGAGGACCAGAAACAGCAGAGTCATTATCTGTCAAGACATTATCGAGCGCCTCGAGGATGATCCAGACCTGCTCGGGAGAGACATTACTGGCAAAGAATCGAGGATATTCGAATACGATCCTGAGACCAAACAGCAGAGTCGTCAGTGGAAAGGTCCGGCATCACAAAGACCAAAGAAAGCAAGGATGTCAAAGTCGAAGGTCAAGGTGATTCTCATCGCATTTTTTGACATCAAGGGCATCGTCCACTTCGAGTTGCGACCACAGGGTCAAACAGTGAATCAATACGTGAACATGGAGATCCTCCGGTGCCTCATGAGATCAGTCCGGGACAAGAGGAGGGATCTGTGGGAGAACAATGCCTGGGTGCTCCACCATGACAACACCCCTGCTCACAGTGCCCTGAGCATCTGACAGTTTCTGGCGGAGAGGAACGTGCCAACTCTGGAGCAACCCCTGTATTCGCCAGACTGGGCCCCTTGTGATTTTTTTCCTATTCCCCAAGCTCAAGGGGGTGATCAAGGGGATCCGATTTCCTGATGTGGAGTCCATCAAAAGGGCCGTGATGATGGAGCACCAGAGGATTTCTGAAGAAGCCTTCCAGGGGTGCATAGAAGCGTGGAAGAAGAGGATGGACAAGTGTGTGAGACTGGAGGGAAACTATTTTGAACGGGACAAGCTGTGATTTCAATATATTTTTTGGAATAAAATTTCTGTGAAGTCTGTCCCGTTACTTTTTGGACGGACCATATATATATATATATATATATATATATATATATATATATATATATATATATATATATATATATATATATATATATATATATATATATATATATATATATATATATATCTTCGACACTCATAAATAGGAAATGTGTGTGTGTGTGTGTGTGTGTGTGTGTGTGTGTGTGTGTGTGTGTGTGTGTGTGTTTCCTCCATAACTCCAAAACTATAAAACCTATCAGCCTGAAACTTTGCATGCACACGAAGAAAACTCCATGGAAGTGCGGGAGTGAAAATTGGATATATGGGTTAATTAAAACAGCCCTTTTGAAGATAATAATCAACGTCCTTATTTACTTCTATCCATTTTCAGGCGATCCTTGGCCACCTCACACTCTGGGTCTTAAGGTGTTTCCTGGGTAACCTCGCTGGGGTCTGGCGTTGCCATGTTTTTTGGCCTGCTCAACTTTGCCTTGGCTTGGAACAGGCCACAGCGATTTCTTAAGGAGAAAGTTGTTGTTTTCACTTTCCTCACATATATTGAATGCCTGTTCATCATGGCTCCGAATCGCTGGGTACATCGCAATGCTTGTAAATATCTGGAGACATCAGTGTTTGTGGCTTGACATTTCGGCGTCTCCGGGAGGTTTATATTAAAGGTGTTGCTGATTGTGTGCCAAACTAGATGTTTCTTCACAACCGTTTCATTGGAGTGCTTGCTTGAGTGTTTAATCCACTTTGTGAGCGCTCTCCAAGCTGCTTGGTTGTTCGTTCTGGTAAAACTATCCGTGCTCAAGGGAACATCGATTGGACATACATACATTTCCTCCTGTGATGGGCCCTGCGGTGCCGTGCCTTGGTGTCTCGGGAGGTGCCTTATCCGCTGAAAATGTGCAATTATATTTTTACAGGACATCGCTTTGTTTATCCTTTTGTGTGATCTCCGAATATAATCCACCCCTCACTTTGACATCGATACATGTATAAAAACAACATTGTCCATCCGACCAGGTGTTTGCCGTGGTCTGGTTGTGAAGGCAGAGAGTATAGATCGACATTTTGTGTTCTGTGCCTTGATTTAATTTTCATTTGAATTTTGTTAATTTCCCACTTGAATTCCTCTTTCAAAGAACTCTGTTAAAAGTTAAATCTTTGTGTTTGTCGTTTTTATGTATTTTATGAGTGTGTACGTGGATAAACAGTGTGTGCGTGTGCGCATGCGTGTGCGTGTGTGCGTGTGTGTGTTGGTTGTTATCTCCATTTGCGGGTTTCAGAAGGTGGAAAGAATCCCTCCCAGGTCGCTTTGTTTTCTCTTTGTTAGCTCCACCTCCACCCTTCACCTGTCTCTTTTTTTTCCTCCTCTTCCCCACCCTTTTCTCTCACTCTGTCCCCTCCTCACTCCCCTCTCATAAACTGCAGCACTCTTATCCCACACCTCTGTCGCTCTCTCGCTGTGTGTCTCCTTCTTTCTCTCTCTCTCTCTCTCTCTCTCTCTCTCTCTCTCTCTCTCTCTCTCTCTCTCTCTCTCTCTCTCTCTCTCTCTCTCTCTCTCTCTCTCTCTCTCTCTCTCTCTCGCACCCTCCCTCCCACAGTGAATCAGAACAGCGTTTGGTGAGGTGTTGCTCTCTGCACCTCTCCCCTAACTTCCCATTCTTCATCCTCTCTGCCTTCCCTTTCCCCCTCACCCTCCACCTGCCCCTCTCTCTGTCTATCTCTGTCTGTCTCTGTCTAGCTCTGCCTCTCTCTGTCTCTGTCTCTGTCTCCCCCTCTTTCTGCCCCCCCCACACTTTCTTGACCCGTTTGTTTCAAGCTGTTAGGTTTTTTAGTTTCGGAGTTATGGAGACACACACACATTGCCTTTTATTAGTATGGATCATTTGTGATCATCAGTGTGTGTGTTTGTGTGTGTGTGTCCTCAATGACTCCAAAACCATGAAACCGAGCAGCCTGAAACTTGGCATGCTGATGAAGGGAACTCGAAGGAAGTGCATGAGTGATAATTGGGTGTTTGGGTGAATTAATACACCCCTTTTGAAGATAATTAACAGCCCTATATAATTATATCAATTTTCAGGCTCATCCTCAGACACTTCTCTCTCGATGGGGTCTCAAGGTGCATCCTCGGTTACCTCGTTAAGGTCTTAATTCGCCAATTTGTTTGGCCTGCTTTACAATGCCTTGAGTTGGAACAAGCCACAACAGTTTATTCATGATAAAGCACTCAAAATGTTTTTTTTCTTCACTTTCCTCACTCATATCATCAAATGCCTTATCTACATTCCAACAAACCACTGTGTACATCACTTTTGTAAGTGCTATCGTTTTCAAATTAGAAGCTTGGAGTGATTTCATGCATTATATTATGCGATTTTCCACTATCTACTCTCACGGACGAATTCAAGTATCTAATCGAAACATAATTTGAGTTTGGAGGATCGGATCACATGGATTAAATTACTCAAAATCTGGAGTGAAATCTGAAAATGTTAAGAAATCAGCGATGTTTAATTTTTTTGCCATTACCAATAAGCTTGGTATCCCTTTCCAAGCCAGCCATTCCTTATCAACCATATAATTGAAATGCTTGCTTGATGGCAAGCCAATTGCCGAGCAACCTACATTTGATAGCGGTACAGTTTGTGTCAACATCGGTATGTACAGTTGGCAGTTCCAACAAGGTAGAGGTGCATATCGATAGATTTGGATCTGTAAAGGGACTCTGCGGGTGTATGTGCATACCTGCGTGCTTGGTTATGGGCGTCATGGTGGCAAAGTTTCATCCCTTATCTTATGATGATGATGATGAGTGGTGGAGGTTTTAACCTTTAACCTCAGCTGTGGTATGAGCGATCACGTTTCCTTTGTTCTCGTGACTGTTTCTAAAGCAATTGGTAGTTTCATATGAACCGGATGTGCTTTAGAAAGGTTACATGGTTTCTCTTTATGAGTTTCAAAGGAAAATACATTTGATAACACCCAATTTCCGAGCCATTTGCCATATTAAGGTGTTTTCTCAATTAGAGCCTCATTTTTTAAAATCCATCACAACGATTGGCAGCTGTTTATAAAGTTTAATGCTCATGTACATCTCCTTGAAACGTTGATATAAATGCAACGTTGTTTTAATTTGTTTATTGAAATTCCTCAGATACAATGGTGAAACGTACTCAAGGTTTTTGGGTTGCATACAGTGCATACTGGAGTCAGTAATCACACTGACTGCAATCTGCCGACCCCCCCCCAAAATTGCCGATATCGGCCAAGCATCATCCACTTTCTCAACAATCCTCTGGAAGAAGTCCTATCATTCAAGCTTCTGGGTCTCACTAACTGCCATGATCTTTCCTGGGAAAGCCACATTTCAAACCTCGCCTCCAAAGCCAGTCGCCGACTGGGAATCCTCCGTTGTGCAAAATCCTTCCTCAGCCCACCTGAGCTCCTGACCATATACAAAATTTTCGTCCACAGCCTGATGGAGTACTGCTCTCTCCTCTGGGCTGGTGCTCCTGCCTCTCACCCTTCTCGGCTTCACGCTGTGGAAACCAAGGCAATTCGGATCATTGGTTTCTCCTGCGGTGAGGCTGAATCTTTGGGCCTCTCACTCACTGCAGGAAGGTCGTTGGTCTTTCTGTCTTCTTCTGTCTCCTCTCCGGTCTCATTCCCCTCTCCCCCTACTCTGTCTGTGGTATGTCCCCACCATATTTCCACAGGGCGCTCAAGGTCCACCAGCAATCTCCCTTCTGGTAAAACTACCAAAATCACGAATCACTGCTCACCTTCACTCTTTCATTCCTCTTTTTTCCTGCCTTTGAATTAAACTCCCACACTCTCTTCAATCCCATTCTTCACTCAAGGTCTTCAAAACAGCTGTTCACCACCACCTCTTATCTTCCCACGTCCAAAACATAGATCTTTTCTACCCCCATCAATCCATCCCAAACCTACCTCCTTCAAATTCCCTGCCTTCCTTCCTGAAAGTTCCCTGTCATGTAAGGTCCTGAAAGTCCCTGTGGTGTCCCTCTCGTATACCCAGTGTTCCCTGCCCCATCCCTCTTCCTTCCACAGATTTCCTCTGTTCCACAATATCTGTTCCCCACTGTTTTGTCCTTCCCTCTCCCACCCCTCCTCTCTCTTGCCCCCCTTGATGTGCGTTGTGTGTTTGCTCTCATATGAGCCTCGACAATATGTACAAAAACAAAGTAATTATGGACAAGTTAATGCCATCCAAAAGTGCACAACGTGTCACCGATAAGCTGAATTTTATGATGCAATCAATAATATTATTATTTAAATTGTTTTGAATTCCAGTTTTTCATTTAATTCGATTTCCTTTTGTTGTATATTAATGTCTGGGCTGGCAGGATAGCTTAGAGGTATGTATACTTGCATCTGACCTGACTAGCCTGGGTGTGAATCTCGACCCAACAATAAACTGCCATTCTGGTGTATTGCAGGCAGGGCAATTCATCGATGTGTGTCCAATATCTTGGATGAATGTTCAGCTGGGCCTCCCGTCTTTCAGCATTAGTTGGTGGACTCTAAGGACCCCACGGTGTCTTTCCTGAATAGTAGGTGAGTTATAGTTTTCACCCGAAACATGTTCCAAATTCCTGACAGGACTGTGGGTAGGAATTGGTCTAGACTGTTTGGAGGTTCCTTGACACTGCTTACTACCTTCGAGCGTGGTTTCTGTCTGGGTGGCAGCTTCTGCACTATCAACCAATTGACCACGTAGTTCACCTGTTTCATGTGAACCGCAAGCAACACGTACTCATTTTTGATCTACAAGTGTAAATTACCACACATTTTTCAAAAGAACAGGATCAGACGAACTGCCATCGAGTGTTGAATGCACAGATTATTCAATGCGTCATGGATCTCACAGGCCATCGGAAAGAGCACTGTGCCACCTGCATGTCTTACCTGCCAGCCTGTGATTGTAAAATCCTCCAATTGTTCAGCCAAGTGCTGGCCTTTGAATGGACACTATTTCCATGGACCATAAATCTTGCTTTCCTGGATTTTCGAGAGCAACATTCTCGAAATGATCGTTCATATCATAAAATCCCTGTTAAGTGTTTTGATTCAATTCTCAGATGGCAACTGAGCAAGGCAGACGCAGATGTTTGCAAGTATTGGAACTTCATTACAATGAGGATGTGAAAGAAAACTTTGAGGGACAGTGCAATTCCTTTGGTATGTAGTGTTTGGGATCATCATCATCATCATCATCATCATCATCATCATCAGTGATTCGTTTTCTGTTTAGATTATTTGAATTCTCACAACTTACGAACACGTCAAAGCCTGGTATAACTCAAGTGCACGCATGCTCCTCATTACACCATAGTACAATATCTCCTCTTGTTCAATGTGAATTTTCGTGACAGCGTCATGTATAGCGCTTGAAATATCCATTTTGCCCCAAATTTGGCCTTTTTCCGCTCAAGCCATTAGCCACAGAACAAGGATGGACACAGCCGGAGGCATAAGAACACTTTTCTTCTGTGGGTTCAAAGATCAATGCTTTGTAACTGTGTCCAGAATTTGAAATTTCTCGTCGTTAAAAGAATGTCTTCCTCATTCACTCACTTAAGACTCTTAATGTTTTCAAGTTTTAAGTCTCTTTAACATTAAGGAGAAAAACGTATGTACAACAAAAATGCCGTTGGAATAAATTGTTTCCACATCGCCACCACTTTTATCGAAGAACTATTGTCAAAATCCACCTCGGCAAGCACAATTTTCTGATAATCCTAATCGTTGAGTTGCTTGCTGGTTGCCACATGCACACCACCTTCCATGTCTGTTCAAGACGGGCGAAGAAACGAAAGTCAGAAACTGTAGTATTGGATTATAGGCCACATCTGGGATCTGTTTCATGACACCCTTAGTTACTGTGCACCCATTGTGCTTTTCCAAACCCTACCCCCACTCCTTAAAGCAGGTATTTAGTGAAAATAACAATAACATCTCCATTTAGCCAGTGATAAGAGCGGAGCTGCTCGGTGGGAATTCCGAGTCTGAGAATTCCTCCTCTTTGTCTGGCTGGTGATCACAAAAAAGCATGCCATGAATGGCTGCTGGCCTCAAAAACAGAGCTGTAGAGGCTTGGGGGATGGGGACAAGGAGATTTGGGTGGGAGACGGGCTGGGGGGTGGTGAGGATTTTACAAAAAGGAGAGTTTTTTCCCACAACAGGCCAAGCCCTATTCTGTCTGTCTGCTCCCTCTTTCTTCAGCTCTGATTTCCCTCCTCTGAACCAAGCCCCACTCCCCACCCTCTCTCTCTGTACCATCCTGCATTTGGGCTTGGCACCCTGGCCGCTCCCCTGACACTAGCCTCCCCTTTAACCCGGAGAACGGAACAGAGACAAGGCCTCCTTTTCAAGCAAGGCCTGCACTTCGAGGCGGCCCCTATTGCTTGCCGCCACAAAGGCGCAGGGCCGTACTGTGACAAAGGACGACTTTTCCACTTGGCCAGGCCTCAAAGCCACAAGAAAAATGGGTGGTGGAATGCCGGGGGCCTGGGTGGGCCATTGGTGGATGGAAGACCGGTAATGGTATAGCATAAGGGAAATCTAGCAAGGCATGCTTGTGGGGGAACTCGATGTTGATACACAATAGTAGAAGTTCAAATAATGCAAGTAAAGGTGTTGGCATTTAAAGGGCAAGCAAGGTTAAATAAATTAATGTGTGAAATTATCATAAATTACCACACCATGAAAAAAGCAACGCTGACGTCCTTAATTTGAGGATTTCAATGTTCTTTGTGGGTGAATGGATACTAAATAAAAAGGAGCCTACGTGAAAACTGGATTCCAACATTAAATGAAGACTTCTGCTTTCTGTTTTGCTTCCAGCAGCAGCCTTATTTAGTAAACACAACACTAATAGGTTAGCATTCTGGTTTATTTAAACCCTTTTTGAGCATTTCATGGATAAATCAATATAAACTGAGATTTTTACAATACATGCATACATACACAAGTATAGGGTGGTTGGGAATACCCGTAATATTTCACACAAATTAAGTTAGTCCAAACCAAGTTGTTCGTATGCTCTCCTCCCCCAAATTTGATGCAAACATGAAGAAGCAGACCAAGCCACAAGTGACGTTTCATCTGCTCCAACGTTTTCGGCTTGAGAAAGTCCACGCATGGTGGATGAAACATCGCCTGACACGAGGTTTGATCCTTTTCACCCTGAGAAAAAGGCTTTTTTATGGGAAATGGATAAAAGTTGCCTCAAATAAATTCAGGTTCTCCACTGATTGAGAGAAGCGAGAGAGATGAGAGTGTGTGTGTGTTTATATCATGGGTGGTTTGCCATTGCCTTCTCAGCAGCAGTTAATTATGGTAGGGATTTGTAATTTGTTCATAGTGATGGTGAGAGCCTGCCTACTCTTCAAGAAGGATACCGTGGAATTTTTAACATTCACCAACTAATGCCAGCAGACGGGAATCCCATTAAACATCCATCCGAGGGACGGCTTACAGAATGATGAAACACTCCACCTGTGGAATACCAGGATGACAGTTTATAACTGGGATGAGATTCAAACCCAGTCTCGACAACTTAGAGGCCAGTGGGCATATCTCTAGGCCATTACACACACATATATATATATATATATATATATATATATATATATATATATATATATATATATATATATATATATATATATATATATATATATATATATATATTGTTACGGCTGTGGAAATTCGCAGAACACCATAAAGGTCCATAGTTAAGTTAGATTGATATGTCTGTGTTCAGTTAGATTTCCCCACCGTTGTTTAATGGGAACTAGCATAACCCACGCTCTGCGTGACATTTTGGGGTGGGTGTGTTTGAGAAAGGAACTGATGCAGAGTATCAGTAGTAATTTTACTTTAATGCAGTAAGTGGAATACAATTTCACTGTTTCAGAACCATTTTATTTACTTTTTTTTAACCATGCATCTCATAATCAATGGTCTTTGAGATAATGTAAGCCGAATATCACGTTACTCGAGCGCAGAACAAAGTCGAAGACAGCGCGACACGAAACCACAAACTCGGAAATAATATATAAGATTATTCGTGTCACAGGGCTGTGATTCTTTGAGGTAGGTTTTTCTTTTTCTATCGTTATTTTGGACCAACCATACCTCAACAACCAAATCACCACAAACAACATTGCTCCCCTTAACCATAACGCCAACCACGCCACCATCACCGCAACCATGATCGCCTCTACCGCCCACCACAACCAAATCGCCACCACTAACATCGTTCCCAAACCACCACCACCTTCGCCCCTTTACCTCCACACCGTCAACAATTCCACACCACAAACATCGCCTCACCTTCGTTCACGAAACGACGCCATCTCTCGCCGTGCAGCGTTGGTGATTTCAACCATGTCGGATTGCTCTCCGGGAGGGGTCGAAGGTCAGAGAGCGTTGGTGATTTCAACCACGTCGGCTCGCTCTCCGGGAGGGGTCGAAGGTCAAAGGCTCGATGATTCCGACAACGTCCGCTTTCCGCGCAGGGTCAAGGGTCAGAGAGCAAAGGCCAAATCTCGCCTCCCCGGCCGTATATAAGGGCGAGCAGAACGGAGCTTTGAGGCAGTCTGGAGGGGTCGGAGAGCCGAGTGGAGCCCGAAGTCTGGAGAGAGTCAGTCGGGGAAAGCCAAGGAGCTGCGTGGAGACCA
Organism: Eptatretus burgeri; assembly: GCF_056783735.1. Lineage (NCBI taxonomy): Eukaryota > Metazoa > Chordata > Myxini > Myxiniformes > Myxinidae > Eptatretus > Eptatretus burgeri. The sequence continues at coordinate 35,971,267 of NC_140974.1, read as the reverse complement.
CATCCGGGGAGAGCTCGCCAGCGCCAAGGCAGTCCGAGGTGATCGGTCCTCGGCACAGTTCGCGCATCGCTGAGAGCGGACGGGATCGAAAGAGCATCAATCTTATCGAGCATCAACTCTGACAGAGCACGAAAAGACCCGTTCGTTCCTCTCAAACTGCGTTGCCGTCCGGGGCCCGGATCACCTCGCCTTGGCAAGGCCGCAATCAGGCGCGGCTGTCCTCGTGGCTGTGGGAAACAGACGTCACGACCTGCCCATCGTCGCAAGGCCGTAATCAGGCGCGGCTGTCCTGGTGGCCGTGGGGAGCAGACGTCGCGACCTGCCCATCGTTGCACCACGAGTTTGCAGGTAAGCCGCATCGGTCTCGCGAGCTCATTCGGTCAACCAAGGCTCACGCACTATAAAGGTCCACGGACCCTGTCTGCCACTCTCGTCTATGAGAGTGGCCCTTTCCTTCCTTTTGAGTAAATCTTGTGGTGCCGTGTCCTGACAAGTAAAAACTGTTAAGTGACTCCATTAATAATAACCATATTCGGTGTAGTGCTTTCCCTTGCTTTTGTTTTCCTGTACTGTATACGTGTTAGCTGTACATACGTGCATGTGTAAAATAAATGTGCTTTGTTGAAATGTACCCCGTTCGTCGCGTCCTCCTTTCACCATCTATCTATAATTCCAGCAGTGTGTGTGTGTGTGTGTGTGTGTGTGTGTGTGTGTGTGTGTGTGTGTGTGTGTGTGTGTGTGTGTGTGTGTGTGTGTGTGTGTGTGTGTGTGTGTGTGTTTGTGTGTGTGTGTGTGTGTGTGTGTGTGTGTGTGTGTGTGTGTGTGAGACCGCTGTTTCTCGACAACCACTGGTCCGATCTAATTGAAACTTTCCAGGTATATTGCTGGGGACCTGAGTATGTGCCTTTTCAAGGTTTGATATTAATCGGACAAGTGCCTCCCAAGTTATGGCCATTTATTTACCAAACCAGCATCGAAGGTGAATTACAACAAAAACGATCTTATAATGCTTCATCTTCCTCTCTCACACATGTGGTACTCTTTACTGTTTCACAATGCACTACTCTTCTGCTATTTTAACAGACTGCTCTCATTTCGACCTCTCCTTCATTCCTTGCCTATAAAATCCAACTATTACAGCGCTTCTTCTCTCCATTCTCTGAATTCGCCTTCATTGCATCCATCAAGAATTGTGTTAAATCGCATCTCTGACCTAAAACTTTTAAAAACCACAGTTTGCCATGGATGTTCGCTTTCCATTAACCATTCTTTTTTTCCAACTTCAGTGCCAACTCACCCCCTCACCCCTCACTCACTCTCAAAGCAACCATCCCACTCTACTCCCTCCAAGCCTCCCTCTCACCTCTCTCAAAAATCCCCCCTCACCTTTCTCCCAGCTTTCATACCACTCACTCATCCTTCTCAAAGTTTCCCCCCCTCTCATCCACCAAGCTGCCTCCCTCCACTGCCCTCTCACCTCCATCTCTTCACTCCACCTCCTCAAATCCTCAACTGCCCAGCACCACAGAGCCTTTTCTCCTCCTCATTCGGCCCCCTCCCCTCGCGATTCTGCAATACCTCACACTCTTTCAACAACCCTCCTTACCTCCCCCCCTCGTCCCTTGTCCTACCCTCCCCTCCCCTCCACCTCCTGCACCCAAAGCCTCCCTTATCTCTTCATTAAAAGTGTGGACCTCAAATATCCGAGGCCTTCGCTCAAACCTTTCAGATCTTTCCATACAGGTTGCCACTGACAAACCAGACATTATCTGCCTAACAGAAACTTTCCTCTCCCAAGACATGTCTGACTCCCAAGTATCTCTCCCCGGTTACTCCCTCTTACGGTATGACAAACCTGAGCCTCGTCCTGGTGGAGGTGTTGCTCTCTTCATCAAAGACTCTATTCCTCACTCTCCATGCACTGCTCTCACTCCCCCACACCCCAGGAATACCTCTGGCTTCGGCTTCCCCTCCACTCCCACCTCATGTTTATATGTGTACTGTACCGTCCACCGAACAGTGATGACTCCATCTACACCTCACTATCCGAAAACATGGACCATCTTCTATCTTCTCATCCAAACTCTCTCTTCCTCTTATGTGGTGACTTCAATTGTCATCACGCCAGTTGGCTAGGTGTGGGAACCTCTCTCACCTGCCATGGCACCTCAGCAAAAGCTTTCTGTGACTCATTGGGACTGACTCAATCGGTCAACTTCCCGACCCGGATCTCAACCAATGGTACTCCATCTCTTCTGGATCTGATTTTGACAAATTTCCCGGACAATATCTGCTGCTCTTCCTTCGCTCTAATTGGTTCTTCTGACCACGTCCTTGTTAAAGTGGACATCTCTCTGGCTGTTATCAGAGAACCACTTCACCGCCGTCGAGTCTGGCATTTCACTCAAGCCGACTGGCAGGGTCTCCGAGCAGCCATCAAACTGACAGACTGGTCTCCTATCACTACTTTCTCAAACATCAACTCATCCTGGGAATTCTTTCAAAGAAACTTGCTCTCCCTCATGCACAGATTTATCCCCTCTCGTGTTCAGTTGTCCTACCCTTCCTCCCGCCCTTGGTTTACTGAAGCTTGTGGCGAGGCGGTTGTCCTGAAACAACTTGCCTTCACCTCATGGAAAGCAAACCCAACTGAGGGCAATCTCGGTTCCTTCCACAAAGCTCAGAACAAGTGTGTATCTACCCTCAGGAGAGCCAGAAAACAACATCTTTCTCATCTCAAGTCTGAACTCTCAAACCTCTCTCCCTCCTCAAAATCCTGGTGGCGTTTAATCAAATCTGTTTCTGGTGTATGTTCCCCCTCCATCCCCTCCCTTACCTCAAATGGCCGCACTGCTGATTCCACACGTGATAAAGCTGAATGTCTAAACTCAGTGTTTGCAGCTAAATCTTGTGTCCTAAACCCATCACTATCTCTACCCACTTTACCCAGTCGCACCCAACTGTCCCTGGACTCTGTATTCTTTTCTCCTGACAAGGTGGAGAGCTTGCTTTCAAACCTCGAGTCAGACTCTGCAACTGGTCCAGACGGCATCAGCCCACATGTCCTCAAAGCCTGCTCTTCTGCTCTTGCTCACCCTCTCTCTGTTCTATTCACCCTCTCATTTGCCCAAGGTCATCGGCCATCTGCTTGGAAATCTGCTAACATCACTGCCCTGCATAAAAAAGGTGCAAAAACAGATCCCTGTAACTATAGACCAATCAGCCTTCTCACAATCATCAGCAAGGTTATGGAATCCATCATCGCTTCAGACATGAAATCCTTCCTCTTCTCCAATGGCTTGATTTCCAATCATCAATTTGGTTTCAGACCAGGTCACTCTACCCTGGATATGCTGCTTCTGCTCTCCCATCAATGGATGGAGGTCCTCAATGCCAGACAGGAAATCCGAGCCGTATCCCTGGACATATCACGTGCTTTTGACACAGTCTGGCACCCTGCACTACTCACCAAACTCTCTTCCCATGGTATTCAAGGCCATCTCCACTCATGGCTTGCAGACTTCCTCTCCTGTCGCAGTCAATTTGTGGCCCTAAATGGAGTTCTTTCATCCCCTCTTATTGTGCAGGCTGGAGTTCCTCAAGGTAGCGTTCTGGGCCCTGTTCTTTTTCTGGTTTTCATCAATGATCTCTCGGACTCTCTGGAAAATCCTCTATTTCTCTTTGCTGACGACTCCAACCTCTGCCGTACCATTTGTCATCCCTCAGACCGGCAAGCAGCAGCTTCTTCACTCACTGCAGATCTGGATGAAATCACAAACTGGTCCAACACGTGGAACATGTCTTTCAATCCAGACAAATCTCACACTCTCACTATGTCTCTTCGACAGGAGCGTTTAGAAAACCCCCCCATCCACTTTCTCAACAATCCTCTGGAAGAAGTCTTTTCCTTCAAGCTTCTGGGTCTCACTATCTGCCATGACCTTTCCTGAGAAAGTCACATTTCCAACCTCGCCTCAAAAGCCAGTCGCCGACTGGGAATCCTCCGTCGTGCTAAGTCCTTCCTGGGCCCTCTTGAGCTCATGACCACTTACAAAGCTTTTGTCCGTAGCCTGATGGAGTACTGCTCTCCCCTCTGGGCTGGTGCTCCTGCCTCCCACCTTTCTCGGCTTCACGCTGTCGAAACCAGGGCATTTAAGATCATCGGCATCTCCCGCAATGAAGCTGAGTGTTTGCGCCTCTCAATCAATCACCGCAGGATGGTGGTCTGTCTTCTACCGACTCCTCTCCAGCCTTGCCCCCCCTGCTCTCTCTGCGATTTGTCCCCACCACATTTCCACAGGGCGCTCAAGGTCCGCCAACAACCCCCTTTCTGGTAAAACTACCAAAATCACGAATCACTGCTCATCTTCACTCTTTCATTCCTCTTTTTTTCCCGCCTTTGGAATAAACTTCCTCACTCTATTCTTTCCCATTCTTCCCTCCAGGCTTTCAAAACAGCTGTTCACCACCACCTCTTATCTTCCCCCATCCAAATCCTCGATCTTTTCTACCCCCGATAATCCACCCAAGCCCACTTCCTTCAATTCCCCTGCTTTCCTTCCTGAAAGTCCCTGTAATGTCCATCTTCTCTTCGCCATGTTCCCCATCCCATCCCCATCCCTCTCCCTTCCACAGTTCACCGAATGTGTCTGTTCCCCACTGTTTTGTCCCTTCCACTCCCGCCCCTCTTGTCTCATGCCTCCTTGCTGTGAGTTGTGTGTTAGCTCTCATACGAGCCTCGACCAAGGTATACAAAAAAAAAACAATGACAAGACACGTTGTTGCCTGGGCGTGGCCGATGGGGAAAGGAAGCTCAGTCGCGTTCCCCATTACGGGTTACAACGTAGGGCTTCCGGAGAGTGATGACTTCGTGTATTCTAATAATTTTTCGATTCCTTATGCGCATTTTTAGATAAACACAATGCCCCGTTATGATCATTTTCATATTAGACGGTGCATAAATTTTGGTAACATCAGAGTGAGCTGGTGTGCTCCGAACCAGGAAGTAATTTTTTTTCTCTTCTCTTCTCTTTTTGTTTTTCCTTGTGATGACATTGCGAAAAGGCAAAATACGTTGGCGCTAATTGAATATTTGGGCATTAAAACTAAATTGCGAATAATATGCGAACTTCCGGGCCACGGACGTACGGGCACGCGAGAGCGAAAAAACGGCCTGTGTGGTTGTTGTTTCTTGCTCGCGGTTTGAATATTTATTTTTTAAATTATTATTTTTTTTTTTACGGGCACGTACTCGTATTGGAAATGCCATCTTGCATCGTGGAATAAATAGTTGGGTTTTAAACACCCATTCAATAGAATCGGATCCGGTGAGGTCGGGCGATAATACCCGCTCGGTTATCACTGCAGAACGGAACGGACCGCTTAAGCGGTTCGTGTCCCAAGCCGACCTGCGTCGAGGTCCGGTCGGCTGCCCGCGCAGGTACTAAGGTATATCGAATTCGGCGAGTGACCCTATCTTGCGCGGGTAGACAATTGGCTCGGCCATGGTGGGGATTGGAAACCCACCCGTGACTGGTTTCCGGCGTTAGCTCTGGAAAGTCGCGACTGAATTGTCCGTCCAGTGGGCGACTTGGTTGCTATTCGTGGAAAGCGGCCGATCGCATGCCGGTGGGCGCGAATTTGTAACAATATATATATATATATATATATATATATATATATATATATATATATATATATATATATATATATATATATATATATATATATATACACTCCTCCTGTGCTCTTCGAGCCAAAGAGAACTGCATAAAGCAACAAGGAAACTGACAGAAGGTAAGCCCTTTGCTTTCAGACCCGACCCGAGTTCGTCAGCAGCTGCGGACATTCACAAGTTGCACAGACATTACAATCCCAATGCTCCACTCCCCAATCAGCCACCGGACCGGTTTCATCACTTGTTGGTGAGTCATCAGCAACAGCATAGACAGAAATGCGCACCACTGAGGCTTACAAGCATGTCCCACGTGCAACGTTAATAGCAGTCAACATACGAGGTCCATCTAAAAAGTAACGGGACTGAGCCTACTTTGTGCTCCACTTACACAACTTGAATGAACGGGTTGCGTCACAGTTTTTCGCAACATTCCAGCAATATATATGATTGGTGATGGTTGACTGCGCTCATTGTGTGATTTTTTACAGGTCGTGCTTTACACGTTGTCTAGTCTGAGTCGTCATGCTATGAGTCGTGAGCAGAGAGCCAATCTGAAGTTTCTTGCTAAGCTTGGCAAAACACCTTCCGAATCCTTTGCAATGCTGCAGCAAGTCTACGGGGAAGAAACGATGTCACCTACACGTGCATTTGAATGGCACAAGAGGTTCAAAGAGGGACGGGAGGAGGTTGAAGACGATCCACGATCTGGAAGACCTTCAACGAGCAGAACGGCCAACAACATCAAGCGTGTGAAGCAGATGGTGCGCGCAAATCGTTGACTCATGGTGCGGATGATTGCTGAGGAACTTTCCATCAACAAGGACACTGTCTGGCATATCATCACTGAACATCTCGAAATGTGCAAGGTGTGCGCAAAGATAGTCCCCAAGCTGTTGTCCGAGGACCAGAAACAGCAAAGAGTCACTGTCTGTCAAGACATTATCAAGCGCCTCGACAATGATCCAGACCTGCTCGGGAGAGTCATTACTGGCAATGAATCTTGGATATTTGAATACGATCCCGAGACCAAACGGCAGAGTCGTCAGTGGAAAAGTCCGGCATCACAAAGACCAAAGAAAACAAGGATGTCAAATTGAAGGTCAAGGTGAAGCTCATCGCGTTTTTTGACATCAAGGGCATCATCCACTTCGAGTTTCTACCACAGGGTCAAACAGTGAATCAATACGTGTACAAGGAGATCCACCGCCACCTCATGAGATCAGTCCGGGACAAGAGGAGTGATGTATGAGAGAACAATGCCTGGGTGCTGCACCATGACAACGCCCCTGCTCACAGTGCCTTGAGCATCTGACAGTTTCTGGTAGAGAGGAATGTGCCAACTCTGGAGAAACCCCCGTATTCACCAGACTTGGCACCTTGTGATTTTTTTCCTATTACCCAAGCTCAAGGGCGTGATCAAGGGGACCCGATTTCCTGACGTGGAGTCCATCAAAAGGGTCATGACGATGGAGCTCCCAAGGATTCCAGAAGAAGCCTTCTGGGGGTGCATCGAAGCATGGAAGAAGAGGATGGACAAGTGTGTGAGACTGGAGGGAAACTATTTTGAATGCCACAAGCTGTGATTTCAATATATTTTTGGGATTAAAATTTATGTGAACTCAGTCCCGTTACTTTTTCGACAGACCTCGTGTACTGTCATGGCCAAAAATATTTGAACCTTGGACTTTTTTCAAATAATGCACCATTTCCTCAAAAAAATTGTTGAAATTAGAAATATATTTTGGTTTCCACATGTGTATTTCTTTGGTTTTCAGTGGAACAAAACAAAAGAAGCTGAAATAATTACTAAATCTTAGCTTATTTCACACAGAATTCCTAAAATGTCCCGGACAATAGAATTGGCACCTTTGAGAGGTTGCTGGAAATAATTAGATTTCAAACACGTCATTCTCCTTTACATTGGAATTGAACTCACCTGTTGTGAGTTGCAGGTGTCTGCAATATAAAAATCACTCATTCAACCAGTTTAAATCGAGAAAAGGAGTCATTCTGCTGTTCTGTGTCAGTGTGTACTGCATTGAGCATGGAAAAAAGAAATAAAACCAGAGAATTGTCTGAGGAGGTCAGACACAAGATTGTACTCAAGCATGGACAATCTCAAGGTGACAAGTCCATCTCCAGAGACCTTGTGGTTCCTGTGTCCACCGTACGCAATGTTATCAGGAAGTTCAAGGCCCATGGCATTAGAGCCAACCTACGTGGACATGGCCACAAGAGAAGACTTGATCAAAGATTGCAGCGAAGAATTGTTTGAATGGTGTAAAAAGCACCTCGATCAACTGCCAAACAGATTCAAGCTGACCTTCAGACACAAGGTATGACAGTGTGACAGTGCCACCCATCACAAACTCAATGGAAGGGGGTTATATGGTGGGAGACCCAGGAGGACCCCACTCCTCAGAGAGAGACATAAGAAAGCCTGACTGGAGTTTGCCAAAACACACCTGAATAAGCCAAAATTCTTCTGTGAGAATGCCCTTTGAACAGTTGACACCAAATTGGAGCTTTTTGGGAATGCACATCATCTCTATGTTTACAGAAAACAGAATGAAGCCTGAAAAGAAAAGAACACCTTCCCTGCAGTCAAACATGGAGAGGTTCAGTGATGTTTTGGGGTTTCTGTGCTGCCTCTGGCACTGGGTACCTTGAATGTGTGCATGACATCATGAAATCAGATGATTACAAAGGCATTTTGGAGTGCAATGTTCAACCCAGTGCCAGAAAGCTGGATCTCCGTCAAAGGTCATGGGTCTTGCAGCAGAACAATGACCCCAAGCACACTTCAAAAAGCACCCAGGAATGATTCAAGACAAAACACTGGACTGTTCCGAAGTGGCTAGCAATGAGTCAGATCTAAATCCCATTGAACACCTGTGGGGAGAGCTGAAAAAGCAGTTGGGAGAAGGCACCCTTCAAATCTGGGAGAACTGGAGCAGTTTGTACAAGAAGAGGGGGCCAAACTGCCAGTAGAGAGGTGTAGGAAGCTCATTCATGGCTATAGGAGCTGCTTGACTGCAGTTATTTTGTCCAAAGGCTGTGCTTACAAATATTAAGTCAAGGGTGTCAATAATTTTGTCAATGCCATTTATTTTTATTTTCTGATTGAAAAATAATATATTAAGTTCTGAATCAAAAGCAAACGTTCTGTAATATTAACAGTGAAATAAATAACTGTAGAAATCAAAATCTTTCGTCAATTTCAAATTATTTTTGGAGAAAATTGTGAGTTATTTGAAAAAAAGTGCAAAGGTGCCAATATTTTTGGCCAAGACAGTAAATAATGAGACGCAATAACGTCTGTCAACCATACTTTGAGTGAGTAACCAATCTTCTCTCACATAATCAAGGTGGCTTGGATTATTATCAAATAAATAGAGTTTGAAATGCCAAAGTGTTTACATTATGTTGATTTGACAATCCTTATGGATATATATATATATATATATATATATATATATATATATATATATATATATATATATATATATATATATATATATATATATATATATATATATATATATATATATATACACTGGTTGTTGATGCCCCCCTGACTGAAACTGGTGAGTCCAGATTGAATTTGGCCCCAACAAGTGCCATGTGCCACGTGAACACATTGTGCTGCATCCACCAATCACAACCAGAAAGCACCATTGCTGTTATTAAGCAGTCAGGGAATGTATTAATGGAAATTCCGAAACTGATAGATCCCTTCTGGGTTTGCAGGCATGATGCCATCGTGATGAGGTCATCATGGTGTTCGTCTGAGTTCGGAGAATTTCAGAATTCCATAAATAATAATAAAAAAATAATGTGTGTGTGTGTTTGTGTCAGTGTGTGTGTGTGTCTCCTCTATAACTCAAAACCATGAAACATTGCAGCCCAAAACTTTGCATGCATATTGAGGTAACTCCAAGGGATATATATATATATATATATATATATATATATATATATATATATATATATATATATATATATATATATATATATATGTATATATATATATATATATATATAAATGAGCAGAGACAAGGCAGAAGTAAATGGACACCGTGATTTTAAAAGAGTTTATTTATTGAACATTTGAAGTATATTCGATCCGTTTTAATAAATACACTCATATTTTACAGACTTGCCATTTGCAGATTTCAATGCTTTTACTCTTTCAGGCATAGAACTAACGAGTTCTGAAATTTTCTCTTTTGCGATTTCTGCTCAGCCTTCACGCAAACGTGTTTGCAATTCTGCCCGTGATGTGGTTTCCTGTAATTTTCCCCCACTGCTCGATCCAATATGGCCCAGAGGTGTTCAATGAGATTCATCTCAAGAGCATGACTTGGCCATGGAAGTCTCTTGATCCCATTTCTGTCCTGCTATTATTTGCTCATTTTTGCAGTGTGGCATGAAGCTCCATCTTCCATGAACAGAGTGTTCTTCACCATCTGACCAGTGGAGAAGACAGGGAGATGTCCATCCTCTAGGATAGAAATGTGTGTCATAGTGTTGATGTTGCCAACACGCTCCACAAGTTCTGACCAACCAGTGCTCCAGATTGCTCCACACACCATCGCTGAAAAACCACCGTGTTTAATAGTTGGATGCAATCGATTCAAAGAAAACTCTTGACTGGGAGGTCTCCAGACCCATACACGTCCACTGTCAGAAAACTAAGCAAATTGGGACTCATCTGAAAAAAAATACCATTCGCCAAAACTCCAAGGGTCTGTTGGCCATCTCCTCAGCACACTTCTTTCTCCTTTGAATGTTAGCTGGTCGAAGAAGAGGTTTTCTCCTAGCTGCTCTCCCACAGTAGCCCAGTTGATGAAGGTACCGCAAGGCAGTTCTTGAGCTAACTTGGACCTCCTCTGCAACATCTGCTGCCTTACAATGGGGAGTTTTCTCAATGGACCATGAGACAGCTCGAAGACACCTTTCTGAGGACCCAGAAAGACCAGAATGGGAAGCTGTGGATTCCTTGCTTTAACTGGTGAAATGCACAATCATCCGATTGACCATAAACAGCAGAATGCCTAGGTTCTGAGCTATCTGATGCTGGTGGGACTCCACTTTCTAAATGGCCAACAATTTGTCCTCTTTGAAAATCGGGAAGTTTGTGTGCTCCCTGGGTTCGTGGCATAGTTAGTTATCATACAAGACCCAGGAACTCGTTTCTGCAAAGAAATCCTTGAATACTAGTGCAAATCCCTGAGCAAAACTGCATTATACAGATGAAATGAAGAAATTTAAGGTGTCTATTTACTTCCGCCATGTCTCTGTATACAGAACAGGTGTAAATATATATATATATATATATATATATATATATATATATATATATATATATATATATATATATATATATATATATATATATATATATATATATATATATATGTTGATTTTTAATGTAGAGTGGGGATTACCTTGTCTTAGTTGTGCACAGAATATAAGGGTGAGTGTGCAACTTCTGCGACGTCATCTTTTTACACTGATTTTGAATTGGTTTTGATAGAGTAAAATTAGCAGACAGAAAAATATGATGATTATTGAAAGGGAAACTTTTGGTTCTTGTGTGATGTATCTCACAAATAGTTGCATTGACGTTTATGGTCTCAAAACGGTGGCACTGACAAAGCAACAACAGTGGTTTTAGATCTGTGAGAATAACTGGGTCAGGAGAATTGTGAGAGTGAAGAGGGTGGATGGAAGGATGGATGAACTGAGCGAGTAGATTGATGTGCAGATGAGCTTCATGGGGAAATTGGTAAAAAGTCAGCTGAAGTGGGCTGGACACTTGGTGTGGATGGAGGAAGAGAGAATGGCAAAGAGAGTGGATAGCTTGAGGGAGCAAGGGAGGCAGAAAGGAGGTGGATCATGGTTGAGATGGGAAGATTGTATGTGGAGTGATATCAATAATGTGGTCGTGGTTGGAGATAGTTGGCTGAGGACAGGGGTAATTGGAGGAGTATCTTGGTCAAAAACAGATCCCTGCATTACAGACCAATCAGCCTTCTCCCAATCATCAGCAAGGTTATGGAATCCATCTTCGCTTCAGACATTAATCCTTCCTCTTCTCCAATGGCTTCATTTCCGATCATCAATTTGTTTTTAGACTGGGTCACTCTACCATGGATATGCTGCTTGTGCTCTCCCAACAATGGATAGAGGTTCTCAATGCCAGACATGAAATCACAGCCATATCCCTAGACATATCACCTGCTTTTGACATGGTCTGGCACCCTTCCCTGCTTACCAAGCTCTCTATTCTTATGGTATCCAAGGCCATCTAAATTCATGGCTTGAAGACTTCCTCTCGTGGCACAACCAATGTGTGGCCCTAAATGGAGTTCTCTCATCCCCTCTTCCTCTTCAAGCTGGAGTTCCTCAAGGCAGCGTTCTGGGTCCTGTTCTTTTTCTGGTTTTCATCAATGATCTCTCTGACTCTTTGGAAAATCCTCTTTTTCTTTTTGCTGATGACTCCATCATTTGTTGTACCATCTGTCATCCCTCAGACCAGCAAGCCGCAGCTTCTTTGCTCTCTGCAGATCTGGGTAAAATCACAAACTGATCCAACACGTGGAACATGTTTTTCAATCCAGACAAATCTCACACTCTCACTATGTCTCTCTGAAAGGACCGTTTAGAACACCCCCCCCCCGCTCCCCCATCTACATTCTTAACAATCCTCTGGAAGAATTCCTTTCATTCAAGCTTCTGGGTCTCACTATCTGGCATGATTTTTTCTGGGAAAGCCACATTTCCAACCTTGTCTCCAAAGCCAGTCGCCGACTGGGAATCCTCCATCATGCAAAGTCCTTCCTCAGCCCACCTGAGCTCCGGACCACAATCAAAGCTTTCGTCGACAGCCTGATGGAGTACTGCTCTCCCATCCCGGATTGTACTCCTGCATCTCACGTGTCTCGGCTTCACGTTACGGAAACCAAGGCATTTAGGATCATTGGTATCTCCCGCGATGAGGCTGACTGAGTCTTTGGGACTCTCACTATCTCACCACAGGCAGCTCGTGGTCTTTCTCTCTTCTACCATCTTCTCTCTGGTCTCGCCCCCATCCCCCCCTGTTCTGTCTGTGATATGTCCCCACCATATTTCCACAGGGCGCTCAAGATCTGACACAACCCCCTTCTGGTAAAACTACCAAAATCACGAATCACTGCTCACCTTCACTCTTTCATTCCTTTTTTTCCCCGCCTTTGGAATAAACTCCCACACTCTGTTCAATCCCATTCTTCCCTCCTGGCCTTCAAAACAGCAATTCACCACCACCCCCTCCTATGTTCCCACTTCCAAAACCTCGATCTTTTCTACCCCCGTTAATCCACCCCAAACCCACCTACTTCAGATTCCCTGCTTTCCTTCCTGAAAGTCCCTGTAATGCCCATCTTGTTTCCCCTGTGTTCCTCACCCCATCCCTCTCCCTTCCACAGATATCCTAATGTCTCTGTTCCCCACTGTTTTGTCCTTCCCTCTCCTGCCCCTCCTGTCTCACCCCCTTGCTGTGCGTTGTCTGTTTGCTCTCACACGAGCCTTGACAAGGCATACAAAAAAAATACAAGGCAGGGCAGAACCTTGGTACTGTTGGACGTCACCCCCTGATAAAGGTAAGATACAGAAGACTAAGAATAAAAGCGATAAATCAACTTATTTGTTCAATCCACAGTTGCTTAACACTTGGTTCCATCAGAAAAAGATACATGCTGCAGGTATGCCTCTCCGAATGGTGATTGCAATCTGGAACGAAACACTGTACCATCTTCGCAAAGCTCCGACGGTCATATTCTACAGGAGTGTGAAACAAGGCTGTGCGTCGTCATGCCACTGTGACGACATCGTCTCGATGCGTTTTTGTTGCATATTAATTTTTAAATCCGAATTTTTTTGTTATGGTATCGATGCAATACCCAAGAGAGAATGTCGCCTCCTTCAGTTGGAATCATTGTAATTGCTTCGGCCATCATTGTGCTACGTACGGTAACATGAACCGACATTTTGAAGGAGAAGAAATTGGCGATTTTTGTGATATCTTGATGTGGTAATTTAGAGATGCATTTTGGTGTATTTTCCATTCTTGTTAATTATATAAACGTTTAAGAATAAAATGTATGCCTTTTAAATGCTGATGACTTCATTTTATAGCCGTTTTTAAGTTATCATTTTGAACACATTTGAATGGGCGGCCATTTTTTTCTGATGCCATCCCGATATATGGAGTACTGTAATCTCCCTCATTATAGAGAGAATGGGTGCACTTTCCCGACCATAATCCTTTGGGGGCTCTCAAAGTTTTTCAGCTTTCACTTGCACAACCCAAGTTCAACCAGCAGTCACAGGCTGCATATGAAAAACAATAGCATCCATTGAAGACAAAGTCTTCGATATCCCTGCCAGAGTAAATGAGGATTAACAAACATATTCCCTAAGCGTGTGCAATATGTATGTGAAGTTTCCCCTTGATCTGACCAGCCGTTCTGGAGAAGTTGTTTGCTGGTTTTAGGGTAAATTCAATATGGCCGCCAAACCATATGACCTATCAATTATAAATTAACAAACTTCTGAAAGGATGTCTTGGGGAAAGTGAATGTGAAATTTTGCCTCAATCTGTCCAGCCGTTCTGGAGAAGAAGATTGTTAAAATTTATTAATTTTTAATCCAAGATGGCAGACGAACCATGTGACCAATGACATCATAAATTTAAATTCTGCCTCCAACCCTCCAGTGGAATACGTGCGTGAAGTTTCGTGTTAATCGGATGGTGTGTTTTTCTATCCAAGATGGCCGCCAAACCATGTGACTTGTGATGTCATAATTTTTACTATGTATGCAGACATGATGGAAGATGACAGTTGCAAATTTTCTCTTCGTTAGGTTATGTGATCCCAGAGAAAACATTATTTAATATTTTCTTGAATCCAACATGGCTGCCAAACCATGTGACCTATCAATTAGAAAATATCATAAGGCACCAGATCACCACTTGCTTGATATGTGTACCAAATTTCGTAAATATATCTTGAGGGGATTTGTAGTTAAGCTCCACCCAGCAGGCACACAACGTTGTTGCAACGTCGTTTGCCGGTTCTATCCTGCCGTCAGAATTGGGTCAGAGGGAAGTTGTTTTTGCAACACCCATGACGTCAGATTTCAACGTTGTGACAACATTGAAATCTGACGTCGTTGCAGTGTCGTGTTCTGGTTTTATCCTGACGTCAGAATTGGGTCAGTGGGAAGTTGTATTTGCAACACCCATGACGTCAGATTTCAACGTTGTGACAACGTTGAAATCTGACGTTGTTGCAGCGTCATGTTCTGGTTCTATCCTGATGTCAGAATTGGGTCAGTGGGAAGTTGTATTTGCAACACCCATGACGTCAGATTTCAACGTTGTCACAACATTGAAGCATGACGTTATTTTTCAACTTTATCACAACGTTCATAAAATGGAGTTTTTGTTTTTGCCCTTTTCTTTGCACACCAAAGAAACGAACATTGCAGTGCATGACACCCTTCAGCTTCCAGCTTGATGGAGCCCTCGACCCGTAGGTCTGGGGCCAGCGGAGCACCGCTGTTCTACCTGTGCCATTATCAAAACATTGAAGTTTTGCATTGCAACATCATTATACGTTGCACGGTAACACATAATGACCACAACTTGAAAACAACTGTAATTCATAATCATTTATTATCACGTATCATGCAGAGCATGATTGCGGAAAAAATATACAAGCAGTATTAACAATAATAATATCTTTATTTGTACCAAAAAAGCACACTCAAATACAAACGTACAATAAATAAAAGTAGATACCATTGCAATTGAGAAACATATACTAAAAATGGGGATGAAAAAGAAATACCACAGGGGTAAAAGTCATAAATACCTTTTTGACAAATTCACTTTGTGCAAATCACAGTTAACAATTCAAATTCAGAAAGTTCTGCTCCAGAGAGGAACTGTGGAGCTTCTCTCTCAAATATAATTGACTGCACAAAGGCACCTTTAAGTACAACATCATCATGCAGTGTTAGTAAAACTCAAGCCTGGTGTTGGCCTAGTGGTTAGGGTGGTGGCTTGGGATCTGAGGGTGCTGAGTTCAAGCCCTGTTGGCTGCTGAATTAAAATACACCAGGAGGTTGACTCAGCCTGTCATCCTTCGGAGGTCAGCAAAATGAGTACCAGTGTACTGGTAAGGGGGACACTGCATCAGCGGCATCGCCACGTCCCAACCAATGATGCAACTAGCAGCCACAAGCTGCACTTGACACAGAGAGAGAGAGATAGAGAGAGTTAGTAAAACTGCTGATAATTCTATCCTTGCATACATTATTGGCATTAGGAGCATAAAAGGTATTGACAGATAACTTGCATTTATATAAAATGTAATTAAAAGTTTTCGCTACTGATGATATACTACCCATTGTTACAAGATTCATAATTAAGCAACCTCAGGTAAGAATTATGAGAAGACGAAGAACCACATTTAGATTTTGCTATACGACATAATAGTTCACATACAATAGGTAAAAATTCAGCAATGACTGGTAAAAGAGTACAATATGGGTCCTACTTGGGAAGTCAAACACCTTTCTGATAGAATTTCTCCATGATATAAAAAATTTAGAAATATTTTTACTTATGTCCCACAGCGGGCATCAATAGAATGAGGTGCAAAAAGACTGAAACAGATGATACTTGGCATGATATGAACAGTGCATAAAATTATATAAAACTGAATTACAATCAGGCAAATCAATGACACCAAATATATATATATATATATATATATATATATATATATATATATATATATATATATATATATATATATATATATATATATATATATATATATATATATATATATTGATGTGTGTGTATTCATACAAAGAAAAAATATAAATCTAACATCATTAAGTATGAAAACACAATTTTGAATGCATCTCACAAAAATAATTCCAAAGCACGAAAAAAATTAATTTGTTGGGTGTTTTCAATCTTAATTTCACAAGAAAATAAAATAACTTCATTTTGCATTAAATACATGTAAATATTTTCACAATGTAAACTTAGGCTGGGTTTCCAACATACAACATTACAATTAACTATGCTGCAAATTCTAAATAATTAAGGACGTGGATGGCTGGAACAGCGTGTTGCTGTTACTCGTTATGATTACACTGGTACGTGCCCGCCCGTACGTGCATGGCCGTACGTGCAAAAAAAAAAACTTTCAAACAACCACACAGGCCATTCCTTCGCTCTCATAAACGATGACTGGATTGGGGCATTGTGTTTATCTATAAATGTGCATAAACAATCGAGAAATTATGAGAATACAGGAAGTCATCACTATCCGGAAGTCCGCATGTTGTAACCCATAATGGGGAACGCGGCTGAGGATCTCTTCCCCATCGGCCACGGCGATGCAGTTGGTTTGGTAAATAAATGGCCCTAATTTGGGAAGCACTTGTCCGATTAATATCAAACCTTGAAAAGGCACACACCCAGGTCCCCAGCAATATAACTGGCAAGTTTCAATGAGATCAGACCAGTGGTTGTCGAGAAACAGCCGCCACACACACACACACACGCACGCACGCACGCACGCACATACACACACACTGCTGGAATTATAGATAGATGAGGGTTTGTTCCTGCCCGCAACTCAATGCCGATCAGGGGCATATTTTAAATGTTGTGATATGGCAGTGTCCACATCTGCCTCCGTTGCTGTAGGCTGACTGGCCATGGTACTGTGAAAAATAATAAGAATTTCCACTTCGTATTTATTGGGCTTTATGTTCATCAAACAAGACTTGCAATGTGAATTACGCTCAAGTCATGCACATTATAAACTGTCATTTAGCAGAATTCATTACCTCTGACAACTTTATAAAAATTCAGGTTCCGGAAAAGTCTCTTCGCATTCTTTCCACACAAATTGTATGTGGACATCACAGCATTGGACGTCACCCTTATTTTTATAAAATAAAGACAATTTAGTACACCAGTATTCGAAGCAGCTTGTAACAAATATTTAGTTCCACTGCCCTTAAAAAGCCTCAATTAATATTATTCCGTATAACATAAAGTTATTTTAATGTCTTTTGATAACCATTCTACCAAAATAAATCAATTGTGCACCGTAAAACTTGAACAATTCCCCTATAGTGACAAACTACCACAATGAAGGCTTCATTGTTCCAAGCGGCAGTTTGTCGGCGGCCAAAGGGTTAATATTTTTTATGACAAAACCACATTTTTCGGCGAACAATAACTGACAATTGTTTTCCTTTTGCCTTTGGTTAGGCCTAACTCGTTTAAAGAGGACATAAAAAATAATATATTATAAAAAATAATATTAATTGAGGTTTTTTTTAAGGGCAGTGGAACTTTAAATTTGTTACATTGCGGCACAATGCGGTAATTCGTCGGACCCGAACGGCCGAAGCATTATCCACACCAGAAATATATTTTAAAAGGTTCTGAACCAATTTAACTTGTCCAAAGTAATTTTTGTAGAGTCCCCTTTATTTACCACAGACCGGTGTTTTTTTTTTCACCAGGCCCGCGGAAAAATGAATTTTTTTTTTTTTGTATACCTTGGTCGAGGCTCGTATGAGAGCTAACACACAACTCACAGCAAGGAGGCATGAGACAAGAGGGGCGGGAGTGGAAGGGACAAAACAGTGGGGAACAGACACATTAGGTGAACTGTGGAAGGGAGAGGGATGGAGATGGGACGGGGAACATGTCGAAGAGAAGATGGACATTTCAGGGACTTTCAGGAAGGAAAGCAGGAGAAATGAAGGAAGTGGGCTTGGGTGGATTATCGGGGGTAGAAAAGATCGAGGATTTGGATGGGGGAAGATAAGAGGTGGTGGTGAACAGCTGTTTTGAAAGCCTGGAGGGAAGAATGGGAAAGAATAGAGTGAGGAAGTTTATTCCAAAGGCGGGAAAAAAGAGGAATGAAAGAGTGAAGATGAGCAGTGATTCGTGATTTTGGTAGTTTTACCAGAATGGGGTTGTTGGCGGACCTTGAGCGCCCTGTGGAGATGTGGTGGGGACAAATCGCAGAGAGAGCAGGGGGGCAAGGCTGGAGAGGAGTCGGTAGAAGACAGAAAGACCACCGACCAACCTGCGGTGATTGAGTGAGAGGCCCAAAGACTCAACTTCATTGCGGGAGATGCCGATGATCTTAAATGCCCTGGTTTCGACAGCGTGAAGCCGAAAAAGGTGGGAGGCAGGATCACCAGCCCAGAGGGGAGAGCAGTACTCCATCAGGCTACGGACAAAAGCTTTGTAAGTGGTCAGGAGCTCAAGAGGGCCGAGGAAGGACTTAGCACGACGGAGGATTCCCAGTCGGCGACTGGCTTTTGAGGCGAGGTTGGAAATGTGACTTTCCCAGGAAAGGTCATGGCAGATAGTGAGACCCAGAAGCTTGAAAGAAAAGACTTCTTCCAGAGGATTGTTGAGAAAGTGGATGGGGGGGTTTTGTAAACGGTCCTTTCGAAGAGACATAGTGAGAGTGTGAGATTTGTCTGGATTGAAAGACATGTTCCACGTGTTGGACCAGTTTGTGATTTTATCCAGATCTGCAGTGAGCGAAGAAGCTGCTGCTTGCCGGTCTGAGGGATGACAGATGGTACGGCAGAGGGTGGAGTCGTCGGCAAAGAGAAATAGAGGATTTTCCAGAGAGTCCGAGAGATCATTGATGAAAACCAGAAAAAGAACAGGGCCCAGAACGCTACCTTGGGGAACTCCAGCCTGCACAGGAAGAGGGGATGAAAGAACTCCATTTAGGGCCACACGTTGAATTGATTATTTACCGTCGATTTCTCCACACGATCAGGGCCGTATCAGCGACAGCTCAACGTGATAAACGAACGATGAAATCGGGTGTTGGAGGTGCCAGAGGATTCGATCGTCAGATACACGTTCCCGAGTCCAAGGCTCGAACCACGATCGAGTGCCCCGAAGGGCCCGGGAGAGTTTCCATTGAATGTAACTGTATAGATTCCAGCACACATCATGGATTCTGTGATCTTTAAAACGTCCAAAAACAAAAGCTATGACAAAATCGATTTATAATATTATACTTACCAAAAATGATCACAGCGGAAGATAATCTATCTCTAATTCCAGCAGTGTGTATGTGTGTGTGTGTGTGTGTGTGTGTGTGTGTGTGTGTGTGTGTGTGTGTGTGTGTGTGTGTGTGTGTGTGTGTGTCTGTGTGTGTGTGTGTGTGACCGCTGTTTCTCGACAACCGGTGGTCCGATCTAATTGAAACTTGCCAGGTATATTGCTGGGGACCTGAGGATGTGCCTTTTCAAGGTTTGATATTAATCGGACAAGTGCTTCCCAAGTTATGGCCATTTATTTACCAACCAATGACAGGAACCGTTGCTGCGGCAATTTTTTTATCAACCAATGACAGGAAGCGTTGCTGCGTAGCCGTGGTCGATGGGGAAGAGAAACTCAGCCGCGTTCGCCATTACGAGTCTCTTCTCTTCTCTTCTCTTCTCCTCTCCTCTCTTCTCTTCTCTTCTCTTCTCTTCTCTTCTCTTCTCTTCTCTTCTCTTCTCTTCTCTTCTCTTCTCTTCTCTTCTCTTCTCGTTTTTCCTTGCGAAAAGGCAAAATACGTTGGCGCTAATTGAATAATTGGCCATTAAAAGCCTCCGTATTCTTGCCCTGGACAAGGAAACAAAGAAGAAGCGCCGTTTCCTCAGCCATGTTGTTTATGAAGAGGTGCTAACGAGATAAAGGTGTGTACAATGCACATGGAGACGATTTTTATTATTATTTATTTATTGAAGAAAAATTGTTCCAAAAATAATTTATCAAAAAAAGTGCAGAACTTTTTTTGTTTCCAATTGTCAAAACGCTGTGGCCTTTGCAAGTGTTAAGGAATTCAGCTCCACTCAACATACTTGCCAACGAAATACATCTCAATTTGGTGGTAAAAACGATTCACAACGACAGGTTTCCTTACTCATTGCTCTGCAGTCTGCATTCAACCCCTTCATTTGTCATCTCATTGACCTCATTTCATCTATCTATAATTCCAGCAGTGTGTGTGTGTGTGTGTGTGTGTGTGTGTGTGTGTGTGTGTGTGTGTGTGTGTGTGTGTGTGTGTGTGTGTGTGTGTGTGTGTGTGTGTGTGTGTGTGTGTGTGTGTGTGTGTGTGTGTGTGTGTGTGTGGCCTGTGTTTCTGTGTGTCTGTGACCACTGTTTCCCGACAACCACTGGTCCGATTTAATTGAAACTTGCCAGGTATATTGCTGGGGACCTGAGGATGTGCCTTTTCAAGATGTGATATTAATCGGACAAGTGATTCCCAAGTTATGGCCATTTATTTACCAACCAATGACAGGACATGTACTGCGTCGGCGTGGCCGATGCGCCATTTAGTTACTAATCACAGGACATGTTGCTGCGTGGGCGTGGCTTCGTAGGCCGGTGCACGGCCGACCGTCGATGACGTCACGTGCCGTGCTGGTTACGATGGGGATCGATCGGTGCCTTAGTTACCGTGGGGTAGGAGTGCCAATGGTAAATGGCAGCGAATGTCATGGCAAGCAAAGACAGGGAGGTAAACTTGATTTTAATTAACTCTGTGTGTAAGTATCACAGCAGTTGTTACTTCAATGCAAGCGATAATTCGTGGAATGATGTGAACATTCCGTACGGGCACGCACTACTTTTGGATAGTGATGACTTACTGTATTCTAATAATTTCTCGATTTCTTATCCGCATTTATAGATAAACACAATGCCCCAATCCAGTCGTCGTTTATGAGAGCGAAGGAATGGCCTGTGTAGTTGTTTGAAAGTTTGTTTTTTTTTTGCATGTACAGCTACGCACATATGGGCATGCGAGAGCGAAGGAACGGCCTGTGTGGTTGTTGTTTCTCGCACGCGGTTTGAAAGTTTTTTTTTATTTTGTATGTATGGCCACGCATGTATGGGCACGCACGTACGGCCACGCGAGAGCGAAGGAACGGCCTGTGTGGTTGTTTCTGGCAAGCGGTTTTAAAGTATATATATATATATATATATATATATATATATATATATATATATATATATATATATATATATATATATATATATATATATATATATATATATATATATATATATATATATATATATATATATATATATATTTTGCACGTACAGCCACGCACGTACGGGTACGTGAAAGCGAAGGAACGGCTTGTGTGGTTGTTGTTTCTGGCACGCGGTTTGAGTTTTTTTTGCGGGGGCGGGGGGGCTTTGCACGTACGGCCACGCATCTACGGGCATGCACTAGTTTTAACTAAAAAAGCTAAAGTCTTCTGCAGATTAAAGCGGATTGTGTGCTACACTCAGAAACAGCTAAAAGTTACCAAGTTTAACCAAACTTTGCTAATGGCGGCTCGTGATGCGGAAATAGGAATTAGCCAATCAGATCTCTCCTCTGCTGAAAGGCAGACACAACCACCTGGCACGAGGTGGAAAAGCGGTCACCATGGCAACACACGAGGCAGAAAAAACAGTTTTCGATAATCGCGCTGTGGCTGTACCGCGTCGTGATATGGTTGTACAACCAAGCGGCCGATTCCCGATGTCGTAAATCTTTCATACTGACATCGTGTGTCTGCTGGGCAGAAACGAAATGTGACGGACGGAACCCATTTCTATATCCCCCGCCAACTTCGTTGGTTGGCGTGGGATAATTACCTAATTTCATCTCAAAGCTCTGGCAAGTGAGCATGGACTTGTGAGGCATCTGCATTATGCAGATGCAGACACAATTTAAAGATTGTCGCATTTGAATGCATTTATATGCCCCTCGGTGCTCCTGCAGCAAGTACTCTTTGGTATTTTTAGGAATTGATACCGTCAGGCAGCCTCAGAAACCCAACAGGGGCCGAGGTTCATGTATTTGTGCCAGGTGGTCATGCTCAATGACCCTCCTCCCTTCCACCAAATGGCCGCTACACGATACACATTTACCGAGAGAGAATTTGGATCCGTCCCCCACCCTTAATTCCCTGAGCTATGGAATTGTTTCCATCATAAAGCCTTCCCGGCACCCCTTGAATACAACCGTCAGTTTTAATCTCATTCCGTCCAGCATTTCAGGAGTGCACATAAGTGAAACAATCAAATAAACGACAGACAGCAATCAGATATTGTCAGACTCTTGCCAGGACTTGTTGTCTGTGGTGTAGTTTGTGCGGCAAATAAATGGAAGGATGTATTCAATGAAAAGTCATTGATTGCAAATGAAAGGTCTAAATGGTATAGTTGTAAAGGGAAAAGGTCTGAAAAGTTAAATATTTGAAAAGGTCGAAATGTGTCTGAAGGGTCAAAATGATCTCCAGAGTCTTATAAAGGTTAAAGGGGTCAAAGGGTAAAATTTAAAGTCTAAAGGGTCTTAAAACGTCGAGAAACGTCTGAGAGGTGTGAAGGTCGAAGGCCTTAGGATATGAAGGAGTCTTAAGGATCTTAGGAGTTATAAATGGTTAACAGGGTATAAAGGATCTTGGGGGACTACAGGATCTTAGGTCTGTCTAAAGGATCTTAAGGTTTTAAAGTGGTGTAGGGGTCTTAAGGAGCTAAATGGACCTTCAGGGTCTGAAGTGTCTTGAGGGTCTCAATGGTCTTAATGTATATAGTGGTCTCATGTAATTAATACACCTATTCACGTTCTGTGCATACAAACAAACAAAAAGGCATCAGGCAGCAGCCTGACAGGTGTGACGAAAATCATGCAAATGATGTTCATATCACATTGACTATTGACATATACAGTCAAAAACATTGACAGTCTCACATTTGTCCTTCAGAATCCTCTGTTGAAGTTTGACAAAGATAGCTGAAAGCGTTCACGAGTTATCACACTCACATACATACATACATACATACATACATACATACATACATACATACATACAAACAAACAAACAAACAAACAAGACAGACTGACATATGATGAAAAATTTTAATTTTCGTTGTATTGTAGTAGCAGTAGTCGTAATCGTCGTATTGGGGGTATTAAAGTACTTTAACTCTACTGCCACCAACTGGGGATTTCACTTCCAGTCTAAAGGCCCGGTCACACCTAGACGTTTTAGCCAACGTATGCCGATTTTTGAATTTTTTTTCTAAAACGCTGGCACACGTTGAATACGTTATGGGTAAGTTTTGATAACATTGAGAGCACGCTGAAAAACACTGCCATACGTCGTTGTACGTTGGCTTTAAACGTTGTACTTTTTGGTTGTCCTCAAATTTTTTCATGCTTGAAATTTCACGACATATGCCGGCGTATGACTCACACGTTCCGCTACGCTGGCCACAAGTTGTATGTATGGTCTGCGATCGTTGACAGACGTCAACACATGCTACTTGTAAGTTAATCATAAGTTGAGACACGCCGAGGTAATGTTTAGCGTACCCGAAACTTATTTCTAACCTATGATTAACGTGTTGTTGGCACGTTACGCGATCGTTGCCACACATCGACAGACGTTACTTTTAAGTTACTCAAAGGCTGAAAGACGTCGGTATAATGGATCGTCCTTGCGTCAGCGTCCACAGCCACGGCCAGGACACTTATTTGCAGCATTCTTCAAACTTTTCTTCGGCATGACGAGGATGTTCACACTTCGATGTCTAGCTTGGCTATGATTCCAATTGTCCATCGGCAGCGTCTATTTAAAATAGTCGAGTTTGAGCGATTTAACACGTTCAGAAGAAACGATTAAAATTTACAAACCCCAGCATCAAAAAACAAAGGCGAGTGACAGCAATTTAAATCGTTCATTGTAAACAATGAAAATAGTTGAGTGGTACCGTTTAAAAGTCGTTGAGTGTAAAAAAATCCAATTGTTGAGTGCAAGCGTCTACTTTCAATAGTAGAGTTGCAGCCATTTAAATCGTTGAGTTTATCATTTAAATCGTTAAATGCAAGGACGATCCATCATAACCCACACCCTCCCCCTCACACTCACCTACTACTGCCAACATGAACAAACTACTACTAATACTAATACTGATACTAATACTGATACTGTTACTGCTGACATGGACATCGACTCAAAAAGGACTCGAAAACACTGTTGGGTTCCCCTCTTATGAGCAGCATTTTTATATACCAATTCCCAAAACCGCTGGGAACACGTCTTTATATGGCAGTTGTAAGCTAGAAACACGTTAATTTATTTTTTTGTCGACTGGAAGACGTCATTGGAATACGTCTACATACGTCGATGTGTGTTGGGACTACGTAAAGAATTGGTTCAAAGCACGTCAAACATAAGTTAGAAATAAGTTTCGCGTAAAAAAGACATTACCGCGACGTGTTTCGACTTATGAGTAGCTTATAAGTAGCCTTTGTGGACGTGTGTAAGCGTCCACATATCGTGTGTACAACTTATCCCCATCGCATGCGGAACGTGTGTCATACGCCGAGTACGTCGTAAAATTTTGAACATGTTTAAAATTTCTTGACGTACTCTACTTACTACGACGTATGATAGCGTACTTTAGCGTTCTACTCACGTATACCAAACTTACTCATACCGTATTTGACGTGCCCCAACGTTTTAGACACATTTTTCTTAGGTCGGCATACGCTGGCAAGATCGCCAAGGTGTGACCGCGATGTTGACACTTCCATTTCTACGGCAGTTATGATTCGAATCGTTGTGCGTCAGCCTTTTAATAGGCTACGTCACGACATCGTCGGCGATGCATGCAATGTGCTATGCCTAAGTTAGACTATCGTTGGGCATCGGTTGTGTAGGCCGACAACAGGTTCAGCATTCGTTGGTATAAGTTATCTATAACACAACGAAACGTTCTGTGTCCGTTACCAATGCGTTATACATAAGACCAAGTCGCTATGAATACGTCCGAATCTTTAAAAAAAAACATCAAAAGTTCAACGTAAGCCAGCGTTTTACATACATTTTAATACGTTGCCATCGCTGGCGAAAACGTCAAGGTGTGACCGGGCCTTTACTCCTTTTGCAGATGCAGTGCTGCATCTTTCCATGACTGCCTAAAAAGTTTTTGGCTCTGCTCCTGGTGTCTGCTTCCATACTTCCTTCCATCGCTGCCTCTTCCACGAAGCCCTTTAATCGTTTCCAATTGGTTTCACCCACAATATTCGTCACTCTGTCCCACCTTCCTGGTTCTCAGAGTACACAAACAAACTATATTTAATTATTGGGGAAAATGCAAGGGTCATAGAAAAGGACCCTATATGTGGTACATGCCATGTGGCAAACAAGAGAAAAGAAGGGACATTCTATGGATTGTGGAAAATGCTGGACAACAGAAAATATGGCACATTCAAAAAATTTTGTGTGCATGCTGTTCTATCCTTGTCGTCAAAGGAGGAACCAAGTAATGCTTTAGAAAAGTTCATATAAAGGGACACCAATTTTTTTAACAAATTAATCACACACATGCATATTTTCTAATGGGTTTTCGTTTTCGAGGTACAAATAACTTTACGTACTGACGAGTTTTAACCAACATATTGTAGTGGGCGAGGGTCAGTGGCGAGAACGACCGCGAGGTGGGGGAAACTCCGTCATCTCCACCAGACTCCCCGGAATTGTAGGCCGTCACACGGATAACTCCGCGAGCTGGCGGATCGATTATAATCCGACGTGGTTGCCAATATCTCAACCGCATAGGGTCTGTTTGTCTAAAGCCAATTTACTTAAGTAGCTACGCGATTTAAACTACCGGGGAAGCCACACCCTCTGAATGCCTGGTCGAACCGGATTTACTCTACCGGCAGCGGTACATTCACACTACCGACTACCGCTTTGCCACCTGCCTTTCCGGTTCATTGCAGTCGAGTGGGGACTGCACAGGACGTCCCGGCTATGATAGACCGATTACCGGGGATGAAACCCCACTTATACTCAGACCCGGACCATGCTGGACCAATGTAAGAAGGGACAGAAACGGACTGGGAAGATTTCTAATAAATTTATTAACAGTAAAATAAAACAATGTCACCCACAGGGTGACCCGTATCTTGCCAAAAGGTGACCACGTGTGACTTCTTTAAGGTCACACTGAGGTGAACAGAGCTGCTATCCACCAGGAGCGACTCCTTGAGGAATATCTGCCTACGAGAGATTCTGATGAGAATCGTTCTACAGAGTAACCATGAAAAATATGCGTTTCCTCATAACGTCACCAAATGACATCATAATGTCTCAAGCTTGACATATCTAGAAAGCACTCATCGAGGTGTTCAATTTGAGGTACAACACGATATGGTTCCTAAAACTTGAAAATTTGACCTTGGGGTCAAATATGTTTGACCTTAGGCACTAACCATGAAGGTCAAGGCCAATCGCCACCAAAAATTAATCAGCTGAGCGCCAGACCATGAACTATATTCCCATGAAGTTTGAAGACGATCCCATCAAAATTACTCAAAAAAATAAGGGTTTCGTCGACTCCCCTGATTTGCGACAAAGTGACCTTGACCTTTGACCTTCACCTTCAAAATTTTATGCCCTGAAAGGGACCTCTATAGGCCTCTGATATGCGAAGTTACAAAAATTTCCAATGACAACTGTACTCTGCAGAATTTTTTATACGTGGTTACAGACAAACAAAAAAACATACAAGCTGACTAACATATCTTGCAAAAACTTCGTTTTTGACAAAGGCAAGACTTGGCACGAATATGCAAGCAGGGAAATATTTACAAGAAGCAAAAACACTAACTCAGGTACAAAAAGACAGGCCCACACGCAGAAACACACACAAAAAGAAAAGAAACCCCAGAGTCTTTATTTGACCCTCGCAGTCATGAAGAGAGACAAGCTGGGGGTCAGAGTTCGGTGGGTACTTGGTCTTCAGAGGGAAAGCTTGCTTTGTAGTGCGGCACCTGCCAAAGGTCGTCGGTTTCGTCCCAGTCGCACGTGTGGGACTCGTGCCTCGTGGCAGAGCTCGCGTGGCGAATAGTCGGGGTCCACAGAACTCCTCTCCCCATAACAGCCATCATGAAGAACGAACCAGACTGCTCACAACCACCGTGAAAACTCATGGTCCAACCACCGTGAAAACTCCTACTTTCTCAGAAAGTCTCGGAGATATATCTCCTCCCACCACGGGGAGGGGCTCTTGGTGAAAAACGCCTCGTTGTCCACCCCTCATTGGACAGGGTCCTACGACCCACCTTTCCGGGGTGGGGCCTTGGCCCCTGTTGGGAAACCCCAACCGCTCTTTCCACGCAGGGTCAAACTTGATGAGTAACAGTATAACGCTGCAACGGCCTCTCCCGGGAAACCCCAGCCAGTCCTCCACACGGGCCCACACTCGACGAGTAACAGTATCAACGTTGCAAAGGTACGTTGGTGGTGCAGCCGGTTGGCGGTGGATCGTGACGGGACGAGGGGTCATGCAGATGGCTTGTTGGTTGTTAGATGTAAAGATTTAATAACCAAACTAAAAGAAGTCGCAACCCATGTTTTTGATTGTCCCACTAGACAAAAGGAAAGGGATCTGACTACACATGCACTTAATTTGATAACTGACTTTTGGGACCTGTATGTTGAATGCAAATGGTTTCCAGATCCATAACAATATGTGGGGTGCCCCTTTACATATATTTACATTTATTCTATAGACACTGTATGTACAGTATATATATATATATATATATATATATATATATATATATATATATATATATATATATATATATATATATATATATATATATATATATATATATATATATATATTAGACTCGGCGTAAGTCGTCACCATCGGGACTGAGAAAAAAGTGACGACTGGGACATGTGACGACTAACACGTATGCAAACATTCATGATGACTGTGGGGTGAAGGATGAAGTCGCGCGTGGCCTGGACACGTACGTGTGAGAGGGCGCAACAATCTCGAAGCTGATTTTGTACCAAAAGGGAAACACAATCCTCGGGGAATAGGTGGGAGGTCATTGGTGAGTTGGAAAGTGATCAAGCAAAGATGGAATTCATGAATCACTTTATCAAAAGTAAAGATAAAAATACCCCCAAGAGGGAGTGCCAGTAACTCTGTGCCAGACCGGAATAGGGGCAGTTCATAAAGTACGTATGCTCTACTTCCGGGTTTCAAAACCACCCGCCCCCTCTGTATGCAGGCTCGTGACCACCCACCCACCCCCCTCATGCATCGCTAATCGCTTGCAAAGCCAGCAGTTCCTTATGAACCGATGTTTGCAAGTCATGACGATGCACTGCAGTCCCGAGCGGTGTAATTTACCTTTTTCTTTTAATATCACAGCACGTCAATTTTGAAAATAAAAGTACAAATTGACATTCAAGACAATGTTAATGTCATAAATGAAAGTAAGTGTGCATATATACTTGTGTTCCATTGTTTTAGTTAAATCTGACAAAAGCTTCAAATGTAATATTTGTCTCTGAGAGTTCCGGTTCTTTTGTTAATACTTTTTTTTTGTACGTACTTTATGAACGGCCCATACAGGGAATCAGAGCGAAGTTTGAAGGGCTATAAAATCGGGACGAGAGCAAATTTCAAAAAAATGGCTCGTGTTGTTCTAAATAATAATCCGTAGTATCTGAATCACTAATAACATTTGATCTCTCTTGATAAGTCAGGTCAGGTTCGATCTGTGACCTGCTACAGGTACCATGTAAACCTGTACTAACCTGTTCCATGGTCGGGTTGTCAGCGACTAAGCCGTCTCCCCCACCAGGTTTTCTGGTGAGGAGGGTTTGGATATGGACACCCAGCAGGATTAAAAACAAAACCTGTCAAACGGCGGAGTAGCTCCTTGTGAGCCAACGGCCATCCATATCTAGTGCCCAACTGTGTCTGCGGACATCCTCCTGCAGTTGGGTTACTTCTTATTCGGAGGTTGGTGGCAGGATTTGCACTCCGGCCACCGTAAAACGCTTCATTCCGCAAAACGCAAAAAATCTGAAAACCCACTCCGTGGGAGTACCTCCTGCGCAGCTTCCCTTCGCAGGGCAGCTCACCGGATGACGGGATTGGGGCAAAGCCATCAGGACCCCCAATCTTTGATGATAGGAGGGAAACCACGGGGTAACATCCCTGGGTCAGATTGCGGGAGAGAGTGTCGGAGTGGTGCTGAGGTGTCATCCACCAGACGGCGGTCTCCTTGGGTTAAACTGAGGCGGTCCCTTCGGGTGGGTGCCTGGAATGTCCTATCCCTAAGGGAGGATGATCACCTGTCTCTGTTATCATCTGAGCTCAAGCGTTTGGACATCGGGATTGCAGCTCTCTCTGAGGTTCGGAGACCGGATTGCGGCGAGATAATGGTGGGTGGTTACACCTACTATTGGTCTGGTCGCTCTGATGGTTACCATACCCAAGGAGTTGCTGTAGCTGTGTCCAATAAGCTGACCCCAATGATAATTGAGGTAACACCGGTCAACGAGCGTATTATGAGATTAAGGATTCGTCACTCCTTAGGTGTCATTTCCCTGGTCTCTGTTTATGCTCCGACTGAGGCGAGTGATCTCACCGTGAAGGACACATTCTACGCCACGCTCGAGTCTGTGGTTGATCAGTGCCCCAGACGAGATACACTTCGAGTCTTGGGGGATTTCAATGCATCGACTGGAACTGATAGGGATGGTTATGAGGTGTGTGTTGGTCCCCATGGGTCAGGAACTATGAACCAGAATAGCACCAAGTTCCTTGACTTTGCAAGAAGTCATGGACTTAGGGTGGCTGGTTCATGGTTTCAGCGCCCACAAGCTCATCGCTGGACTTGGTATTCCAACGCTGGTGGTGTGGCAAAGGAGATTGACCATGTCCTCATTGACGGTCGTTGGAGGATGATCCAGAACTGCAGGGTCTACCGGAGTGCTCAGTTCCTCAATACTGACCACAGGCTTGTTGTAGCAACTCTAAAGCTGCACCTGAAATCCTGGAGAATGGTACCATCCCAGCCTAGGCTGGATGTTGCCAAGCTCAGGGATGACAGAGTAGCTGAGGAGTTTGGGAACAGGCTGAGTGGACACTTGGGGGGTCTGGGTGCTTTGGGGGGTCCTGAAGAGTTGTGGAGCGCCTTCAAGACCACTGTCCTTGATGTTGCCGGTGGATGCCTTGGAGTTCACCGCAGGGCAAAGAAGAATTTTGTCTCTCAAGGGACACTGGATACCATTGACCAGAGTCGCAAGGCCACGCTGAATGGCAGAGCTGAGCTGTTCAGGGAGCTGAGGCGTAAAACTGTACGTGCACTGAGGGTGGACAAGGAGGCCTATGTGCAAGGAATCTGTGATGGGGTCGAGCATCACCTGTGGACAGGTGATTCTCATCCCGCTTACAGGGGAATTCGCGCATTACGTTCATCCAAGCCCATCCCTCGGAGCACTGCAGTTCGAGCAGAGAGTGGTAGGCTCTTGACAGAGGAGTCTGAAGTGAAGGCCCGCTGGGCCGGTTACTTTGAGCGGTTGTACCAGGCTGATCCCCCAGCTGTCGAGTTTGACGTCAAGGGTGTTACAATCCCTGTTGCTGACCCTCGAATCAACTGTGGTCCACCTTCGCTTGTGGAAACACGGGCTGCGGTGAACCAGTTGAAACGGGGCAAAGCTCCAGGGATCTGTGGCATCCATGCTGAACTTCTCAAGGCTGGTGGAAATGCTGCACTCGTGTCGTTGCATGCAGTTTTGTGCTCTGCCTGGAACACAGGCATCATCCCAACTGACTGGAAGAGGGGCCTTGTTGTCCCTCTCTGGAAAGGGAAGGGTGATCGCCAAGACTGCAACAACTACCGAGGGGTGACGCTGCTCTCAGTGCCGGGCAAGGTCTTTGCTCGGATAATTCTTGATAGGGTTCGCCACCATCTGCTTGAGCACCAGCGTCCAGAGCAGTCAGGCTTTACACCAAAGAGGTCAACGATTGACCGTATCCTTGCACTTCGTGTCCTCACCGAACGCAGACAAGAGTTTCGGCAGTGGCTGCTTGCAGCCTATGTTGATCTCTGTAAAGCGTTCGATTCAGTGAATCGGGATGTCCTCTGGAGGATTCTTGGTCTTCGTGGGGTGCCACCGAAACTGATCGATCTGATGTCTGAACTCTACTCTGGTACTGAGAGTGC
This sequence comes from Eptatretus burgeri, assembly GCF_056783735.1. Taxonomy (NCBI): domain Eukaryota; kingdom Metazoa; phylum Chordata; class Myxini; order Myxiniformes; family Myxinidae; genus Eptatretus; species Eptatretus burgeri. The sequence goes on along the minus strand of NC_140974.1, from coordinate 35,939,422 downwards.
TGTGAAGTGTGGTGGTACCATCTCTGACTTATTTCCAGTTGTTACTGGAGTTCGTCAGGGATGTGTACTTGCCCCCACCCTTTTCAGCACTTGTATGGACTGGATTTTAGGGAGGATGTCAGAGAGATCAAGTTGCGGTGCATCGTTTGGCAATGTCAAGATCTCGGACCTTGATTTTGCAGATGATGCAGTCATCTTTGCGGAGACTTTAGACATCCTCTTGGGGGCCCTCGAGGTGCTGAATGAGGAGTCGGAGCCGTTGGTATTACGGATTTCTTGGGTCAAAACTAAGATCCAGGCTTTCGGTGACATCTTGGATGCTGCTGTCCTGTCTGTGTCTGTTTGTGGTGAGGATGTTGAGGTCGTGGATAGATTCACTTACCTTGGCAGTGATATTCATGTCTCCGCAGGTTGTGAGCCGGAGGTCAATAGACGTCTGGGTCGGGCCTGGGGAGTCATGGATTCACTGGATCATGGGGTGTGGCGCTGCCGGTACCTGTGCGGGAGGACGAAAGTCCGAGTCTTCAGGTCCTTGGTACTTCCAGTCTTGCTCTATGGGTGCGAGACTTGGACTCTGACCAAGGATCTGAGACGGAGACTTAATTCCTTTGGTACCAGGTCTCTTCGGAGAATCCTTGGCTATCGCTGGTCGGATTTTGTGTCCAACGAGCGGTTGCTGAGAGAGACTCGGATGAGATTTGTTACCTGCATAGTCCGTGAGCGTCAGCTGCGGCTGTATGGACATGTGGCTCGTTTTCCTGACGCTGATCCTGCTCACCAGATTCTCTCAGCGAGGGAGTCTCATGAGTGGAGGAGGCCAGTGGGTCGACCACGTGCCTCATTGTTGCAGCAGGTTGACCATCATCTCAAGGAGATGGGGATGGGCCTGGCATCTGCCTGGGGGATGGCCAGACGGAGGCCCCTGGAGAACCGGCGGAAAGTGGACGCAGCGACGTGCTGTTCTGGCACATGCTCCCATACCTGACCTCTCTTGATAAATAAGGGAGGAGATACGATTTAAAATCGACGATTTTTGCAACTTTGACAGCCTCGTGACGTTGACCTCGACCTTGGACGACCTTGAAAGTTATATCGTTGTGCATGTCTCATCGACCTCTCTCCATTCCCCTATTGGTTATTTGTCTCCAATCGGTTTGATTGTGGACGGACGGACGGACAGACTTCGAGACTGGGGTTATTAGGTCATCTCTACTGAGATGATAGAAATGACCCAATGAACAACTGTAAGACAACTCGTATGCCATCGGTGATGGTATATGACCATCTACAAATGTGGAATGAATGTAGAATGAGTTTTCATATAGAATGAACACTCGTATACCATCGACAAATTACATGACACACAGTCATCGTGATGAGTACCACTCAATACCTATGTGAAAGTGAGTTTGGTGATGTACAAAACAAGCCAATATAAAACCATGATGGGACTTCAACACTAATCTCGATCGATCCTTTACTCCTTCGCCAGAGACTGCATTGCACAGCCTGTATACCTCTTAAGATGCATGTGGGACGGCGTGCTGACTGAGCTGAACGCAGCGCAGTTATAAAGAGCCCGCGCATCACTATTCCATGAAATCGGGCTTCTCACGAGGCAGCAGTTCCATGCGACGAGTTAGGCGTGGTAATTTACTTGAGTTTGCATTACGTGGGAACGGACAACATCTGACGACTTAGACGAAATGAGGACTTAGAGATGACGACTTACAGACTTTATTTAAAGTCTGTAAGTCGATTTAACATTAGATAAATTCGGGACGTTTTGACGCTGCCGACTTAGGCCTAGTCTACTGTATATATATATATATATATATATATATATATATATATATATATATATATATATATATATATATATATATATATATATATATATATATATATAAACATACACAGTGCCGATTGAAAGTCAGCACCCCGTTTCAAAATTTTCATTTTTTGTTGCCTTTTAGCCTGGAATTAAATTGCATGAAATCAAACTTTTTCCTTTATTTACACATCAGAATCCACAGAGGGAGAGGGTGGCGTAGAGAGAGGGAGAGGGGTGGGGAGAGAGAGGGAGATCGGTCAGAGAGAGGGAGAGGGGTCGGAGAGAGAAAGAGAGAGGGAGAGGGGTTGGAAAGAGGGTGAGGGGTTGCAGAGAGAGAGAGAGAGAGAAAGAGAGAGGGAGAGGGGTTGGAAAGAGGGTGAGGGGTTGCAGAGGAAGAGAGAGGTAGAGAGATTTCATTGTAAGCATGCGAAGTTTCAGGCTGCTGGGTTTCATGGTTTTGGAGTTATGGAGGACACACACACACACACACACACACACACACACACACACACACACACACACACACTGACTGACATACTGACACACTGACATTTATTCGTGTTTTTTTTTTTTGCAGTGGAATTAGGTGTGCTAAGTTTCAAATTTTTCCGATACGCGGTTTCAGAGATATAATGCTTTAATGTTTTGTTTTTAATCCAAGATGGCTGTCATATCACGTGACATATGACATAATTAAAATATTCTCCATGGGGGGGGGGGTTCGCTCTTACCCTGAAACTTTGGTATCAATCAGTTAAGTGGTTCCTGAGAAAAATATGTTAAAATATAAGAGCAAAAAAGGCCAAAAAAGGGTCGAACAATAATAATAATAATGAAAATTATTTTAACAAAATTATTAATTTGTCTTCATGTTCTCATAACAAAGCTTTGTTGAAAATTTAATGACAAGAACTCAAATGGTAAAAAGTTACGGCCTGGACAGACAGACACACACACAGAAGTGATTGCAAAACCCCATCTTCCTTAATGCGGGTAATGGGCTAACTGGATACACAGAATAAAACACGACGTGCAATCAAAAAATTTGGAAGTAACATACAACATTCCTCGATGTTTAAGACTTTGCATTGAGGTGGAGGAAAAACTAAAATGTATCTTTTTAGCTTTATCCTCTTTTTCTTATTCCTCCTTCTCCTTCTTCTTCTTCTTCCTCTTCTTCTTCTTCTTCTTCTTCTTCTTCTTCTTCTTCTTCTTATTCTTCTTATTCTTCAATCCAGCACCATTGAGAGCCTCTTGATGGACTGTTTCTTCCCCAGTATCTAAGTGGGGAGTAAAGAGGAGATTGGGACCATACTCTGTGCAGAGCATTAGTGCTGCCAAATAAGTCTCCTTGGCTGTTGGGCACAATCCTGGATGGGTCGCCACTCCGACAGAGAAAACCAGCAAGCTGGTTTTGGCACTCATTTTGCCGACTTCGGAAGGATGACAGACCGAGTTAACCCCACCTGGTATTAATTCAACAGTTGAGCAGGATTTGAACTCGGGACCCTTGGATCCAAAACCCACCACCCTAACCATTAAGCCAACACCAGGCATAGTACTGTCAAATACATGCAGATTCCTGTTGCATTGCCCTTTCACAAATTCTAGTGTTGTTTCAAACAAGTGTTCAGGCACATTTTCATCAAACTGTTTACCAAATATTTACAGGTCATTAGCAGAAGCACGAATTGAAACTCAGCCAGCTTGGTTGCCTGGTCTTATTAGATCCTGTCCTTTTACTCACCCTCTAAAGAATCCTTTAAATCGATATATTGGCATTTTGACATTATGGATAATCTCTGGAGGAGTGTGTGGGCTCGTATTAATTTTGTAGGTCACATACATTGCTTTATGGAGCACCATTCCAGGCCCTTGTCAGACTGAGGTCAGTTTGGGGCAGACTTTTCTTTCTCTTTCGGAAATAGAACCACAAGTTATCCCCTGAGGAACAAGTCCCTTACCCTGACCTCCAGCATCATACTGTCATTTTAGGTTGCCACTAACAAGCTCCACATGCCCATGTGCAAACTTATGAGTCCCCTCCTCCACCCCCCCTGCTCTCTAGATCATGAACACAGCACACAACCCCTCCAAATATTCATCCTCATGGTGACTTGGCGGCTTCCTGACAAACAATACCACAGGAACCTGCATTTCACAACCAAACATCAACAGAGATAGGCTTCAGCAATTGGTTTCACCATTTTGGCTACCATTATGAATGTCAGATGCTCATCACAAGTCAAGCTGGTTTCTGTGGTAAATATAGCCAATTGTGTGGGGTGAGTTTGGCCTACTAAACTTTGTAGGCCAAATCTGTCTATGCAGTTAAAGTCTTCCTCTGACCGGCTTTGCAAAACACCATTTGTCTTCAGCTCCCTTATCTCCCCAATTGAGCACAACTAGCTACCTTCCTACCACCGCCCAGAGTCCATGATTCTGTATGCACATTCAACAGTTGTACTGCAACCTCAAATTTTTGCATGTCGACAAGGCTGTGATCCACCATCAAGCCTGACACTGCCTGAGGGTTTAAAGACTCCACATGACCACGGGGTCTGCCTTCCTAGGATCCGGCTGCCAACTGTGCCATGACGAAATCCATTAAAAAATAATAATTTTCCTTGTTTCCTTTCTATCTATACACCTCCTGTAACCATGTGCCTCTCTCCCCTCTCCCTGGTAAATTTCATCGATCCTTCAGCTTCACTCTGCGTTTACCGTTCCAAATTCACCATACACCTCCATGATTTTACTTCTACCGTCCCTTTTCCAAATGCAATCCTTATTTAAAATAAATATATAATCTGATGAAAACTCTCTCAAAACTAATAATAATAAAAACGATTTCTTATAATGCTCTTTCACACTTCCTCTTTCACACGTGTGGTTCTCATTACTGTATCATAATGCACTTCTCTTTTTTTTTATTTCAACACCCTGCTCTCAATTCGACCTTTTCCTCATACCTTGCTGAAAAAAATCCAACTGTTACAACGTTTCTTCTCTCCATTCTCTTATTCCACCTTGATTGCATCCATCAAAAAATGTGTTTAATCGCATTTCTTAACAAATAATAAAAAAAAACAGTTTGCAATTAATGTTCACTTTCCATCAACCATTCTTTTTTCCAACTTCAGTGCCAACTCACCCCTCTCACTCCTCCCTCTCAAAGCAACCATCACACTTCTCCCTCAAAGCTTCCCTCTCACCTTTCTTAAAAACTCCCCCTCTCACCTTTCGCCCTCAGTTCTCCCCACTCACCCTTCTCCCACCATTCACCCCCTCACTCACCCTACTCAAAGTTGCCCCCCCCTCACATCCACAAAGCTGCCTCCATCCCCTGCCCTCTCACCTCCATCTCATCACTCCACCTCCTCAAATCCTCAACTGCCTTCTGCCCCTCTATTGCCCCCTCTCCCCCAGCACCACAGAGCCTGTTCTCCTCCTCATCCGACCCCCTCCCCGAGCTCTTGTGCAATCCCCCACACTCTTTCAACAACTCTCCTTACTTCCCCCTCCTCCCTTGTCCTACCCTCCCCCTCCCCTCACACTTCATCAACAGTGTGGACCTCAAATATCCGGGGGTTTCGCTCAAATCTTACAGATTTTTACATACAGGTCGCCACTGACAAATCAGACATAATCTGCCTAACAGAAACTTTCCTCCCTCAAGATCTCCCTGACTCCCAAGTATCTCTCCCTGGTTACTCCCTCCTCCGGTATGACAGGCCTGAGCCTTGTCCTGGTGGAAAAGTTATTCTTTTCATCAAGGGCTCTATTCTTCACTCTCCATGCACTGCCCTCACTCCCCTACACCCCCAGGAATACCTCTGACTACAGCTTCCCCTCCACTCCTACCTCATGTTTATATGTTTAAAGTACCATCCACCAAACAGGGATGACTCCATTTACACCTCACTATCCGAAAACTTGGACCAACTTCTATCTTCTCATCCAAACTCTCTCTTCCTCATATGTGGCGACTTCAATTGTCATCATGCCAGTTGGCTAGGTGTGGGTACCTCTCTCACCTGTCATGGCACCTCAGCAAAAGATTTCTGCGACTCATTGGGACTGACTCAATCGGTAAACTTCCCAACCTGGATCTCAACCAACAGTACTCCATTTCTTCTGGATCTGATTTTGACAAATTTCCCTGAAAATATCTGCTGTTCTTCCTCCACTCCAATCGGTTCTTCTGACCATGTGCTTGTCAAAGTGGACATCTCTCTGGCTATTATCAGAGAACCACCTCAGCGTCGTCGAGTCTGGCATTTCACTCAAGCCGACTGGCAGGGTTTCCCATCGATACTTTCTCCAACATCAACTCATCCTGGGAATTCTTTCAAAGAAACTTGCTCTCCCTCACGAACAGATTTATCCCCTCTCGTCTTCAGTTGTCATACCCTTCCTCCCGCCCTTGGTTCACTGAAGCTTGTGGCGAGGCAGTTGTCCTGAAACAACTTGCCTTTGCCTCATGGAAAGCAAACCCAACTGAGGGTAATCTCAATTCCCAATTAGAATCAATTCCCTTGATTGGAACCGGGAATCGAATCCCAAATTCTCCGGAGTCGATTACCCACCTCCAGCGTTCCATTCCCTGATTCCTGCGAGGTCTGGGTTTAATGTTTATTAATCTAGGCCTCCAAGGCCGACGGTTTGTCGGCGTCATTTATTAAGCTCGTTGTACTGTAATACCAGCGATTCTCAACTCCATCCTCTAAGTCTAGCTCGGCAAACTTATGTTTATTTCTCCTCATGTTTTTAAAATCACCAAAATGCACACAAGTGTTCACAATCCGAATAACAAATTGAGTTTTCAACACAAAATGATTGCAATTGCTTGCATTCATTGGTGTTGAAAATAAAATTATTTAACTTGCCACTTATACTACATGTAAGCTTCAGTAGCTTCGGCTACCTGGACTGGACACTTAAAATTCAAAGTGATGTAGACTATTTCATTGCAGATCTCACCTTCAGCATCAGATTTGTTGGCATGGTTTTGGTTTTCCTTCTGACTTTACTGACATCACAGAAGCGTTTATAACACTCGTAACGACATATTACGGTGGACATGTTCATCGGTGGACATGCCGGATAGAACATCACTTGTCATTGGTTAATTGCATCAATTAGCTGCAGTTGTACTGTGATGTTCTGTAATGCTTTTTCTGATTTGCCATGTGAGTTCACTCATATTTGAATATCTTTAGCTGCGATTCCATCAATTTTTTTTTTGCTTTATGTACAGTATTTGTCCATGAGGATGAAGATATTTGAAAAAGGTGTAATATTTTATAACTACTGTGAAAAAAATTAAGGTATTCTCGGCGCAATAGCATGGATGAAAAAGCTAGGTCTGGACTTGATGTGGCCTACTGAAAGAGACTGAGTCGGCTGTGGGTTCTTTTCTGTGAATCATAGAATCCTGAAATGAACACCACCAAACATGTCTGGGAATATGGATCGGGAGCTTTGGATAGACCGAACTAGAATGAGTAATACGTAAGAATTGCATCAAAATCTACTTCACACTATCTAGGCAAAATCTGATCACGCCATCCCAAACTATATCATCAATTAGATGACTTCATGGATTCAAGCACTGTATGAAGCCAAATGACATGCTCCTCGATGCTAAGATACATCCATTCTGGAATGGCCTATGTGTCCAGATTCTTGATTAAGCATGCTCTAGGAAGTTTAACCAACACTTGCCGAGTTTCAAATCACTTTTTCCTTATTTAAATCACCCCATCAGAATCAGTAAAAAACGTTCCTTTTCCACCAAACCACATGTCCCGCCAGACCAGGGAAGAGTCCGCTCATCCTCTGCAGCGGAGATGATTCCACACATGGGCCGAGCATAAATATGCACGAGACAAAACATGAATATACATGAGGCAAGACATGGGTGGAGCATAAATATTGTTATGTTTGTGGGGTAGATAGAGGAATTTCACAGTAAAGATAGGATTGTATTGTGTTGCATGGTCTGTGGACGAGCAGGAGACATCTCGATGTAAATTAAGTCTGGGAAAACTGTCAGCTTAAGATTAGGCCACCACATGGGGGGCAGTGCTGTGTTAATTAGTTAGAGTTTAAGGCTAATTTCTTCCCATATGTGATTGCCCCCATGACCTTTTCCTACGTTTTTGCATTGACAAGCCAGCAATAAAAGAATTATGTCCCATAACAACAACAGCAGAGCCATACATTTCCGAACAGACAAAAACCCTGCCCTTTCGGCTCCGGATGGCAAGATGCAGTTTTCCGCGGAGGACGATGCAGTTCGATACCCAAGCTCCTAAAAGATCATCTCTGGACAAAGGTAAATGCCAGAATAAAGGGAAGGATTTTCTTTTATTTTATCTTTCCCGTTGTCTGTATCTGAGTCTGTGTGGAGACGTCTCAAAATTTGTTTTAGTTTCCCTCATGTTTTTATGATCACGAGTTGATTTATTTCCATTATAAACATTTGATTTATGTTCATTAAACCTTTATTTATTAAGATTGCTTTTGTCTGTCTATTCAATGTGGGTTTGAGTATAACCCTTGTGCATCTGTCTGGGACACGCCTTTTCCACCCTCCATCTCACGTGCGCAATAATCTCTAAAGATCACGTGTTCGCCTCCAAGGTAGAATGTTCTGCTGTCCGTCCAGGTCGGTGTTAACTGCCCTTCAATGACAATTGGGTCAAGGGTGGGACATTAACTTAACCGATGTGGACACAACATCTGGTTTATCAGGAGTGGGACAGTGTTGATCCTCTGGACATGACAATATGCATCGGCAAGAAATGAGCGGAACAGAAATATGCATGAAGAAAATCATGAATATACATTTTACATTCAAACTTGGTTACATCACAACATGTAGTCCATTTGATTGTGTTTTTATTACAAATTGAGAAAATAGTTTGGTTACAATCAGGGGTGTTCGTTTTATTCTTCCAGGGCAATGCAGTTCTTTTTTTTCTTTTCTTTTTTACATGAACTAAGGCTCGTAGTGAAGCTGCCACACACAAACACATGGACGTACAGATGAACTTACGTGACACAAGACTGTTAGATGAGGAAAACACAGCCACAGAGCTTGGGGGTAGTGCCGTCACTTCCTGGGGCACTCTGCATCCTAGTAATGTCGCAACAATGGCACCGCTTTTCTCACCACATTCAAAGGGGCATTTCTTAAGGAATTTCCAACTCCCCACGGATTCTCAACTCTGGTTCATTTGTACATGCTCTTAAGCTTTTATAAATGCTGAACCTCAAGCAAGGAAGCAGAACATACTATTTTAAAGGCGTTTGCTACGACTCGTCTGGGGTTTCAATGTCAGCCTCCGAGACTCGGTTTGAACTGCCAACCTCCTCCCAATTCTGCACAATAACGATGCCCAATGTTGTTTCTTATCAGTTAAACCTAATATACAGTATTTCCTTCTTTGCATAGATTGGAGTATCATGGAATGATCTGTATTAGTAATTCCTTACAAACACTTGCTTGGTGATTTTAAAACGTTTTATGCCTCCACAGTCGAAGGCCGGTGGCATTATTGGGTTTGTATGTCTGTGCGTCCGTCTGTCCGTTATCCAATTTCTGTTCCGATGATAGCATGTGAACCGCAAAAGGGATTTCAACCAAACATGGCACAAGTATGGACTGTAACACAAAGATGAACTGATTAGATTTTAGGTTTAAAAAGTCGAAGTTCTAGGGTCATGTGACCTTTAATAGAAAATCTTTGTTCCCATGATGACTTGTGAACCATTGAAGAGATTTCAACCAAATTTGCCAAAGTATGGACTGTAATATAAAGCTGAACTGATTTAATGTTGGGTTCAAAATATTAAAGGTCAAAGAAAATGTGATCTTTTAGAATATTTTGGCAGATCATAACTTAAATTCGAAACATCTGATGTTATCTCTCTTCAACTTATCTCTTCTCTCTAGTGCTCTCTTTCTGATGTGACCTTTAATTATCTCTGCCACCGAAGGTGAAGGAGGTTATGTTTTCACCTGTGTGTCTGTTTGTTTGTTAGTTGCAAAATCGAAGATTTTTCAAGTATATTGGTCAGTCGATTTTGTTATTCCATCTCTTTGTTTGTCTGTTTGTCAATCACCAACAGGTCACAATTCCAAACAGATCGTCATGAAACTTTACCAAGTTGTAGATGTAGTCTCATCTGAGAAGCCTATTGATTTTGATGTCAAATTTCTAAAATCATTTTTCATCCAATTGACTTGAAAGGGGAACATGATTTGCAAAGTGCATTACTCAATTGGGAAACCAACTATTTTTGAAGTCAAAAGGTCAAAGGTCAACTCAAGGTCAAACTTCTAAAATCATCAATTTAAATCTGAAAAAATAATCAATCAAAAAATTGACCTGAGCTTTGATTACGATTATCAATTTTAATCTTACTGAAATGGACAATTTGATGTATCCATGGCAACCTTTGGAGAGGGAAGTGGATTTTGCAAATATCGTGCTCTGCACAACGTCTTTTTCTTGTTTGTTTGTTTGTTTGTTTGTGAAGAAAATATCTCAAAAAGTTGTTGACAGACTTGGATGAAATTTTGTGGAGAGTTTGGGTATGTGACAAGGTCAAAATGATTAGATTTTAGTGAAGATCCGAACCGGATCTGGATCTGAGAAAATTTTTAAAACAATTCTTCACCATGGAGAGATCGGGCCAAAAACGATATGGAGCACGATATCTCAAAAAGTTGTGGACGGATTTGAACGAAACTTGGTGGACTTGTTGATGACACAGATTAATTGATTCAACTTTGGTGAAGATCTGAATCCCGATCTGATAATTTGGACAGATCTGGGTGCAACATGGTGGGTGAGTTGGTTTGGTAACAAGAACAAGCCAATTAACTTTTACTTCAGGTCAGAATCCAGATCTGGCCAATCGGTGGGATACCAAATGTAAACTAATCAGCCTGGTGGAGGTATGCACTCTACCGAGTGCCCTTCGAGTTTTTCATGTGACCTTCAATTGAGATGAAGCTGAATACATGATTGAGCTCTAACGTGGGCTGAGGTACATCCATCAACATATTTGCATTGAATTTTGTCAGCTAGTTTGAATCTATTATGAAGCCAATTAAAAATCTATTCAATTTATAGATTATTCCAGTCTGGCACAGCCATGTTGGACTATCACTGGCTAACAGTGGCCATTATTTTTGGCTAAAAGTAAACGATCATTGGTTTGTTTTGATAAAATTGACCTTTCGACGAATGCTGGTCCGTCGTTGGCAGTTTGTGTTGGTTTTTAGACAGAATTCCGGTGATGACTCAACTCTGATATTTAATGACCTTCCCTTTCCCCCTCTCCCTTACTCTCATCATTTGTCCGTGATTGGTAGACTAACACCCATCATTGGTTGACCGTTATCAGTGTCAACATCAGCAAACTGTCTCTTTCCACCTAAAAGCCAATGTTGGTTTGTCCTTGCTGTGCCAGCTGGGTTACAACTCACCTAATAGGTCTCCATTTTGTCGTCTAAATGCAGGTACGCCTAGTAACCAGAAACCGAACTTATATGGAAAAACATACTCCCCACTCCTCCCCCCACCCCACTCCCCGTCAGAACCATCCATTTAAAACGTGTGAAAATATTGCAGAATTATGATCCCTCTCCCCAATTTGCCATATACATGCCATTTTTCCCCTCTCTCCTTACTCCTATAACTATATCTTATCCTCTTTCACTTCCCTACACTGCTTTGTTTCTTCTATGCTCCCATTTTTCTCTCCTTTCTCTCAATTTTATTCCTCTCAATTTAGCTCCATCCTCTTTATGCTAAAGTAATACATATAGATGGACTCCAGTGATATGATATGCCTGATAAGAACATAATGTGAATGTGAAAGCTGGATTAAAACACATGGACATGGGAGTTGAGCACATGATGACATTTGATGTGCAAACGAGGAGCCTACAACAAGGCCTACAATATCACAGCAATTTTTTTGCCTGTGATTACAAATCAATTAATCGTTCCACTGAAACGAGAGGAAGCTTATAAACTTTTAAAATACAAACCTCGTGTGATGGTTTACACCATTTTGTCTTACTCCTACCATTGCCCCTATATTATATGTACTTCAACCTTCCTCTGTTCCCATTACCCAACATGCCTTATGAAAACTCCTTAATTCCAGGCTTCCCATGAAGCTTGTGTCTTGGCACAGAATGCTGAGGTTAGACCTCAAAAGGCCTGCAGACCCCCTGACCTCAGCCTACAATGGTGAACGAGATGCGTTCCCGGTGTCACAGGGTGAGGTGGCAGGAAACAGCTGCTGATACATCAGTGGGATTGACAGACTGAGAGAGCTGAGCTTGGATAGAGGTGGAAAAGGGTGAAACGGGTCGGGGGAAGGGGGAAACTGCTTGAGAAACTGGGTCGAGGATGATCCACGTGCAGCATGTCATGGCTTTTGCCCTTCAGATGAGCGAGTGATCGATGCGTTTGAAAACATGGAAAAGGAAAGCCAACCCAAGCAGTATTTGTAGTTTCCATAAAAGTTTGCTCGAATGTTTCAATACAGAATAAATCTGATGCGGTCTTGTATGTCATTGCATACCGTGCATTTGTTTACAAATGCTTTTGCCAGCCAATTAGTCATTCTACACCACACCATCGTGGTAATGTCATGACACATTGTATATTTCATTGTATAATGCAAAAGAACAGAGAACTTAATCAAAGCGATTTTGCAGTTTATTCCACAATGTTGCTGATTCACAACATGATTCCACAACATGCTATTAATTTAATAATAATATAATTTAACATAATTCCACAACATGATGATTTCATAATATTGTTGTGAGAACGACACCCAGGGGTTAGTAGATCCTTCGTATAACTCTAGTTATTTCTCAGAACATGTTTTACATTAGAACCTTCCATATAATGTCTGTGGCAAGACTTATTAATCTCTTTTACCTCATTTATTTAATGTTTTCTCTTCTAATATCTGTTTAAAGTGCTCGCTAGGCATTGCAATGTGAATCTGATGGGAAAACAAACAAGTACCATCAATGGCGGTTGATTTGCCGAATGGAGCTCATGGTGCTGCTGTTACGGCTAAGTCACCCCAACCACCATGCCGATCAACAACCAATGGCAAGTGAGAGGGGAGAGGCATGGGCCTCATCTCATATGAACATGCATAAAATAATAATAAAAGTCAAGTGTGCCAGGAGAAAGTTGTTTGAAGATGAGTTTTTGTCTTGTCCTTTGCACTGCACGCTGCACCTAAGCCTGCGGGAGAAAAGTCTTTGTCATTCCTCACCAAACGAGTCTTTCTTACTCTCATCAGCCAGCAACACACAATGATTACCCAGTCTCTCACAAGGACTGGAACATCTTGCCAGGCTCTGCCTCGGTTTGCCTGACAAGCTTCATTGTCTTGTGAATTTCCCCATTTCTCCTGTGGCATGTCTGAAAGGCATTCAAGATAAATAATTAAGGAATCCAGTTCGTTCTTTTGCGTCATGGCTGCATATCTGTAGCGGTTAAGGGGTTATTTTATTATTGGCTGCATCATATATTTTTGTGCATTGCTTTCCTTCGTGTTTCCTTTCCCTGTGCCATTTGCTCTTATTAAATATACAGTGCCTGGTTTCATGGTGAATTCCACTTGTCCTAACTGCTTCGTTTTGTGGTTTAATCTTGTTGCATGGTAGTTGGGGTATGGTCCAAACCACTTTAGACCACATCATATGACCTCTCGGTTTGCTCGGCCGAATTGAAAAGAATCACAGGCGTCTATCAGTATAGCAGCTGGTTAATTCCGCAGCACCACAAGCAGTGTGACATGGCAAATAGGCCTGAAACTTGCTCAGGACTGTGCACGTAACTGGAGGTTGCGGTCGCTTTGACATTATCTGTGCAATTCGAATCGGGTAACTGGAATGGACGCTCGGCTGTAATAATATAATAATTGCCATATTTTTTGCCTTATAAGTCGATATGGAGTACAGGTTAAGTTGAATTTGCTATCATGTTGTGGAATCATCATGTTATGGAATTAACATATTGTGAAATCATCTTATTGTGGAATTATACTGTTGTGGAATCATCGTGTTGTGGAATCATCGTGTTGTGGAATCGTAATGTTGTATAATCATCCTTTTGTGGAATAATCATGTTGTGGAATCATCACCACGTTGTGAAATTATCATGGTTGTATTGTCAAGTCAAGCCAGAGCAGTCCTGTGACTTGCTATAGGTACCATGTAAAACTGTATAACTTGTTTCATGGTCAGGTTGTCGGCAACTAAATCACCTCCCCCACCAGGTTTTCTGGTGAGGAGGGTGTTTGGATATTGACACCCAGCAGTAATAAAAACGAAACCTGTCAAAGGGTGGAGGAGCTCCTTGTGAGCCAACGGCCATCCATATCTGGTGCCAAACTGTGTCTGCAGATCTCCTCCTGCAGTTGGGTTTCCTTTTTCTAGGAGGTTGTTGGCAGGATTTCCACTTTGGCCACCGTAAAGCACTTCGTTTCGCAAAACACATAAAAACGCAAAGAAACCTGAAAACCCACTCCGTGGGAGAACTTGTGCAGCTGCTGCCTTTCGCATGGCAGTTCTCCAGATGACGAGATTGGGGCAAAGCCTTTGGGACCCCCATTCTTTGATGATAGGAGGAAAAGCATGGGTTAACCTTCCTGGGTCAGATTGTGGTGGTGTGTGTCGGGGTGGTGCTGAAGTATTGTCCACTCGACAGTGATTTCCTTGGGTTAACCTGAGGTGGTCCTTTGGGTGGGTGCCTGGAATGTTCTATCCCTAGGAGATGGGGATGGTTTCCCTCAGATGGTATTCTGAAAGAAACGAGGCATCTGCCTGGGGGATGGCCAGATGGAGGCCCCTGGAGTACCAGCGGAATGTGGACGCAGTGATGTGTTGTGGTGCATGCTGCCCATACATGTATGTCTGTCATTTTTAGTCCCCTACCAGTTTCATCAGAGGGTACTGAAGGTTTGCTCTTGATCTGGCCGTCTGTCCATCTGTCTGCTCATCCCAACTGTGGTTTTCAGACTTTTTCCCATACCCTTTAACATATGTAATTGAATCTTGGTACATGGCTTTGTTATGATAAGTTACAGAATAAGTTCGAGTTTCAGGGTGTTTCATTATTTTTTCTCAGTTATGCCCTTTTTGGACTTAGAAAATATCACATCGGAATGGGACATTTATTGCAAAGCAATTCTGACTCTTGTTATTATAAAAGAAACATACTCTGTCCATTATTATAACTATATATCAGCACAACTTGCCTTGGTTACATATGACAGAGCCATAATACTTTGCTATGAGGCAACAAAAACAGACATGGTGACATTAGTCAGCCTCGGATATGTCTTAACAATTGTATCTAACAGGGTTTGGCACGTAACAACAAAGCCTGATTTCACCATTCAGTGTACAATGTTATCCAATCACTGAGATCACATGGCTTGGTACGAATTTTGCATACTGTTACAATCTTTTGAAAGTTCCCTCACAAGTAGCTAAATTACAAACTTAACATTAATAAAACATATTTACATGAAGCCTAAGAGACTCAACGAACAGCGCTTGTGGACCGACGGTTCCACTCGGACAAACAAAATCCTCTTAAAGTCAGAAAACAAGAAGTTTCACTTTGAATGGTCCAATACTGCAAGGAAACCCAAGAGAATTCTCCATCCGCGTGGTCCCGTCACTCATCAGAGTATATCCACCGGGAGACCACACGTACGTCCCTAACTCGGTGTGAATCTCGATGCCAACCACTCACACAAAATGGATTCCTTGTTGTCATGCAGTTTTCCAATGGTGTGCACGGGAAGTACAAACACATTCAAAATAGTGCCCTCTGCGTCGTGAACAATTACAACATCCGGTCCAAGAAGGAAAATAAACCATTGACATAATATAAACATTACAAGGTGAGTTATGCGTCCTTAAAATGACTGGGATTATTCTTCACCCTGCCACGTACTCCCCATCCTTGAGCCTGTCATCCTCAACATGCACTATTCCTAATTAACTGAAATTACAGAAAGTGGCAAGATTGCTGTGTTTTCCCACATTATGTTGCTGTGATGGTCGCAACCTTTTAGGTCGTCTAGTAGTCATTGATTCAACAGGTTGATTCTTCCATTCAATCTCTAGGTGTGGTTTATCATCAGTCACTGCTTTCAGAAAGTGGGGTCTCAACAACTTGTGGGGATCATGCCGCTGGATCTTCCTTGAGACATACATGGGTTGTCCATCAGCTGGCTTCTTCCAGACTTTAAGTTCAACACGACTGACTTTAAGTTCTGCGTAGCTGAGGTAACATCAGCTGGCTCCACCACATATGTGTCTGCCTTACGATCAATCACCCTGAAAACCTCTGGCTTGAAAGCATCTTGGGTTTTTTGTTGCCCACGACAATCGTTCCTGAGGGAGATGCACTGCCTAACTAAAATCTCTAAATTTCCAGCTTTCTGGTCATATTGCATCTTCTGCTTTTCACGATCAAGATCAAGGCACTCCTAAGCCTTTTGGTTAGCCTGTCTTAACCGCTCCTGATGATATTAAACCAAGTTGTGCACACCAGAGTTTTCATTTTGGCCTAAAGCTCGGTCCAGTGGAAAACGAGCATCCCAGTCTCTATTAAGTCTTAAATATTTTTTTACCCAGCCGTTCTATCAACTCCATCATTATCCTGCAAAAAATACTGAACCATCTCCCTATACTGTTGTTGTCGTCCATGCAGATGTCATCGTAACTGTACAGCATTTAAGCATTCACTTTAAAACTTCATCTTATGCCTTTTAAAATCTTCTCCAGGCCATTGCATACAGGAAGTAGCTGAAATTAAAAAAAAACTTTTTCACATGCAACTCCTTGAAAGCTACACAAACGAAACCTGGTGCCATCACCAGATTCCATGCCGAGAATAACCCCTCTCGCATCTTGGACCCAATCATATGCACTTCCATCTGCTTTACCAGAAAACAATTTTAATTTCTAACTGGAAGGTACCTTTACATTAATAATTGGGGATGGCGCCTGCTGTACTGGCGGTGGTGGAACCATGCTGTCTTTCCATGTCCGAAGCTCCTGAAGTTGTGCCTCCAGCTCCCAAATCTTCTCATCAGCCACCTTGCATTCAACCACTGTCCTCTAACTCTAGTTCGACTACCTCAACTAAAAAGTATCAAGTCTGTTAAGTATCCCACTTCTGACACCATAAAATGTAACCGAGTTATGTGTGGGGCTCTCTACTTAAAGAGAAACAGACCGATGAAATTAGATCGGAAAAATCCCCTTCCAGTTGGAGAACAAAAAGCTTCACTCCAAATGATCTGACTGCAAAGAAACCCGAGAGAATCCTCCATCCGTACAGTCGTACCTAACTTAGTGCAGATCTCGACTCCAAACACACAAGATGGCTTCCTCCTTGTCGCGCTATTTTCCAATGGTATGCACCGGAAGTACAGACACATGCTAAATACCACCCGCTGCATCGTGGCCAATTACAACATCCGGTCCAAGGAGGAAAATATACTATTTACATAATACAAACAAAACAAGGTGAGTAATGCACCCTTAAAATGATTAGGACTATTCTTCACCTGGCCACACTCGTTCACGCAAAGCAAAAAGCAGGGTTAAGCAATTGGTTCATGGTTGTCTGTTTGTCAACATCGGTTATGATCGAGGAACAACATATTTACATTGAATGTTATATTTTGAGCATGCATCAGAACATGAACAGGAAGACAAGTTTGCCGTTTTACCGTACTTTGTCTCTGAATTTATCCCGATTACACAAGGACAGAGAGGAGTGAGATACTATTTTTACTCTGTCTGCCTGCCTGGCAGTCAAACAAAATTTAGAATCATTCCAAACAGGAAACTTACCATTTTTAAGGACGTTATAAAGGACACAAACAACAGGTATGAATAACTAGTGAAACGTGTTTGATAAGGACATTTATAGACACTGTGTCAACAGCGGTACACTTCCAGAATTAATTATTTTTAAAGACTTTTACAATCTTTATTAGCCCATGTTGGACTTAGTCCGAATAGGGGCTTATGGAATTGGTCTCGATTTTTGTGTCCGTGCGTGCGTGTGTGCGTCCGCAACCACATCTCGGAAATGTATAGACCGATTTTATTTGTACTTGGCAAAAAGACAACACATGATGGTATACATAAGCATTACATTTTTTTTCGACATCAGATCCAAGATGGCCAACTGACGGCCATTTTAGTTATTAAAAAAAAAACCCCGGTGTCAAACGCATTCTCAACCATTTCTCGGAAATGCCTTCACCAATCTTGTTCAAATTTGGCACACAGATAATAATTAACAGCTTACATAAGCACACCATTGCTTTTTGAGAAAATATTCAAGATGGCCGACCGGTGGCCATTTTAGTTGTAAAAAAACCTGATGTTGAACACGTCCTCAACCATTTCTTGGAAAAGCATTTACCGATGTTGTTCAAACTTGGCACACAGATAAAGAATGACAGCTCCCATAAGCCCCTCATTTTTTTTTTTATTGAGAACAGTTCCAAGATGGTGGTCGGGTGGCCATTTTAGTTGTAAAAAACCCAATGTTGAACACATCCTCAATCATTTCTCAGACATGCATATACAGATATTGCTTAAACTTGACACACAGATAATTTCTCGCACAAGCATTTACCGATGTTGTTCAAACATGGTAAAAGCACAGTACATGACTGCTTACACATGCACCTTACTTTATTTTGCAATTTGATCAAAGATGGCCGACTGATGTACTGACTGCCATTTTAGTTGTATTAAATATGGACCAGCCCGTTAACTCCGTCCAGCAAAATTACTAAAACATCTGGGATTATGACATTTTATGTCTTTTTCACTTGTTTTATTTAAATTTAATTATATACTTGAACACTGCAGAACACAAATCGACTTTTTGACACTTTTAAAACCCTTCCATTTAGCAGTACTTGAACATGTTAAATTAGGTGGTTCGGTGGTGTTGAGGTCCGGATGCATATCCGGCCTATCAGTGGGATACAAAATGTGAACTGTTCAGCCCTGCGGAGGTATGCACTCGTTCTAGTTCATCAAGTTTTCTTTTTTGGAAGATGATTCCACAACATAATAATTCCACAACATAATAATTCCACAACATGATATTTCCACAACCTGATATTTCCACAAACTGATGATTCCACAACATGATGATTCCACAACCTGATGAAAACATTTTCACAGCATTGATCCCCTTCTCGCGAAACTAGCTAAATCCAGGATCACTGCTGACCTCCACTCGCTCATTCCTCTTTCTCCCTGCCTGTGGAACCAACTTTCACATTCTCTTCAATCTAATTCTTCTCTCCAGATCTTCAAGACAGCTGTTCCCTGTCATCTCACATCGTCCTCAATCAAACACCATGATATTTTCTGCCCTCGTTAATCCCTCTCTCTCCTACCCCACCCAAACCCAAATCGCTCCTTCCAAATCTCCAGTTTTACCTCCTGAGAGTTTCCTTCTGTATACATGTTGTCCACTTCATGCATCCTCTCCTGCCCCTCATTCCTCCCCAAACCCATTGTTTGTCGAAGTCTGCCTCTATCTTGGTCTTAAACTCTGCTGTTAATGCCCCCCCTCTCTCTGCTGCTACTTTTGTCCTGTTATGTCCTGATCCGTTCAGTGTACTTATCGAAGCTCTTCTATGAGCCTCGCCTATGTATTATATGCAAAAAATAAAAATGCCCAGGCCAAGTTAGTAATGACTGCATATTTGACTGAGATGAAATTACTAATTTGGCCCACTGATTGCATCATTAGCGAGGGCATGAGTATGTCGCTGATGCAGTGTCCCCATTGTATTAAGGAAGGAATATAGGCATTCACACACTCTTCTCCATTTCGTACTTGGCCTGAATGTTTCAAATCCAGTTGGGTGAGAGAGCTGAAGCTGGGTTTCTAATATGGATGTATAATGGATACACTTCTGCATAATTACTCGTTTCAGCCATAGTAGTATTAAGATAGTTGATAAAAATTGTGTGTGGGGGGTTGAGGTTGAGTGGGCTGCAGTCCACTTGCACAAAACTGACAAAAATTAATGGTGACCATCACAGATGCTTAACAATTGTCAAAGGTATTTTGGTCATATTTGGAGATGTTGACCATAAAATAATTTTAAAGCTCTGGATTTTATTTAATTTATGAAAAAAAGAATGAGGGGGCAGACCGCAAAGGATAACCCCCACCACCATTATCTGCCACAATCTGTTGATTCCAAGGTGTCAGTTGAGCATACATAGTAGGAAGTCTCCCTCTCCTGGGCATTATGAACATAGTATATATGTTCATTAAATGCCGCTCGCAAACGCTTATTCAGATATACAGTTTGTCAAGTTGATTGTTGTAAGAAACAATTGCTCGGTGGCTGAAGGCAACTCCTGGCTGGCTTCACGCCGGGCACAGCCCAAGAAGCACAACAGACCTTATGCCGTTCCACATGACACCCCGACAGGTGTTCACAGCAGCAGCGTTCGTAGATTCATTTCATATCAAACGACAATGTTTCGATCTAACACTGATAAAATCAAATTGTGTGTGTGTGTGTGTGTGTGTGTGTGTGTGTGTGTGTGTGTGTGTGTGTGTGTGTGTGTGTGTGTGTGTGTGTGTGTGTGCGTGCAGCTGACTGCTTTTTCGAATTATTATTATTTTGCCCTGAATTAAAGCACGAAGATTGCTGGTTCTGAAAGCATCGAGAAAAGGGAAGGCAAATGAAAGCTGAGATTTTAAAAAAAATCTAAGGATTCTTCTTTTTCCTCGACATCTAATTGCTCTTTTCTGCCTTTTTCCATAAACTATTCAGGGAGGGTGACTGGGTGAGGCCGTCTCATTGTCCTCCTCAAAGCTCACCTGTCCATTGTCACACTGATCGACTTGACGTGCGTCATCCTTGATGCAGTCCAATCAAGTTTTCCTTGGTTCTTCTTCTACCTCCACCCTTCAGATCCACTGCCCATCTCAACAGGTTTCCCAGGTCCATTTTCTGTACATACCTGTCCCATTTCAGCCTTCATTCCTGCACCTTTTCTCTCATGATGCTCACTCTTACTGACTGATCTCAGCACTCGTTCTGTGTTCCATCCATGTAATTACTGATATCATTGCTCTCAATAAAAGTAAGGATTTAAGGAAGGAAAATGAACGACATTTATCTTTACTTCACCATTTGTGTGTTTATAAGGTTTGGATCATCATGTGATTTTAACACTGCATTGAGACCCTAACTGTAATCCATTTAAATATCCCTCATTAACCCCAGTAACTCGGACTGATAGACGACCTAGAGGTATGCACACTTATTTCTAAGCTGTCTTGCTTGGGTTCGAATCCCGACCCAGCCATGACTCACCCAGCCCTGGCCCAGCCCTGACCCAGCCCCGACCCACAAACAAACTGTCATCCTGGTGTTTCACAAGCAAGGTGATTGATCGATGTGTGTGCCGTCCCCCAGATGGACGTTAATCTGGGTGTCCTGTCTGCTAGAATTTGTTGGTGGATGTTAAAGATCCCATGGTGTCATTCACGAAGAGTTGGCGAGCTATTGCCGGCATCCAGTACAAATTACAAATTCCTGCCATAACCAGCAGAGGGCACTGCATCAGTGACACTGCCGTGCCCTCGTGCAATGATGTTTGATTGTGCTGCATATGATTTTCATTAAGCATAACAAAATAATAAAGGTATAATGTTTTTATAGTTAACCACTGAAATCACCTTTTAAATACAATTGAAACCATTAATTAATGTGGACACTGCTGGCTTTCCATACTTTAAAATAATGAGATGTGGGATGCAGGCTGTCTCCAGCAAGCTTGACAATCACAATTGCCATGTGCTCTGAGCTGCCCTGATAGGATGAAAGTTTTGACAGAATTGGTAAGTTAAAATTGTAGATTGGAATTGTATAATATATTTGATAAAGTAAAGCAAAAGATTTAAGGCATGTTCTCAACCAAATTGAGTATGCCATGCCTCATCAAACTGATACAGCATGGTTACTTGCACATTACATACAGCGACAGGACCCAGAAAGAGTGGCTTCAACAAGCTCAAATGATGTCTCAAACCATACCAGTTTGGTGAGCCTATAATCCGGCAATATGATCTGCAAGCATTCATTCTAAGCCACTGGATAAGCCACATACAATGTTCATCATTAACGCACCAGCCCACAAGTGGCAGACAATCGTAACAGCAATGGATGGTGTGTACAAGCTAAATAGGCTAGCTTGTCCTGACAGTACTGATCCAGTACTTATGACTTATGACATGAATTTGTACAAGAGGGCTGTTAAGCTAGAGTTTCTTGATACTGAATACAAAGGAAAGTGGTGGTTAGTTCCAGAAGCATTTCATACAAGCCTCTGTGGAATAGGATGTCTTGGAAAGACTTGAAAACAGTGGTCTTCCAAGTGTATGGATTGATGCCAAGCTGTACAGTTCAGTTGTAGTCAATCAAATAATAAATGGAAGTCACTATAGGCATGCAGTAGAAGCACATGAGATCACACTTCAAGCGTTGTCAGATCTTTAGATCTTTGGTTTGACTCTTTTTTTTTTTGCAGAGCACCCCGAGGATTTGAACATTCCAACTGACAGCATCAACAAACTTTTTGAAGCATGCAAAAACCAGAACAATATACTTATCAAGGAAGCTCATCAAGAGCTTCTTGTCCAGCTTGAGAGCATGAATCTTGAGATGCAATTCAAGGTGCATCATGAGAGCCGTATGCAGTTCCCTTTCTGCAGATGGTTCCGTATTTATATGCAACAGGTTGAGACTCTGCTCCAATTCCACCAATCTGTACGTGAGCCCAATTTATTTCTCTACTTGGCATCTCTTGAAGATATGGCTACATATTTCTTCGCATATAATCGCATGGACTATGCGCAGAATATCATGGAGTTTCTGACACGAGCATATGTGGCAAGAGAAATGCATCCTAATATATGGGATGGGTTACTATCTGGAGAATTTGGAGTTACCAAGAGCAACATTCCATTCATGACAATAGGAGCAGACCATGTCCAAGAACAGGACAACAAAGATATCAAAGGCGATGGTGGACTGCAGGGTGTCTATCTATAATTCCAGCAGTGTGTGTGTGTGTGTGTGTGTGTGTGTGTGTGTGTGTGTGTGTGTGTGTCTGTGACCGCTGTTTCTCGACAACCACTGGTCCGATCTAATTGAAACTTGCCAACTACATTGCTGGGGACCTGACGATGTGCTTTTTCAAGGTTTGATATTAATCGGACAAATGCTTCCCAAGTTATGGCCATTTATTTACCAACAAATGACAGGACACGTTGCTGCGGCCATTTATTTATCAACCAATGACAGGACACGTTGCTGCGTAGGCGTGGCCAATGGGGAAGGAAACCTCAGCCACGTTCACCATTACGGGTTTTTTCTCTTCTCTTTGTGTTTTTACTTGCGAAAAGGCAAAATACGTTGGCACTAATTGAATAATTGGCCATTAAAACTAATAATTTATCAAAACGTTGGCAGATCCAGCAGCCTGCGCATTCTTGCCCTGGACCAGGAAACAAAGAAGCACCGTTTCCTCAGCAATGTTGTTTATTAAGAGGTGCTAACGAGATAAAGGTTTATACATGGAGACAATTTTTATTATTATTTATTTATTGAAGAAAAATTGTTCCGAAAATAATTAATCAAAAAAAGTACACAACTTTTTTTTTGTTTCCAAGTGTCAAAACGGTGTGGCCTTTGGAAGTGTTAAGGAATTCAGTTCTACTCAACATGCTTGCCAAAGAAATACATCTCAATTTGGTGGTATGCTTTACAAACTATTTTTTTTTTAACTATTTTCAAACTAAAACAATTCGAACATGGAATACCTAATGACACTGTACTTTCAGGTCTCCTACAAATCCACCCCTGTCACCTCACCATGGCATAGGAGTGGCAATGGTCAATGGCAGCGAATGTCATGGCCAGCAATCCACCCCTGTCACCTCACCATGGCATAGGAGTGGCAATGGTCAATGGCAGCGAATGTCATGGCCAGCAATCCACCCCTGTCACCTCACCATGGCATAGGAGTGGCAATGGTCAATGGCAGCGAATGTCATGGCCAGCAAAGACAGGGAGGTGAACTTGATTTTAATTTGGATTTTAATTAACTCTGTGTGTGTAAGTATCACAGCAGTTGTTACTTCAATGAAAGCGATAATTCGTGGAATGATGTGAACATTCTGTACGGGCACAAGCACTACTTCTGCATAGTGATGACTTACTGTATTCTAATAATTTCTCGATTTCCTATGCGCATTTATAGATAAACACAATGCCCCAATCCAGTCGTCATTTACGAGAGTGAAGGAATGGCCTGTGTGGTTGTTTGAAAGTTTTTTTTTTTGCACGTACGGCCACGTACTCACGGGCACGCGAGAGCGAAGGAACGGCCTGTGTGGTAATTTCCCCAATACTGGCAAGGGGTTTTAAAGTGTATATGTATATATTTATTTATTTTTGCACGTATGGCCATGCACGTACGGGCACGTGAGAGCGAAGGAACAGCCTGTGTGGTTGTTGTTTCTGGCCCACGCTTTGAAAGTTTTTTTGGGGGGTTTGCACGTACAGCCACGCACCTACGGGCACGCACCTGCGGGCATGCACTAGTAACAAATAAACCAGCAACTTAACTCAGATATTGTCTTGCTGCCCGTCGTAAGTCGCATCTCAAAGAAAGCAGAGGATATGTTGGGGTTTTCATCATCCAAGACAAATACTGATTCGCACCATCACCTATCAGAAACCAGACTAAATAAACAGGAAAGTGCAGTGGGTGCAGTGAAGGAGATACTCAGTCCAATGAATATATTTAAGGATGAGAAGGGTAAACTCCATCACCTCGTTACCAAACAGGAGTTAACTGAGCATGCCGAGGCCAGTATCTTGAGTGTAGTTGGCAGAGGGGAGTCAGCCAAAGTTGCATTTGTGCAAGAGCAAATAACATGTGGAAGAAACCTATGCGATAAGATGACAAAGGTCAAGTATGTTAGTTGGCATACTTTAAGTAAAAAGATATCAATGAAGGGTCATATAAAGGACTTTCAATTCAGGTCAACAACCAATCTCTTCAGCAGGCTGTTGGTCATAGCTCAGTCTGGACGTGACCTTGATTTACAACAGGCAATATCCGAGGATGAGTTTAGTAACATCAATCCTGTACTTATGAAGCCCGATGGTATCCTGCACCCTTGTGTCAACAAAAGCCATCTGATCCATGCTTTGGAAGGTCTTGTAGAGCCTGCAGCTACCAAAGAAAGTGCACCATCACAAGCCGATGCAGATGTTACATCAACAGAATTAGGAGATGTTAAAGTCATGCCATGACCAGTCACGCCAACTGTGAAACGCTACCTCATCATTGATGGAATGGCAGTAGTCCAAACACTGATGAATGTTCAGACTTCCAGCACCTGCAAAGATCTTGGTGAGGCATTTGTAGCCTACATAGATTCCCTACTTGGCAAATAATTTACACTGGTGGTCGGGTCATCTTTGACAATTATGATAAGACCCTTCTGCTCAAGGACGATATCCGAAACCAGTCATGTCCAACAAACATGGTGGAAATTCTTGTTGAAGATTCTACACCAATTACGAACAAATCAGTATTCTTGTAAAGCAGAAAAACTAAAGATCAACTTACAATTTATCCTGCCGACAAAGCTGTAAAATATTGCAAACATCCTATTGTAACAGCCACGCGACAAGATGTGAACACTAACACACCAGAGGATCCCCCAACAACAACTGTGAGTACCCAAGAGGAGGCGGACACGTGAATGATTCCTCATGGTAATGAAGTGGCCGCTTCACCAGGAAACGAGGTTGACTTCTTCACATAAGATACTCACTGGATTGTGTTGATCCTGAGAAGACTGCCACAGCTGGGCAAAAATACTGGCATTGTAACAGGCACATCTGACACTGGAAGAAGAGTTGCACTACAACTAATATAAAATAATCTGAGACCTGAACGGGCAGTAGGACTCCGAAGCTTCCATGCCATCACGGGATGTGACATTACTGGTCATATCAGTGTTGGGAAGAGAACAGCATTCAAAACCTACATGCAATCACCACCTCAAGTTGTAAACGCTCAAGCCAAACTGGGAGAAGGTAGTGTACCATCTTTAAATGTAAAAAAGGGGTGTGAGGCATTTTTGTGCCATCTCCTGTTTACTAAGAAAGTATCAGCTGAAGATGCTTCAACCCTCAGATGGAAACGTTTCAAAGCACTTCCAAAAAATAATGGTGTAGACAAACTGCCATCAACAGCTGGAGCATTGCACCAACACATTCTTCGTGCACATCTGCAGGCCAATATATGGAACCAGGATGTTATCATCCACCCAATAATTCCTGATCTGTGCCAACTGGGCTGGTCTAAAGAGGATGGTAGGCTAAGACCAGTTTATCAGAGAAGCAGGCTGCCCATGAAGCAGTTGTGGAGCTCATCAGATGTACGTGTTCAACAAGTGCATGTTTGCGTAACACATGCACATGTAAGAGACATAATCTTGAGTGCACTGAATTGAGTAACTGTGAGGCAGAAGTTGGTGCATGCATAACATTCCAATGCCAGATGTATCTGATTCATCAGACGGTGAAAGTGATGAACAGAGAGTAATCTAGATCAAGATAGGTAAGTATCAAATGGAAACATACATAAATATTGTTTATTGGTTCACGAGTCAGTAAGTGACCACTATATTCGTTATGGGTGTGTGTGTGTGTCTGTCTGTCTGTCCTGAGCATAGCTCCGTGGGTTTTGATCCAATCTTAATAAAATTTGGATGCGAGGTTCATATCATGATCTAGTGCAGGGGTCGGGAACGTGTGGCTCGCGAGCCAGGTATGGCTCTTTTGATGATTGCATCTGGCTCGCAGATAAAATTGGAGTTTGAAACTTGGAAAGCCCAATATTTCTCGCAGAAGCTTTACCTATAGTTTGAATGGTGTCGTGCTTCATTCACGTGCAGGGCTGAACTTGGCAGAAGGAGAGAAGAAAAAACACCTCCGAATTGTCTGAAGCGGTTTTTGTTTCGTCCAGTCATGCGGCCGACGCGAGTAGTGATTTCGGTTCCTCCAATGACGTGCCGCCGCCGAGATGCGTCACGGAATTCATCTCGACCAATCACGCGCCACCACTGAGGCGACTCGTGATTTTGGTTCCTCCAATGACGTGCCGCCGCCGAGACGCATCACGGAATTCATCTCGACCAATCACGCGCCACCGCTGAGGCGACTCGTGATTTTGGTTCCTCCAATGACATGCCGCCGCCGAGACGCGTCACGGAATTCATCTCGACCAATCACGCGCCACCGCTGAGGCGACAGCATCCCAGAGTCGGCCGGCCGCGCCGCACCTCTCGAGTATGTCAGCCTGTGCGCAGAGCAGCCAGACTCACTTGGGTCAACATCTCCCTCTCTCTCATTTGCTCAAAGCTAACCCTTCGACGAAGAATGGCGAAAAATAAAAAAGATGAGGAGTATCGTACATTTCAGGACGAATGGGCCGAAGAATTCGCCTTTGTGGAGAGAGCA
The DNA here is from genome assembly GCF_056783735.1 of Eptatretus burgeri. Classification (NCBI taxonomy): domain Eukaryota; kingdom Metazoa; phylum Chordata; class Myxini; order Myxiniformes; family Myxinidae; genus Eptatretus; species Eptatretus burgeri. The sequence continues at coordinate 35,911,899 of NC_140974.1, read as the reverse complement.
GGTTCTGTGGTGTGTCTAATTTGCAATGACAAAATTGCATCGATGAAACGGTCGAATATAAAGCGGCACTTCGACACACGCCATGCTACCTTTGCATCAAAATACCCTGTGGGAGACAGCAGAAAGAAAGCGTGCCAAGAGCTACTGAGCAGGGTGCAAGCCAGCCAGCAGCAACTCCGCGTATGGACCCGGCAAGGTGACTATAATTCCGCCAGCTTTGCTGGATCTTTAGCAATAGTGAGGAACGGAAAACCATTCACAGATGGCGAGGATGCTAAAACGTTCATGCTGGATGTAGCCAATGAACTTTTTGATGATCTTCCGAACAAAGACAAGATAATCAAACGGATACAAGACATGCCTCTGTCGGCAAGAACTGTTCATGATCGTACCATCATGATGGCAAACCAAGTGGAGGAAACGCAAGTGAAGGACATAAATACAGCGCCGTTCTTTTCCCTGGCTTTGGATGAGTCAACAGACGTAAGCCATTTGTCGCAGTTCAGTGTGATTGCAAGATATGCTGCTGGTGATACACTGCGCGAAGAAAGTCTTGCTGTTCTGCCAATAAAAGGGTCCACAAGAGGTGAGTATTTATTCAAGTCTTTCATGGAGTTCGCTCAAGAAAAAATCTACGAATGGATAAACTTATCTCAGTGTGTACTGATGGTGCTCCGTGTATGGTGGGGAAAAACAAAGGATTTGTGGCGCTTCTCCGTGAACATGAAAATAGACCCATCCTAAGTTTCCATTGCATTCTACACCAGGAGGCACTTTGTGCTCAGGTGTGTGATGGGCAGCTTGGCGAAGTGATGTCGCTGGTCATTCGTGTGATCAACTTTATTGTTGCCCGAGCCTTAAATGCTCGCCAGTTTAAAACACTGCTGGATGAAGTTGGAAATAACTATCACGGTCTGCTTTTGCACAGCAATGTGCGTTGGTTGTCAAGAGGGAAGGTGCTTAGCCGTTTTGCGGCTTGCCTGAACGAAATCCGGACTTTCCTTGAAATGAAAGGGATTGAGCATCCTGAGCTAGCCGAAACTGAGTGGCTCCTCATGTTTTACTATCTCGTGGATATGACTGAACATCTGAACGAGCTCAACGTGAAAATGCAAGGCATTGGAAATACAGTGTTATCCCTTCAACAAGCCATGTTTGCTTTTGAAAACAAGCTGGAGCTCTTTATCATGGATCTTGAAACAGGTCGTTTACTACATTTTGAAAAACTGAGACAATTTAAAGATGCATGCACAGCAAGTGAGCCCACTCAAAACTTTGATCTCCACCAGTTAGCTGGCTTCACATCCAGTCTCCTACAGTCATTCAAAGCACGCTTTGGAGAATTTCGTGAGCACACTCGTCTTTTTAAGTTCATCACCCATCCAAATGAGTGTTCACTGAACACAGCCGACCTGAGTTACATTCCTGGTGTCTCCGTCAGAGATTTTGAAGCAGAAGTGGCTGACCTGAAGGCCTCAGACATGTGGGTGAATAAGTTCAAGTCACTGAATGAAGATTTGGAAAGAATCGCACGACAGAAAGCAGAGTTGGCGAGCAAGCGCATGTGGACAGAAATGAAAAAACTTCAACCCGAAGACGAGCTGATTATCAAAACTTGGAACGCGCTTCCTGTCACATACCTCACACTGCAGCGTGTGAGTATTGCTGTATTGACCTTGTTTGGATCTACGTATGCATGTGAGCAGTCATTCTCACATCTTAAAAACATTAAGTCCAACCTACGATCACGTCTAACGGATGAAAGCCTCAACGCTTGCATGAAGCTTAACCTCACCAAGTACCAACCAGACTACAAAGCCATCAGCAAATCCATGCAGCACCAGAAGTCCCATTAATGGTGAATATTATAACAACATTATTTAAAAGAATAAATTCAGAGGCTTATTATACTCACATTTAGTTGAATTCAGTCTTAAAATATATTATATGGCTCTCACTGAAATAGATTTCCAAATATTTTGCTTTAATGGCTCTCTGAGTCAAAAACGTTCCCGACCCCTGATCTAGTGTTTTCCGGAGAATGGGCGTGCTGCGCCCATTATGGGCGGAGCCACGCCCAAAAAACGTGTTTTTAGGGGGTAGCCGTTTTCAAGTTACATCTTCTCCGAGGGGGTTTGTCGAATCTGGCAGTGGTTTCAGTATTTGGTTAGCCCAATGGCACCTGCATAGCCCCACGGAGCTCGATTTTTCATTTTCGTCCCAAGGTCAAGGTCACTAACTTAGAAAATGTCAAAAAAATGAATAAATTGGGCATCGAGCTCCTAGGGTTTTCAACTGTTTCGAATGAAAGTTGATATGCAAGTAGTGCTCTTTGAGTACTACAACTTTCTTCATTTACGTTTTTCCCGATTCCCGCCAGTTTGCCCGTAGCGTCCCCTCGAAGGTCAAAAAAATAAAAAGGCGAACCGTGTACATTGCTCGTGAACCATCACCGTCTCCAGACTTGTATAAATACAAATTTGAATAACTGTAAAAATGTGTAACAGTGTGTGTAACATATAAATGGTGGCCATTATGCAATAAATAAATGGCAGCCATTTTGAAATAAACAGTTGGTGTTATCACAGTTATAAGTAATGACAAGTCTGGAGACGGCGATGGTTCATGAGCAATGTACACAGTTCGCCTTTTTATTTTTTGACCGTCGAGGGGATGCTACGGGCAAACTGGTGGGAATCGGGAAAAACGTAAATGATGAAACTTGTCGTACTCGAAGAGCACAACTTACATACAACTTTCATTCGAAACAGTTGAAAACCCTCGGAGCTCGATGCCCAATTTATTGATTTTTTTTGACATTTTCTAAGTTCGTGACCTTGTGACCTTGACATTGGGACAAAAATGTAAAATAGAGCTCCGTGGGACTATGCAGGTGCCATTGGGCTAACCAAATACCGAAACCCCTGTCAGATTCGACAAACCCCCTCGGAGAAGATGCAAATTGAAATCTGCTACCCCCTAAAAACACATGTTTTTTGGGCGTGGCTCCACCCATAATGGGCGCAGCACGCCCATTCTTAGGAAAACACAACTAGATCATGATATAAACCTCCCACCCAAATTTTATCAGGATCGGATCAAAACCAAAAGAGCTATGCTCGGGACAGACAGACAGACACACACCCATAACGAATATAGTGGTCACTTACTGACTCGTAAATCAATTAATAAGCAACATTTGGCATTGATGTTTACTGGTGTATTTCAGTACTGGTGTTAAATCATAATTTAACAAAACTCTTAAAATAGCATTAAATTATTTATCAAAATGGCAGCCATTTTGGATTTTTAGTGCCCAGCTATCATGTAATGATTCGGAAATCATGTTTGATATTGTTTATATTTCATTTCTGAATGATGTTAAGTGCATTTTTACCCCGTGGGGTTTTACACCCACGGGGTCTAAGCGCCGCTCGCGTTCTCTCTTTTCTTGTGTACAGTTCATTTGAATGTCTATTTCTCCATTATTCGTGAACAGAATACGATGAAAATTGAAATGCAGAGACTAGACACATATGTGCAGGCATTAACTGAGCCCAAAGTGCGATTTTGGGCTGAGGAATGGCCCATTTTCTTAAAATTGCTATTTCTCGATTGTTCTTAAATGGAACCTAACCAAACTTGACAGGTATATTCTAGAGACCATTCCCCAGGCAATAACTTAGACCAAAGTGTGATTCCAGCCCTTTGGGCCGAGAAACGGCCCTTTCGTCCCATTTTCTTAAAATTGCTATTTCTCGGTTGTTCGTGAAAGAAACCGAACCAAACTTGATAGGTATATTCAAGAGACCATTCCCCAGGAAATAGCTGAGCCCAAAGTGCGATTCTGGCCCTTTGAGCCGAGAACCTTTCGGCCCATTTTCTTTAAATTGTTATTTAAAAAAAATTTTTTTGAATGCGCTGGGCGATGCCCAACGCAAAATTAAATCGAAAATGATAAAACTAGCCTCACCCTTGTAAGGTGTTCTGGTTTCTTTTTCGGATGCGATGAAAATCTTACCGAATTTCAAAACTATCTGTCATCCGTGCTGTCGCTCACCTGAGAGTTGTACAAATGAACTCCCACGGGGTATGTTCGCAATTCGAACTTGTTAATCCAATTCAAGTTTTTAATGTCAAGAAACTTGAAATATTAGTAAAAATACTAGACAGTACCCGCCCGTGGGGTGGGGAGGGAATGAGGGGAGGGAATGGAAAAGCAGTGTTAGGGTTAGGGTTGGGATTGGGGTTAGGGTTAGATAACCCTAACCCTAACCCTAACCCCAACAGCTTAGGTATCTCATTGTATCCAACGGTTTGGCCATCTATAAAGGACAAACAAACATGAAAAATTGACGTTTTAGTCTATTCATGACGTCATAACTCGAAAAGCAGAAGTCGGAAGTGAATGTCGTCAATGAACTGTGTCATTTCATTTTGATTATCTGTCGAATGGCGTTGGTCCCGTCTCGATACGATGAAATTGAGAAATTGAAGTTACCCGGTGACCTTGACCCCGTGACCTTTGACCTTGAACTTGCCCCCCTCCCCATGTCCGTTCTCATGTCCCAAGGATCACTCATGCCAAGTTTCATCTCATTCCATCCAACGGTTCAGCCGCCTATAAAGGACGAACAAACAAACAAACACACATACATACATACAAACATATTCTATTTTTTTAGTATAGTAGATTGAAAAAAGTGGCGACCATTATGAAATTGCTGGTGAAATACTTTTTTGCACATGAAAAAAACACAATGTAGCAAATACTTTTTTGATTCTCCAGTGTCAACTACATCATATCAAATTTTTACTAGCTCTAGCAAAAAAAAAATGCAACCTTACATAATGTCCTTGACGAACAGCATTTGGTCTTCCATTTGATTAAGTTTGTACCATATCCTAATGCTGTGTGGACTGTGTTTCCTCACTGACAGACATCTGTACCTTTTACCTGTTTCTGCATTTGAGCCTGGGGAGTAATTGCTGAAATTTATCCATTTGCATTCTTCCCAACGTCTTTGTTCTTTGTTCATTTCACACTTCTTTCTACTTTTTCACAATTGTCTTTATTCATTCTCATCATCATCACACCATTTTAAAGCCTTTTTCCCTGAGCAGGGGTCAGCTTTTTGCGGGCTCCAATCATGGTACCCTTTCTTGTGGCAATGCTTTTACGGCCGGATGCCCTTCCTGACGCCAACCCTTTAGTCGCCTTCGACACGCAGGGATTTTTTTTTTACCAGTATACTGGTGCTCATTTCGTCGACCTTCGGAAAGATGACAGGCTGAGTCAACCCCCCTGATTCTAACTCAGCGGCCAGCGGGGCTTGAACTCAGGACCTCCGGACCCCTGAGGATCTCAAGCCACTGCCTTAACCACTAAGCCACACCAGGCTCATGTCTTTATTCATTCTAATCTTGCTTTTTCTTTTCTTTTATCTCTTTTACTCCATTGCTCTCTTTCTTTATCTGTCTGTCAAAGTAGAAGTGAGTTCTTGCAGGAAGTTTTTTTGAATAAGGCTCACTTGGCTATGCTTGGATGAGTTTGATGGTAGAGGAGTAGCAGTTGAAATGTGAATCCTATCCATGTTCCTCCTGATGACTTCATCTTTGCTTTTTTCTGGTTTCGGTTCCTTCAGATTACTCCAATGCAGGACTGTACCTATTTGGTCTTCCATTTGATTTGAATTGAATTTATTTTAGTCCCATTCTAAATTCAATTCAATAATAATAAGCGTCATGGGTCGGGGTCAAGTGTCCTTTCAAAACGCAACATCTTGGTTCCCAATCAACACTGCCAGCACTTATAAAGTGACAGTTCCAGTTTTGTCTGTTATTAATTCTAAGCAGAAACACCAATGCCTGGTGTTGGCTTTCTGGTTTGGGTGGCGGGCTTTGGATCCGAGGGTCCTGAGTTCAAATCCTGCTCAGCTGTTGAATTAATACCAGGTGGGGTTAACTCGGCCTGTCATCCTTCTGAGGTCGGCAAAATGAGTGCCAGCATGCTGGTATCCTGTGTCAGAGTGGCGATCCATCCAGGATTGTGCCAAATATCAAAGGAGACTGCAAAGGCAGCACCAATGCTCTGCACAGAGTATGGTCCCAATCACTTCCTCTCCTATTATTAATCACGTAACATACACCAGCACACAAATACACTGCACCAAACTCCGCGAACACCACACAAAACAAGTCCTGGCGAGAGTCTGCAATCGCTGATCGCTCTTTTTTGTTGTTGTTCTTGCTGCTATCATCATGACTGTGGTTGTTGTTATTTGTGTGCTCCTTTCGTGTCTGTCACACTTTATTCTAAAGGATTTCTGCTGTCATAAGATTGTAATCAAGGGCCTGCTTTTTCTTCTTCTTCCATCTCGGAAAGACGTTCTTTTAAAACAGGCATTTTATGATGAAACGGACACAAATTTTTGTTCCAAGTAAATTGATCATCAGCTTTGCAACCAAGTAAATCGATTATTACATTTGCAACCAAGTAAATCGATTACTAGCTTTCCAATGCATTCATTTTTTAAATTATTCTGCAACAGCAGGAACCCTTTAGAATAAGGCATGATAGACATATGGATGGACACTTCTCCTTTAGGTAGTACAAGATGTACAACAGATATTTCATGATTCAGTCAAAACTGAGCGAACTGAGGTCAAGGCATTTATTCCTATGATTTAAAACACCCTGCAACCCATGCCGACAGAAAACAGACTTTTTGGAATGCCGGCCACATTTTCCATCCAATCATCATGTAACTTTGATGAAATATAAAATATATATGTATATATGTATATCCATTGGTAGGTGATCCTATGTTTAAAGTTTCATGCCAATCGCTCAAACAGTTGTGGAGAAAACGAATTTAAAAGTGAATAAAGGTGAAATAAAGTGAGGGTGGAAGGAAAAAAAAGTGAGGGTCTCGGCCAATGTTCCACAACATGGTCAAGGATGGTTGCGGATGCCTGTTGGTGGTTAGGTTGTGTCTCTGAAATAAGCTTGTGGAGTGGGGCCCGGTGTCCAGCCGTACGTCCGTTAACATTTGACTAAAACATCTTCTCCACATGAACTATCTGACGGATATGGACCAAATTTGGTACGATGCATCAGGACAGCAAAGTCTCATGTGGTTGTGCTCCCCATTCATATGTTCCATCATGTAAAAGGGGCAAAAGGGGGATTTTACCCCAAATATTGGTCTTTTATTCAAAAATCTTCTTCTCAGAAACAGCCAGACATATCCTCCAGTCCGAACTCACCACAACACGTCGAGACCATGCCATAACGTTAAGTTGTGTTCCTCATGGCCGTGTCTCCCCCGGAAAGGGGGTCAAGGGGGCACCTCCCCAAATCCCTCATTTTCACTAAAACATCTTCTACCCACCTACCTGAGCGATATGGACCGAATTTGGTACAATGCATCAAGACCGTAAGGTCTCATGGGGTTGTGCTCCCCATCCGGATGCGCCCCCTTCAAAGCGGGTAAAAGAGGGATTTTGCTCCAAATATGGGTATTTTATTTAAAACTCTTCTTCTCAGAAACCGACAACCGTATCCAAACCAAACTGGCCATGTGGCATCGAGACCATGTCCTAACCTTAATTCTGCTCGCTATGGCCCTATCTCCCCTGTAAATGGAGCCACGGCCTCCCTCCCCTAACACCTCATATTCACCAAAACGTATTTTCCTTACAAACCACATGGCCGATATGGATCAAATTTGGTATGATACATCAGAACAGTGAGGTCTCATGGGGTTGTGCTCCACATCCACATCCGCCCCCTATAAGAGGCTGAAAAGGGTGGTTTCACCATAAAAATTCAGGTAATATATTTCAAAATTTTCTCAGAAAACGACGGCCAGATGCAAACTAAACTCTTCATAAAAAAAATAAGGATCATGCCATTAACTTAAGTTGTGCTTCCCATGACTGTACCACTTCAGGAAGGGGGACCATGGCCCTTTCCCCCTAATCCGACATTTTCACCACGCCTGTTTGGGAAATAACAGTCAGTCCCACACGTGGCTATTTTTTTTTTAAGTAACGAAAGGTCAATTTATTTTGATCAAACCAATTTAATTTGATTCAATGAAAGAGAAATGCATTTGTTTGCAACATAATATTCATTGGAATATGAACTGCTTGATCAAGTCGTGGTCACAATAAGTCACATGCTTCAAAACCTTACAACCGTTAAAGATGAACTTATTAGTAAAACTCAATTTGAGTGTCTCAGATATATGATCATGCATCGAAACAGGTTTACACTGAATGTTATAATGATTGCAGATTTGCAGGGTGTGAGAAGTACTACGGACAGCAGCAGAGTGTGCAGCAGGTTAGTTGTTCGGGCGGGCGGTTCGCAGTCACTGACTTGTTCTTCTCGGGCAACAAGAGGACACAGGCCGCAGCCAGGCTGCAGTGGAATGCACTGTGCACATACGTGTAGTCCCAATTCTGTGGGGCAGAAAAAAAATCTTTGTTTGTATTCTTCCCATACTCTTCTGGGGCATCAGAGGCAACCAAGACTGGCCATGAAGGTTTTCGAAGCTGATATAATTTTCCACTTTGGCAGGTGGATACTCAGTGCTAGAGCCAGTCAAAGCAGCATTCAGGATATGGTGCAGGATATTTGAACTTAGCCAGGGTACAAGCTCAGAATGGTCTCCTCACTTTTTGAAAAGTACAGTGGAATCTTTAAAAATCCATAAAGATTATGGAATCTAAAAAAATGATGTGAGATTGGAAAGATAGCATAATGTACAATCCAATCGACAGCAAAGCACCAGTGTAACACGTATATAGTCAGGTTGGAGATATAATCCAGAATAGGTCATTCAAAGGAGAACAACTTTAATAATTACAACCTGACTTACAGAACCTAGGTTACATGGTTGAGGTAGTTCCAATTTACCATAATCATATATTTCCCAAGTTTGCTGTGTAACAAGAAAAGAGAGAAAGCAGCGCTCAAATATGGCTATTTGATGTTTGCGTTTCCAGACAGCGAGTGGTATCAGGCTGCATTTGGTCGTCATTATTTGGATTCAATTCGGCCAATACCTGGTCTGCTTTGGTGGGGGCTTTGATGTGATTTGGGGTGGTCAGAAGCCTTTGCACACACTTGGGTCTGCACGATTAAACAGGTAAATCGATACATTAATGCAATTGCAAGTCTCTTCGGCATCACACTATACCAAGCATTCAGACTATCAGTGAGGATTTATTGTTAGATAATGCATTTGTATGTAATTCAATATAACGTGATTACCATGACACATCTGCAAAGCTAAAGTAGTCACATCAGATTGGTGAGCTCGTAAGCCATATGATGTCGGTAGTAGTACTTGAAGGTCTCACGCAAACTCCGAAGGTTTGTCTCGGCCTCACCTTGCAGTTGCCACCCAAACTGGAACATAATCATCGTGGGACTCTGTTTTTGCTCAAACTTTGATGTGTTTGTATAAACCGTGTGAATGATGATGTATCGCCAACAACTTTCCCCATGTTCAGGCCAATGTTTGTGTCATCCCAGTATTGCTGGCTCCAAATGTGGATACATGTTTCAAAACAAGTCGTCATTGTGCAGCACCTGCACCATATCACCCCAACCTGTTTCCATTCACACTCTGATAATCCATCACTTTTATCCACAGTACATAGGCCTGATTAGCCCACCTACCATCTCTATGTACTTGGTTATTTTACCGATACTGTACATCCAACCTGATGCACTCCGTGTCGGGTTGAGGAGCAAAGTAATTTTTATTTTATTTATCTCACTTTCTTAATATATTGTAATTATGAAGTCCGCAATTCCTTACTCTCACATTCCATGCAAAATAACAGAATCATCTGATATGATGTGATCTTCTGTTGGAGAATCATTGCATGCGATAAACACAATAAAATGATTTATATTTTATATTAAATTTAAACTTCAGACCAGTGCAGTATTTTTGTTTCCATGCAGTTTTCCATGTGTAAGAGACTCTGACGTTCGAGCGAGAGGAATTTTGATTATCTGCTCTGACGCATTGATGCATTATTCAAAGGCAGCACAGAGAAGTTTCATCTCGGACATCACTAACAATGGAGGTCAGGAAAACCTTGAAGATACGATCTGATTTCCAGAGTCTGATGAGCATATGACGCACATAACCCCCACCTAAAAGACTTTGACATCAACAAATACTGGAAGATCGACTTTTATGGTCAAAAAGATTTGTCATTGTCCAGAGACGCATCATCATGTATGACTTCAAGCTCAAGCAAAATTCAAGCTTTCCCCCTCGACGTCTCTGCCTTCTCGGCATCGAGTCCACATATGCAACCCACATATTGTGATGAAGAGATTGAAACAACGAAAGAATGAGAATCCAAATGTCCAACTCCTTTTTGTGTGCACACACATCTTTTGTTTTCTGTGTTTTAAAAAAAACTGACTGCAGAGTTACTTTTTTAAAAAGAGAGTTCATAGAACACGATATCCTCCACAGTGTTCAGATAAATACTTCAATTTTAAGAAAATAATGAATTTTAAAATAGTTTAAAAAAAATCTGGAAAGTACTCTTCTGCACCACCCCTATACATTGTAATACGATGACGTCAAGTCACAGTTCAGGAGATAGAGGCTTTATTGATCACCATAGAACACAGCGTCAATCGGAAAATTGTGTTGTACCCTCTCACTTGCCATGCCCACTTCCCTGGGGCTGCACTTGACAGTTCCTAATACATACACCACTCTACAGGCTACAGAGCATATGCAAGTACCGTACTGAAAAACTGGAGGTTCTTGTAAGTATTATGAAGGTGATTTGTGTTCTTCAGTGTTCAAGTATACAACTCAGTTTAAATAAAAGTTTAAGGAGGCTTAAAGTCATATAAATAAATAAATTCTGGGTTTTACCACCATTTTACCGAGTGTCGAGGACATCACCCTATCCAACACATTACGTTAGTTATCTGTGCCTGTTGTTTGTGTCCTTTTTAACATCCTTAAAACAGTAAGGTTCCTGTTTGGAATGATTTTCAATTTTTTTGACTGCAAGTATTATCTCACTCCTCTCTGCGCATGCACGATCGGAACAAATGCAGAGACAAAGTACAGAAAAAGAGGCAAATTTGTCTTCCTATTCATGTTCCGATTCGTGTTCAAAATATAACATTCGATTTAAATAAGTTGTTCCTTCATCATAAACTGACGAGTATGAACTGATGACAGAAAGATGGACGAACAGACCTTAACCAATTGCTTAACCTCACCATTAGATTTGCACGCACGGGGTAATTAATGATAATACACATCGGAACAATATGCGATTTGTTTATATCGGCAAACACCCTTTGTAATTAGGAAGTCGTTGCAATGCAAGTATCTCAAGTTTAAGAATTGGTGTTTTATTGACTATTGAAGTGAATACCGTTAATTACCGGGATTGTAGAATATGAATTGTTAATATCTCCCACCACCAAAAGCCATAATAACCCAATTGCATACCAACACTGGTGACCAAATGCTTGTTCTGGCCATGATATCATTTACTCTCTGGAGTGGTCTGCTCTTTTTCTGTGCAGGTCCGTGCTATGAGGTTAACCATTATTTTGAGTAATTTCATGATTACAGTTGTGTGAGATAAGTGGCTCAGCCTCTTTTGTGATTTCCATCAAAGTGAGTGGGATATTTAGGACCATTATTGTGGTGGCTCCCTCTTCTTAAGGATGATCAAATTAGACATGTGACCTAACTACACCCCAAGTATGTGACAACACTCCATTGATATATTTTGTCCATTCACAGTTGTTGTTTAGTTATCTCACTAATGAGAGACCACATCTACAAACTGATTTCACCCACGTGACTTTCAGTCACAGTTTGAACCTATGTCATTCCCACTCCCCTGCCCACCCTCTTTGGAAATTCCCTCGGAGTCACCGAGTACTTTTGCAGTTTGGTCAGGATCAGCAGAAACTGTAGGATCAGTTGGCGAATGAACAAACGAATGAAGGAACAACCTACCAACAAAATAATTTGTGATGTTTTTTTCATTCAGCAACATAATTAGTTATATTTGGTAAAAATAATGGAAGAATAATCCTGAAAAGTCAACATGGTTTTGTCCCAAAAGTCGATTTGTTTTGCAGATGTGTTGTACATCAGATAATCTGCATAATTAATGTAAATTTTTTAAAAATGTAAATAAGTAAAGAAAGGTTTCTGATGCTGTGTTTTTGTATACCTTGTCGAGGCTTGTATGAGAGCTAACACACAATGCACAGCAAGGGGGGGGGGGGCATGAAACAAGAGGGGTGGGAGTGGGAAGGACAAAACAGTGGGGAACAGAGACATTTGGAGATCTGTGGAAAGGAGAGGGATGGGGCAGGGAAGACGGGGTATACAAGATGGACATCACAGGGACTTTCAGGAAGTTTAACAGGGAATTTGAAGGAGGTGGGTTTGGGGTGGATTAACGGGCAGAGAAAAGATCGAGGATTTGGATGGGGGATGATAAGAGGTGGTGGTGAACAGCTGTTTTGAAGACCTGGAGGGAAGAATGGGAATGATTAGAGTGAGGGAGTTTATTCCAAAGGTGGGAAAAAGAGGAATGAAAGAGTGAAGGTGAGCAGTGATTCGTGATTTTGGGAGTTTTACCAGAAGGGGGTTCTTGGCGGACCTTGAGCGCCCTGCAAAAATATGGTGGGGACAATTTGCAGACACAGCAGGTGGGGTGAGACTGGAGAGGAGATGGTAGAAGACAGAAAGACCACCGACCTGCCTATGGCAAGAGAGTGAGAGGCCCAAAGACTCAGCTTCATCATGGGAGATGGCAATGATCTGAAATGCCTTGGTTTCCACAGCATGAAGCCGAGAAAGGTGGGAGGCAGGAACAGCAGCCCAGAGGGGAGAGCAGTATTCCATCAGGCTGCGGATGAAGGCTTTGTATGTGGTCAAGAGCTCAGGTGGGTCCTGGAAGGACTTTGCATGATGGAGGATTCCCAGTTGGTTTCCCAGTGACTGGCTTTGGAGGCGAGGTTTGAAATGTGGGTTTCCCAGGAAAGATCATGGCAAATAGTGAGCCCAGTAGCTTGAAAGAAATGACTTCTTCCAGAGAATTGTTGAGAAAGTGGATGGGGAGGTTTCCAAAAGGTCCTTTCGGAGAGACATTGTGAGAGTGTGAAATTTGTCCGGATTGAAAGACATGTTCCACATGTTGGACCAGTTTGTGATTTTACCCAGATCTGCAGGAAGCGAAGAAGCTGCTGTTTGCCAGTCTGAGGGATGACAGATGGTACGGCAGAGGGTGGAGTCATCAGCAAAGAAATAAAGAGGATTTTCCAGAGAGGTGGAGAGATCATTGATGAAAACCAGAAAAATAACAGGGCCCAGAACACTACCTTGAGGAACTCCAGCCTGGACAGGAAGAGGGGATGAAAGAAGTCCATTTATGGCCACACGTTGACTGTGACAGGGGAGGAAGTCTGTGAGCCATGAGTGGAGATGGCCTTGGATACCAGAGTAAGAGAGTTTGGTGAGCACAGCAGGGTGCCAGACCGTGTCAAAAGCATGCAATATGTCTCAGGATATGGCTTTGATTTCATGTCCGGCATTGAGGACCTCCACCCATTGTTGGGCGAGCATAAGCAGAATATCCAGAGTAGAGTGACCTGGTCTGAAACCAAATTGATGATCAGAAATTAAGCCATTGGAGAAGAGGAAAGATTTAATGTCTGAAGCGATGATGGATTCCATAACCTTGCTGATGATTGGGAGAAGGCTGATTGATCTGCAGTTGCAGGGATCTGTTTTTGCACTTTTTTTATGCAGGCCAGTAATGTTTGCTGATTTCCAACCAGATGAAAGATGAGCTTGAGCAAATGAGAGGGTGAATAGAACAGAGAGAGGGTGAGCATGCACACAGGAGCAGGTTTTTAGGACACGTGGGCTGATGCCATCTGGACCAGTTGCAGAATCTGAGTCGAGGTTTGACAGCAAGGTCTTCACCTTGTCAGGAGAAAAGGACACAGAGTCCAGGGATAGTTGGGTGTGACTGCGTTAGGTGGGTGCAGAAAGTGATGGGTTTTGGATACAAGATTTTGATGCAAACATCGAGTTTAGGCATTCAGCCTTTCTACTTGTGGTATCAGCAGTGTGGCCATTTGAGGTCAGGGAGGGGGTGGAGGGGGAATATACACCAGAAATAGATTTTATTAGACGCCAGCAGGATTTGGAGGAGGGAGCGAGGTTTGAGAGTTCAGACTTGAGCTTTGAAAGATGTTGTTTTCTGCCTCTCCTGAGCGTAGATTCACACTTGTGTGTGTGAAGGAACTGAGATTTAAGGAAGGAACTGAGATTACCCTCAGTTGGGTTTGCTTTCCATGAGGCAAAGGCAAGTTGTCTCAGGACAACTGCCTCACCACAAGCTTCAGTGAACCAAGGACGGGAGGAAGGGTAGGACAACTGAAGACGAGAGGGGATAAATCTGTGCATGAGGGAGAGCAAGTTTCTTTGAAAGAATTCCCAGGATGAGTTGATGTTGGAGAAAGTATCGATGGGAGATCCTGCCAGTCGGCTTGAGTGAAATGCCAGACTCGGCGACTTTGACAAGCACGTGGTCAGAAGGACCAATTGGAGCGGAGGAAGAACAGCAGATATTTTCAGGGGAATTTGTCAAAATCACATCCAGAAGAGATAGAGTACCATTGGTTGAGATCCGGGTCAGGAAGTTGACCGATTGAGTCAGTCCCAATGGATTGCGGAAAGCTTTTGCTGAAGTGCCATGACTGGTGAGAGAGGTACCCACACCTAGCCAACTGGCATGATGACAATTGAAGTCACCACATATGAGGCAGAGAGAGTTTGGATGAGAAGATAGAAGTTGGTCCATGTTTTTGGATAGTGATGTGTAAATGGAGTCAGCACTGTTTAGTGGACGGTACAGTACACATTTAAACATGAGGTGGGAGTGGAGGGAAGCCTTAGCCAGAGGTATTCCTGGGGGGTGTGGGGGAGTGAGGGCAGTGCATTGAGAGTGAGGAATAGAGTCTTTGATGAAGAGAGCAACTCCTCCACCAGAACGAGGCTCAGGTCTGTCATACCGGAGGAGGGAGTAACCAGGGAGAGATACTTGGGAGTCGGAGACGTCTTGCGGAAGGAAAGTTTCCGTTAGGCAAATTATGTCTGGTTTGTCCAGTGGCAACGTGTATGTAAATATCTGTAAGATTTGAGTGAAGCTTCCAGATATTTGAGGTCCACACTGTTGATGAAGTGGGAGGGGAGGAGGCTTTGGGTTCAGGGGAAGGGAGGGGAGGGGGAGAGTAGGACGAGGGAGGAGGGGGGATGTAAGGAGAGTTGTTGAAAGAGTGTGGGGGATTGCACAAGAGCTCAGGGAGGGGGCCGGATGAGGACGAGAACAGGCTCTGTGGTGCTGGGGGAGAGGGGTAAGAGAGGGGGCAATAGAAGGGGCAGAAGGCAGTTGAGAATTTGAGGAGGTGGAGTGTTGAGATGGATTGAGAGGGCAGGGGAAGGAGGCAGCTTTGTGGCTGATAGGGGGGGGGGAACTTTGAGAATGGTGATCGAGGAGGGTGAATGGCGGGAGAAGGGTGAGTGGGGGAGTGTTGAGGGAGAAAGGTGAGGGAGGAGTCTTTGAGAAAGGTGAGAGGGAGGCTTGGAGGGAGAAGAGTGTGATGGTTGCTTTGAGAGGGAGGGGTGAGTTGGCACTGAAGTTAGAAAAAAAGAATGGTTGATGGAAAGTGAACACTCATAGCAAACTGAGTTTTTTTTTAATTTTTATGCCAGAGATGTGATTAAAGACGTTTCTTGATGGATGCAATAAAGGCGAATGAAGAGATAGAGAGAAGAAACGCTGTAACAGTTTGATTTTTTTTAGCCAAGGAATGAATGAAAGGTCGAGTTGAGAGCAGTCTGTTGAAGTAGAATAAGAGTGGTGAATTATAATACAGTAATGAGTACCACACGTGTGAAAGAGGAAGATGAAGCATTATAAGAGATCGTTTTTATTCTTGTTCTTCTTCTTCTTCTTATTATTATTATTATTTTTGTTGTTTGAGAGAGTTTTCATCAGAATAGCAAATGGAAATGTTGTCGAAAAAATTGTGAGGTGAATGGTGAATTTGGATCAGTAAATACAGGGGGTGTAAACAGATCACGTGGTTACCTGTGTTGCAAAATTGACTGAGATGCACAAACAATTATATGTATTATTTCCTAAGTGGGGTAGCTTTGCATCAGGTTAAATTAAACATAAAATAAAAACTATTTAGACAGGAACAGCACTCGGTGGAGTGCATACCTCCAACAGGCTGAACAATTTACATTTTGTATCCAACTGATAAGCTGGATCTGGATCCAGGCTTCCAAAATCCCATGGGCTTGTCCTTTTCAGCTGCCCAACTCTTCCACCAAGTTTCGTCCAAATCTGTCAATATCATTTTGAAATATCATGCTGTATATAGTTTTTGGCCCTATCTCTCAATGTTGAAGTCATTTAAAAATTTAAAGAAATTATCACATCTGGATCTTCATCAAAATGTAACCAGTTAGTCCTTGTTCCACACCAAACCTGTCCACCAAGTTTCGGCGGAATCAAGCCATAACATTTTGAGATATCTTGCTGCATATCATTTTTAGCTGTTTCACTCAATGGTGAAGAATTACTGAAAAAAATTGATGGTATTCATAGAATACTTACCCTGCACAGTCTTGAGAAGGACTTGGTGCAAGCCAACTTTTCTGTTTTATAAAGGTTTTTTTTTTCTTTGATCCAATATGGTGCGAGGCCAGTGACCAATGATGTCACTTTTATCAAACTATATTTTCCATGGGAAGTTGATCAATTTGTTAAAGATTTGTAATGATTGGTTAGCAGTTTCAACAAATGCAGATAATTTATATTTTCATACTGACCAGATCAAGTGTTGCACTTGTCCATTTATGACATCGTAATGAAGGCACCGATGACATCATCATTAACATATCTAACTCAGCATGGGGATTAATTGATAATGAGCCATGTTTAAATTTTTTTCCATGGAGCAATTTCAGAGATCGAGAGGTGCAAAGTTTTTTGGTTTATCCAAGATGGTGCCTGTACCACATGACCTATGATGTCATAATTATAATTATCAATTTATACAGGAGGAGGTGCACCTATGATCAAAATTTTGTGTCAATAGGACCAACAATTGCAGATAATTTTTTTTCATACTGATCGGATCAAGCTTTGCACTTGTCCAATTATGATGTCATAATGAAGGCACTGATGACATCATCATTAACATATCTTATTTCCCATGGGGAGTACATTACAATGAGCCATGTTTAATTTTTTTTCCATGGAGTGGTTTTGGAGATATAGAGGGGCAACGTTTTTCAGTTTTTTCAAGATGGTTCCTGTACCACGTGACCAATGACATCAGAATTATTAATATAAATTCCTAGAGGAGGAGTTGCACCTACGCTCAAAATTTTGTGTCAATTGGACCAAGAGCTTCAAATAAAAATTTTTTTCAATACTTGTCAAATCAAGCATTGTACTTATAGAATTATGACGTCATAATGAAGAAAGTGATAACATCATCATTAACACATCTTATTCCCCATCAGGAGTACTTGACAAAGAGCCATGTGTGAATTTTTTCCATGAAGCGGTTTCGGAGATATCGAGGAGCAACATTTTTCGGTTTTTCCAAGATGGTGCCTGCACCATGTGACATATGACGTCATCATTATAATTGAAAAATTATACAGGAGGCACTGCAATGGTGAAAATTGTGTCCATTGGACCAACAATTGCAGATAAATTTTTTGTCACACTGACCAGATCAAGTGTTGCACTTGTGGAATATGACGTCATAAGAAAGGCACTGATGACATCATCATTAACATATATTATTCCCCATGGGGAGTACTTGACAATGAGCGATGTTTCAATTTTTTCCATGGTGCAGTTTCAGAGATATAGAGGTGCAAAATTTTTCGGTTTATCCAAGATGGCGTCTGTACCACGTAACCTATGATGTAATAAATATGATATGAAATTTCTACAGGAAGAGGTGTACCTATGGTCAAAATTTCCTATCAATTGGACCAAGAGTAGCAAATAATTTTTTTTTTCCATTTTTAGCTCGCCTGTTCGAAGAACAGAGAGCGATAGCGATACCCCCGGCGTGAGCGTCAGCGTGAGCGTGAAAATGTTAAAGTTTTTGGTGCAAGTTATTTCCTTTCTAATGTTTTTATGTACCACACTATTTTTAACTGATTACAATATACAAATACATATGTTGCTTTAAAATTATTTGGATCAGACTTCACTGCAATGCTTTATAAAAAAATATTATTAGACTAGCCTTTTAAAAACGATAAATGTATTAACAGGTGAGCATTGGGTGGCTTTGACACCAACTCTCTGGTTTAATATCATGATGATGTCATCTGTCACGTGGTACAGGCACCATCTTGGATAAACCGAAAAACGTTTCTCCTCTATATCTCTGAAACCGTTTCATCGAATCAAGCATTATATATATATATATATATATATATATATATATATATATATATATATATATATATATATATATATATATATATATATATATATATATATATATATTGTGTTATCTGAAAGTAAAAGTGAAGGGTGAAGGCGAGGAGAAGAAAGTTTTACTTATCGATAACACATCTTATTCCCCTGCACATTATAAGAGACTAGCCGAAACCCCGTCACAGACGGATTCCGTTCCATGAGCCCAACATGACAACCAGTAGCGGCTCTTGTAAGAGCCGGATCCCAGTCGATGTACTCCATGGCCTTACCTAATGAGGCCTACAAAACGTCCTTGTACACGACATTTTTGGTGGACACTTCTCCTTGTGACGAAGTCCCCTGATTTGTGCACATGTCTACTTTGACGTACAAACGCCGTGTCAAAACTTCTCAGGTCACAGTACCGAGAAAAACGTGACGCGACCGCTAGGAGGAGCACAAAATTGGTCCTTCAGTATTGATATATAGACTAGCTGAAACCCCGTCACAGACGGATTCCATTCATTCAACCACCCTCACCAGCTCACACACACTCGAGGGACATGGACTGGACAGGGTGTGCTTGCCCCTGCCTATTCATCCCCCGCCCCTGCCCCATTCAATCTGCTTACCCCTGCCCAAAAATGTAATTACCCCAGCCCCGCCTCTTCACTCCCCACCCCCCCGTCTTTTGATTCCCCGCCCCACTTGCCCCCAGGCCCCCACCCCCTGTCCACCCCTTCACAATCAACTCCGCCTCATTCAACCCAGCCCCCGCCCCATTTCCCCCGTCTCCCGCTTTCAATTTGCTTACCTCCGCCCAAATATTTGCTTACCTTGCCCCCCGCCTCTTCACTCCCCGCCCCCGTCTCTTCATCCCCCGCCCCCGTCTCTTCATCCCCCGCCCCCGCCTCTTCACTCCTCACCTCCATCTCAACGAAAAGTGTTTATTCTGCTTCAGCGTTGAAAGTTGACTATTGCCACTATGCGCGATGCACTCTTACAGGTACGAAGTTTCTTTCAGTCCAGGTCAGAGTACCGAGAAAAACACGACGCGACCGCTAGGAGGAGCACAAAATTGGTCCTTCAGTATTAATATATAGATACTTGGCAGACAGGTTTGGTGTGGAACAAGGACTAATTGGTTACATTTTGATGAAGATCCAGATGTGATAATTTTTTTTAATTTTTAAATGACCACCATTGAGTGATAGGGCCAAAAACTATATACAGAATGATATCTCAAAATGATATTGACAGATTCGGACGAAACTTGGTGGAAGAGTTGGGTAGGTGATAAGGACAAGCCCATGTGGGATTTCGGAAGCCTGGATCCAGATCCAGCCTATAAGTTGGATACAAACTGTAAACTGTTCAGCCTGTTGGAGGTATGCACTCCACCGAGTGCTGTTCTTGTCTAAATTGTTTTTATTTTATTTTATTCTTAAGATCTCTCTTTACAAGTTGGTGCCTGTACCACGTGACCTATGATGTCATAATTGAATTAAAAATTCTACAGGAGGAGGTGCACCTGTTTGGAAACTTTCGTGTCAATCAGACTAATGGTTGCTGAGAAAAATAATTTTTAAAATGCAGACATGTCCACACATACTGTACGACGCAACCGATTGCTTAACACCGCTTTTCGCTTCGCGAGCGCAGGGTAATTATCATATCAGGATCCGGATCTTCACCAAAATGTAATCAATTCGTCCTTGTCACATACAACCAAACTGTCTACCAAGTTTCGTCCGAATCTGTGAATACCTTTTTGAGATATCCTGCTCACAAACAGACAGACAGACAAACAAACAGCGGTGAAAACTTAACCTCTGTCCACCTCAGGTGGACGGAGTTAACAAGGTTGAATTTTTTTATTTGTATTAAACAAGCTTACATAAGTAACGAAGACCATCAATTAAAACAAGGAGGAAACAGGTGTTCAGATGTACATATGCATGTAATATATATATATATATATATATATATATATATATATATATATATATATATATATATATATATATATATATATATATATATATATATATATATATATATATACATATATTTTGTTATATAGTCTTACCTGAAAGTAAAAGCGAAGAGTGAAGGCGAGGATAAGGAAGCAGAGGCCAGGTGCAAGTTGATGCGTATAAACCCTTTTCTGAGGGACAACTGCCCTTGTTTTCACCATTTTTCTTCCCTGAACACACAGTTTATAATATGAGAAAAACAGTCATTGTTCGGAAACTTTGATGTGAATCAAAATGGTGAGACAGAGCGTAGTGGAAAACCATCTGTGGAAAGTGACATCTGTTTGCACGTTAGCTCATTAATCAAACTATATTTTCCTTTTGCATCTTACAGAGACCTTTGTGCCAGACACTTCTTTTTGCCAAGATGCAAGGGAACTACAAGTAAAAGCAGACACAATACATCGACATTATGCTTTCCAGCACCACCGTGTAGTGTGTCCCACCTATCAGACAAAGCTTACAGGTTTTTGAATTTGTATTTTTGGGAGAGAATTTTGAGTTCCTAAAATATTACTTGCATACACTGCAAGAACACAGGTGAAAACTAGAAGAGCACTCGGTAAAGCGCATACCTCCACCATGTCATGCCTGATCCACAAGAACATATCAGGCCCAATACATTTTTGAAATATCATGCTGCACAGTACTATATCGTTTTTGGCCCTATCTCTCAATGGTGAAGAATCGCTGTAAAAATTAAATAAATCTCGTATCCAGATCCGGATTCGAATCTTCACCAAAATCGAAGGAATTCGGCCTTGCGACACATTCAACCTGTCCACCAAATTTTGTCCGAATCCGTCCACAACTTTTTGTGATATCGTGCGATATATCATTTTTAGTCTGATCTCTCAATGGTGAAGAATCACGTTAAAAATTCTAGAAGTCGGATTCAGATCCGGATCTTCACCCAAATCTAATTAGTTCGTCCTTTCACACACCTAACCTGTCCACAAAATTTCATCCGGATCCGTCCACAACTTTTTGAGATATCCTTTACACAAAGACAAACAAACAAACACCCATAAAGGGGTGAAAATATAACCTTCTTCACCTTCGGTGGTGGAGGTAAAGAAAGGCATCAGCTGTAAAAATGGTACACAGACAATGCAATGAAGACCGAAATGGTGATGGAAAGACAAGGACACTGCAAGGTGACATAAAGCAAAGAGGTTCAGATTAGCAGAGGGTTGGAACTAGAGACAGACAGACAGATGGACAAACACTCATTATTGAAGATGATCTCAGTGAAACTTCAATTATACCTGAGATAATTATTTGCATCACTTGAAGAAGAAGCATTATCTATATGCAAAATATAAGTTCTCAAAGCGGTGAGATGAAAAACAAATGTGCGTCGAGTGCAAAGGCGTACAGAATCGTATTGTCATTATGTAATGTCACTTTGTATTGTGTTTGGTTTTGCTCGCCAACATGTTATATTTTGGGTCAAAGCTCACCAGTGCTTGAAAACTTGATCCAGCTTTAATATTTGCCAGCATGACAAACTAACTGTCTTTTGACCCTACACATCCCTCTTGTTGGTTGTCCATTTAATTAGCATTTTTCTTTCCGTTTTAATATTTCTACTTGAGAGAAAAAAATTCCAAAAGCCATCATGCCAAAATTGTTCTCTTGTCCATGCATTTGTATTTACGGTTTCATGAGAATCTTGTCTGATGTGACCGTTCCATGATAATTATGTCCTTGTCTTATTTCGAATCGAAAATCGTCTTTTATTTTTGCTCTGTAATGAGCTTGCTGCAAAAATGGAACAATCTTGCTTGCTTGAAGCTTTCTAAAGATTCTAAATTTCTAAATCTGAGCATCAAACTAAACAGAGAATGTGGATTTGCATTTGCAGTAAGTGTCAATTTAATGGGTTTGAGGCTGAAGCCTAATTCTTTTTCTTTCGTATGCAGTTCAAGGCTGCGGGACAGCATCATTGGTGGAGGGGGCAGCTGTGCTGCTGATGCAATGCCCTCTGCTGGTTATGGCAGGGATTTGGAATTATTCATGGTGCCTGCGATAGCTCACCCACTCTTCGCGAATGACACCGTGGGATCTTTAACGTCCACCAACGAATGCTGGCAGACGGGACAGTCGTTTAATGTCCATCCCAGGTACAGCACACACATTGATGAATCACCAGAATGACATTTTATAGCTGGGTCAGGATTTGCACCCAGCTAAGCAGCTTCGATGAAAGTGTGTGTACCTCTAGGCCATCCTGTCAGCCCTTGAATCCCAATGAAATGGCCAATGAGGCTGAACCCTCATGTAATGGCTGACGTGGCTGAGTTCTATGAGCTTTCACTCCATTAAAGAGCGAATCCAAGTCGAGTATATTACTAAAACTCTTATCTTGCATATATGTATGTATATATGTATGTTCCCGAAATACAGCCAAAACGGTACACGATAGCGCAAAAATTTTTGGGCCACCTGACTTACCATTCGCCTGCGGTGTGCAGTATCAACTTTCGTTCAAATCGGGCAATACAAAAATTATTAAAAAATCAATTTCCGATTCAGTAAAGTACTCTTCGGGAGAATTTAATCAATGCAAACAACCTCAGCGGTATAGTTCGCTGGAGCTATCTTTTTTTTTTGAAATGATTTTTCTTTTATCAACCGCCACCACAAGGGGAACCCAATGGTTTCACGGGTCCTCCAGTAAACAATAAAGATGCCTCATATTCTTTTGTTACATCAAGTTGTAGTGGGTATGAGAAAGAAGATGTGTGATCACTCGTGAAATTGAAACGAAGGATTGTGCTTCTCATTTTTTTTTTTTTTAATCTGGATATAATTGTTATAAACCTCTTATATTTTCTGAAACACCACACTTGTTAAATAGTCTTGAAAAGAAGATAACTCAAATCATTTTTCTTCCAACATTCAGTGGCAGTAATTCTACCATTATCTTATCAATAAATATTTATACTTCTTTACCATTTTTCAACAATAAAAATAATTCTCATTAGCATCAACAATTGATGATATTTTTTATTTTCATCATGAGAGAGAATTAAACTCATTTAACATCGGATAAAATATCTTTGTATTGACATTTATTAATTATTTTCAGATTCATTAACTCGTCGAAAATGGCTGATGCTTCATAACAACAATTGTTGTTTCCAGCCTTCTTACTACCTAAAAACAATAACAGTCTATTAATTAATTCCAATGAGTCATTTGGAAGAAAACCAACACCTGAATGAAGCCTAATTAAAGCCTCAATAATGTGTTTCTCCTTTTCATTCTTCTTTCTACTCCCAGCAATCGAACCCCCAAATCAAGTGAGTTTAATAAATCAATATATGATCTGTCATCATTTTTCATATTCAATGGCTCATTGAAATAATCTGAGTCACAATTCTTGGCTAAAATGTAATATCCATCTTTTGTAAGAAGAAACATTAATCTGCGGATTAATTTAATAGGTGGTCGGACAGAACTCAAGAACCTCATTCATCATTATACATCAATACCTTTTCTTTAACAAGATAGAATATTGTTGCGGGGCCGGGTATCGGTGGCGAGCACGACCGCTAGAGGTAGCAGTAGAGTCGGCTCCACCGAACACACTGGAATTGAGATCGTGCCTTTTGGATAAGTCCGAAAGGCACGGGTCCCTTACTGGACTATAAATCGCCAATAATTCGACCGTGTGGGGTAGGGTCAATTGCCAAACTTCAATATACCTAATTACCCATGCGGACAAAGCTACCGGGGAATACACACCCTCGACGAA
Organism: Eptatretus burgeri; assembly: GCF_056783735.1. Lineage (NCBI taxonomy): Eukaryota > Metazoa > Chordata > Myxini > Myxiniformes > Myxinidae > Eptatretus > Eptatretus burgeri. The sequence goes on along the minus strand of NC_140974.1, from coordinate 35,887,539 downwards.
CCTCGAGCGGAACGAGCCGTTACCGAGCCCGAACCGTGTGTAACTCGAGTGGAGATTACCAAGGCCCCTCGGACAAAATGAACAATTTACGGCCTCGTTATTTCTCAGTACACACCGTGTCAAGCTAATGAAAGAAACACAGAAACGAGCTGGAACATTAAAGAAAAGGGATATTTATTTATAATGGGGCAGGGGAGCACGCAAGAAGGCAGAGTTAACCGAATAAAAGGAATGCAATTTACACACACGGCACATAAACGTTTCTACTTAGAAAACGGGCCCAGACACAGACACCCCCCCCCCCAAAAAAAAGAAATGGCGGCCATGGCCTTTATTGATACCCCCAGCTCGAAAGGAAGGTGAACTGGAGGTAAAAATCTGGCTTGGACCTTCCCGCTTCATGCGGTTCTCGACGATCTGGCCCAGCGGGACTTGAACCCGCAACACGATGCCAGGTACGGAGGGTAGCGTCGGGCGCTGGCACGCTCCACCAGCAAAACAGGTGACGAGGCAGGCAAAGCAAGTCAGCTGGGCAGGCAGGCAAGCAATTCTCCTCCGGTTCGCAGGAAGGCGATTCACGGCGGGAAGACTAATACTCTGTCACCGGGTCGCCCCCACACAATTATCCCTCTCTCTTGACAGGTGGGAGGGATCCGTCTCGTGTCATCCCCCTCCTCATTGGACAGGTGTGTCGGGCGATCCCTCGGCCGTCCGAGATTGGTCGGGGGGATGTGCTCATATCTCCACCCCTCGACCAGGAAGTCGAGCAGCAATATGTTGCATTGGCTCCCCATTGGCCGAGAGGTGGTAGACGTGCTCGCACCCCTCCGATTGACTGAGAGGGGCGCCATGCCCGTATTTGGAGTGAAATCCAAGACGCCAACGTCCAAAGAAACCCCGCCTGGCACATTGGACTCCGCCCACCGCTGTGCTTGGCAAGCATGCGCGTGGGAAAGACTGATGGTGAAGAAGCGAAGATGGGCATTGTTGTTGTTGAAGTTCTTGAAAAATCCTAACTATAAAATAACTCGGCGCATGTACAATTAATCACCCATGAAACATAGGACGGGACCCTAACGAGAAACACATACTTACTGATATAACTGATCTATAGGACCTGACTGTTGTGTGAAGTAAGCTTCCAAATCCACAACAATATTACTGGTTGTTCTGTTGGAATGAGACCTGCTATGGTTTTTGAATCTGTTGAATATTCATTGTTTTGGAGAGCATTCACAACATAATCAGGGGGTTGATTTATCTCTTCCAGTTGTTGAAATAATCCTTCATCATCATCTTCTAATTTTCCTCTATCTTCTCATTCTTGATCCATCATTTGACGAAAATCTTTTATAATTTGAAGTTTTTTAGGGATGTATTCTATCATAGGAACTGTAGACATTTGTTGGGGAGTTTTTTTTCGAAGTGGTTTAAAAAAGTTGTCTTGTTTTCGTTCAAACGCTTCTTCACCCGTTAGTTTCTGTCTGCATTTATTCTTTATGTCTTACTGTTGTTTTACAACTTTTCCTGTTGCTTAAAGTAACGATATAAGATATATAAAAGACCTAACTATGAGAGTCCCATGCAATGTATCTTCCCCCTTTTTTCCCAGTAGACATATGGAAGGGACTATCTAAGACATATACTATTGACATAACTGCCTTGGGATCACTGTTGTGTGTCATTGCCTTGGAGGCATGTGGTTTTACAGAACAACAATACATATATGTCAGAAAACTTCGCGCTCAGACCAGGGATAAAACCCAGGTTTTCTGGTGAATCGTAATATAACTGATTTATCAGTTAATATAAAATCCCCTATTAACCGTCAATTGAAAGGAAAAACAAAACTGACCAATCTGTAGTGAACACGCGACTGGCGTTTTCATCTTCAACAACACCTCCTTTGTCGTCATTTTCATCTGAATCGCTCCAATCAGGGTCGAAACAATGTAGCTTCACAATACACACAACAGCGTTTCCATCATTAATTTTGTCAACAATAGTATCTTCAAAATCCCACTGATCAGTTTCAACATACTGAGAACCTTCAGAGTTGCTAATGACGGTGGAATCAATACCAGAATCTGAGCTCGAAATACACTGTTTCTCTATGTAATCTGCCATTTGGATCGATGTGTGTTCTGGGTGTGATGTCACTGGTGAAAGTCGAAAATTGACACTTTATGGCTTTTGTAGGCCCTTTGAGATTGGCCAAAAAAATTCAAATTTTTTTTCCCTTCAACTTAGACTGTGATTAATGATTTTCAATTATTTTCAGAAAAGAATGTGTTTGGGTTTCCCTTTAAGCCTCCCCCTTATAGGGGAGGCTTAAAGGGGAACCTGAAATGAGAAGGTTTATTGTTATTGTAGGGTTTGTTTCGACAATTATTGCCCCCAATTTTTATTGGTACCACAGAATTTGTTATAACCTGAGGAATACTAAACCAGCATATAGAATTTTTCTTCCTCCGCTCTGAAAACTCCAAATTTTTGAACTGTATCAACTTCGCAGCCTGATGGAGTGATGCACTCCCCTATGGGCTGGTTATCCTGCCTCTCACCTTTCTCGGCTTAACGTCGTGGAAACCAAAGCATTTAGGATCATTGGTATCTCCCACGGTGATGCTGAGTCTTAGGGCCTCTCACTCTTTCACCGCAGGCAGGTCTGTGGTCTTTCTGTCTTTCACTGTCTCCTCTTTGGTCACCCCCCCTGCTCTGTCTGTGATATGTCCCCCCCATATTTCCACAGGGCATTCAAGGTCAGCCAGCAATGCCCTTGTAGTAAAACTACCAAAATCACGAATCACTGCTCAACTTCACTCTTTCATTCCTCTTTTTCCCCACCTTTGGAATAAACTCCCACACTCTCTTCAGTACCATTCTTCCCTCCAGCCCTTCAAAACAGCTGTTCACCACTACCTCTTATCTTTACCAATCAAAAACCACGACCTTTTCTACCCCCATTAATCCACCCCAAACCCACCTCCTTCAAATTTCCTGCTTTCCTTCCTTAAAGTCCCTGCAGTGTCCATCTTGTATACCCCATGTTCCCCATCCTATTCTTCTCTCTTCCACAGATCTCTTAATGTCTCTGTTCCCCACTGTTTTGTCCTACCCTCTCCCACCCCTCTTGTCTCCTGCTCCCCTTGTTGTGCATTGTGTGTTGGCTCTCATATGAGCCTCAACAATGCATCCACAAAAAACCCCCAAAATCCTGAACTGTATATATATAAAAAAAAAATATATATATATATATATATATATATATATATATATATATATATATATATATATATATATATATATATATATATATATATATATATAGTCTTACCTGAAAGTAAAGTAAGATATAGTCTTACCTGAAAGATAGATATAGCCAGCTTGGAGTTTCAGAGTGAAACTTTGCATCAATAATGTGAATAGACAGTATAAGGGATGGCATAATTTTTTGACCTTGACCTAGTTTTTAAGGTCATGACGTAATTATAGGCATTTTAACATTATTCACCATAACTCGACGAAGGTTTGTTGATCAGACCGAAATTGCCCTCGTTAGATAGCCTGGAGTAAAGCACATTTACAATTAATTTACATCACACCCCTCTGGCTTAAATGTCAAGGTCTCTCATTCCTCAGAGTATTAAAGTACAAGTTCGGTTTCTCTCCCCTTTTGTTGCCAGTGTCTGAGGACCTTCAAAATTAAATTTTGAAACAATAAAAGTAATACAAAGTATGCAGGGTTGACATCATTTGTTTTGTCCTTGATGTAATGTTTAAGATCCTGACCCAATTATAGACATTTTAACATTTTTCACTAAAACTCGACGAAGGGTTGGCCGATTGGAACAAAATTTCCCTCACTAGATAGATAGCCCAGAGCAAGTTGCTTTTGCGCTTAATTTACATCATACCCCTCCCGGTTAAAGTTCAAATGGCTGTCCGAAATAAATAAATAAATAAATAAATAACGCGGGGTTTTTTTGTTTTAAATTTTGCCATTGCGGAATCTCAAAGACTGCTTTGCCTTCCAAAATGTTCTTCAATCACAATAGTAGACCTCTGCACTGAAGTTGTACACCTGATATTTGTTTCGTTTCTTTGACCTTTTTTCAGATTCGTGACCCAATTTGCAAAAATTGGTATCTCCAAAAATTGGCAAAAAAACACCATCTTGATCATAACTTGAAAAATTTTCCTCCGATTTTCATGATGTTGAATTTTTTGGATAGATTGAGGATGTGGCCACATTTTCTTTCTTTACACTCTTTCCTTAAATGTTGAAGGTCAAGGTCATATGGTGATCCAAAGAAACATATGGCCATCGTTGGATCGTGGGCCAAGGGTAAGTCGTGGACGATTGCCAAGGGTAAGTCTCCCATGAGGTTTACCCTTGGTGATTGCTTTGTGATCACAGATATCTGGCTCTCACTTAAAATTCGGTGAAGTAACATTGAAGTGAGAACCAAAGGACCTCACATTTGATCAAAAGGAAACTTGCAATGACATGAGACAAGCAATACACCGACACCTGCCAGGTGTGTTCTGTCGAGGCAGACTTCAATAATGCTCGCCATCATACAGCAGATGTGACCTGCACCATTATAGTGGGAATGTATGAGGAAGTTCTAAATAACCCCCCCACCCCCAATACAATCCACCCTGTAATTGTGACCTGTCATCCTGTGATTTTTACATTTTTGAACCATTCAGAGAACATCTGGTTGGCATTATGTTTACAAATATTGAAGGTGTCAAGCACAAACACACATCCTGAAATAGTTGCACATTATCCCCCTTCCATTAACTCCCATAATATTGTTTTGAAGTTTCCATAAGTAATCCATAAGCCTGATTATGGTAGTAATCCATAAAGAGTAATCCTTTAGCGTGCTTAAGGCAGTTGGACAAGCCAATCGCTTTGCGGTTTGTGTTGACTGGTGAAATGTCGCGTACATTAATCGCATTAAAAATTTTGGAGAGTTACATCAATTTTTTCTGTATTTTAACCCAATGCCCATCCTCTCTTCAAACAAAATTACAATGAAGGCAATATGAATACATTCTAAATCAACATGACTACTTTCCCATGCATTGATATCTGTAAGACTTAATTTTTACACTTTATTTCTTGCTTTATACATTTTAAACTTGAGTAATAAAATTCCATCTCAATTGACCACGATGCATTGCAGACACCCACAAACTTGATGGAAAGCAGGATAATAGCAGTGATGATGGGTCCAGCATAGACTCCGTATCCCCAGCTGTTCTCATACGTCCGGACAGCAATGATCAGTGTTCCGGCCAAGATGGTTCCAAGCTGGGCTGGCTCTTGGAACTCTCCCACTGCTGCTGACCAATGGAGTAGAGTTATTACCATTAAATGCACCATGCACAAGTGTGTCCAGAGATTTGTCAGGCCTATAAAGTGCTTTTATTAGAGTCCACATCATTGAAGATGTAACACCTCATCAATGTAATGGAGTAAGTTAACATCTTCTTCCAATCCTCTGCTTTATTAATTAATTTTGTATGCAGCCTTTGGCTGCGAGTTGCATCACTGTTGGGAGTGCAGCAGTGCTGCTGAAGTAGTGTTACTTGTAGGTTAAGGATGAAACTTGTAATTCGTTCGTGTTGCCGACGATAGCTCGCCAACTCTTTGCGAAGGATACCGTGGAATCTTTAATGTCCACCAAGGAATGCTGGCAGATTGGATGTTCTTCTGATAATTTTGTCACTGACTGGCATGGAAGAGCACTTTCTACATTGTGTGTTAAGCTCATTAAAGAAGAAAAAAAAAGACATAGCAAAGATAGAGGTTTACAAACATACCCATGCCGTCCAGATATATGTATTTATCACAAACTATATAGGTGGAAGCACAAATTATATTTATCACAAACTATATAGGTATACAGGTGGAAGCAATGAAAAATAAATAAATAAATAAACTAGTGAAATGGTGAGAAGACAAATTACAGTTGGGGACATGAGAAAATAACGTAAAGAATGGAGCTTCTGCTTTGTTGTTAGCGAATTAATATTGGACTGGGATTCACTTCTGAACTCAGTCTGATGGTTGTATCATTACTGAGGCGGGGCTTTGCCACTAATGCGGTGCCCCGACACATTCGGGCAGAAAATTTTAATTTGGCCAGGATTCCAGCAAGAACTCGCCGACTCTTCAGGAAAAACACCGTGGGAAATGTTAACATCCACAAATTCATGCTGGCAGATGGCGCACACATTGATGAATCTCCCTGTCTGTGAAACACCAGGATGACAGTTTATAGCTGTCATGATTCAAAGCCAGGCTAGACAGCTTTGAGGTGAGTGTACTTACCTTCAGGCTATCCTACCAGCCGAGGTTCTGTGTGATGTCAGAGCTGGAAATGGGGGATGGGTGTGTGGGCAATGGACAAAACAGGGAAATACTGTACATAGAGTACTACTTCAGGTAAGTCAAATGACAAGAATATAAAAAGCCTGTATGGTGCTGTAATGGTTTTTAAAAACTCTGTCAGGCTGTGGTGGTTTCGCTTTAACAAATATCCACCTGACTCAGCACTAATTAGAAATATCAATCATTTTAGAGGTTTTGGACTGCTTATCATCAAGAAAGGTCAGGTCCAATGTCAGAGTGTCATTCCCACAGCTGGGAACCATACTCCATGGTATAGTAAACAAAAGTATCGTAAGCTGAAGAAACTGAGTCATCGAAGGCCTTGATACATCACAATACCTACTGGAAGCAGTTATTGACAGACAACAGTGATGAGTGTTTTGTGTCAGAGAAATTGACTAAGTGCCATGCCTCTTGAAACGCATTATGTCTTAAGGAGGTGCAAGTACAAAACTCACTTTAAGAAAGGCCATGAAAGTGCACAAGGAGGGCTTGCAAATCGGTATATACTGAGAGTTATCATTGCTTATTGGTCTTTCCTGCCGATTATGGTTTTTTACCTGGATGCTACAGTAATGATCATTCATTTGTTATTTATTGTAAACAAGCTATGTTACAGAAAGGTATGTAATGCAAGTAACTTACCTATAAGGGTGACCCAAATGGACAGTGAAATCCCAAAGGTGCTGAAATATTCCAGAAGCTCCGAGCGCATGATGCAGATGGATATGAACCCAAGACCATCACAAATGTGGTAGAACTGTATCACAACAAATATTTGTCAAAAATATAGGGGAAGATAAGGCAAGATGCTCCTATCATTAAGGGCTGTTAAGGGCCCACTCTGTATAAACATCTTCTGAGGTTATTGCCCAGTGCACATGAAACAAAAAGTGGGGTTAAGTAAGTTAAGTTAAGCACTTTGTCCATCTGTCTGTCCTATCTAAAAACATTGGTTTATGATCAAGGAACAACTTGACTTCAATTGAATGTTATACAAGTGAATAAAAATAAATATTTATGCTAATTTTAAAAAGCCATGTAGGGATGACAAACTCCAGTGTAAAAAATGTTTGAAACAAGATGGGGATGATGTTGGTTTAGAGTAGCTAACAGTATTGCCATCACATAATACCCGACATCACTGCCTCCAGACTATTGTCGAGCTAAAAGTATTAGAAGCTCCTATATTTCATTTCAACATAAGTTTAAGAAGCTACTCTACAATTTCAATGAGTTCTTGCAACTTCACAAGGCAATCCCAAAAACACTCGAACACCAGTGGAGGCCATTCAGCCAATCATGCCTGCACGAACACAATACTAATTTATCTACACAAGATCCAAGGAAGAAAATGCAAAAAAATTAATTAATTCATGAAATATTTTTTTGTTTGTTTGTTTTGTTGTTGTTGTTGTTGTTGTTCCTTTATTTTTTTGTAGTTTTTGTATGTTTTTTCCTTTTCTTCCCCTCAAGGGAGGGGGCACAGGCTTGGTTAAAAACAACACAACCCCCCTTGACAAGACCACCACCAACAGCACTCCGCACACATGCACACAGTCACCCATTAATGCTCAAACTACCAAAAAGTCTTATCAACATCCCCATACCCATCTATCTCCATAACTTCCAGGTAACTATCTAATTCTAATTTAAACTTATCTACTTTTTCTGCTGCCACTACCTTTCCAGGGAGACCTTTCCATGCATTAACTACTCTCTGAGTAAATATCCCCTGCCTTGCTACCATCTTAATGCTCCTCTTCTTTACACTCAGGCTATGATGGCCCCTGGTCCTATCACTGTCTACTCGGTTGAATAATTAATCTTCCCTTATTTTATCCATACCTTTCATTACCTTAAACATTTCCATCGTATATCCTCGTAACCTCCTCATTTCTAGTGTATAAAGCCCTGTCTCCTTCAGCCGCTCCTCATAGCTGAGTCCGGAATCAATCCAGTAGCCCTGCATTGAACCCTCTCAATGGCATCTATGTCCTTCCAGAACTGTGGTGACCAAAACTGGACACAATGTTCTAGATGTGTCCTCACTAAATTCCTGTACAATGTTAACACCACCTCTTTTGATTTATAAATGATCCCTCTCCGAATACAAACTCAAACCTCTCCGAATACAAACTCATCGCTTCAGACATGAAATCCTTCCTCTTCTCCAATGGCTTGATTTCCAATCATCAATTTGGTTTCAGACCAGGTCACTCTACCCTAGATATGCTGCTACTGCTCTCCCATCAATGGATGGAGGTCCTCAATGCCAGACAGGAAATCCGAGCCGTATCCCTGGACATATCACGTGCTTTTGACACAGTCTGGCACCCTGCCCTACTCACCAAACTCTCTTCCCATGGTATTCAAGGCCATCTCCACTCATGGCTCGCAGACTTCCTCTCCTGTCGCAGTCAACGTGTGGCCCTAAATGGAGTTCTTTCATCCCCTCTTCCTGTGCAGGCTGGAGTTCCTCAAGGTAGCGTTCTGGGCCCTGTTCTTTTTCTGGTTTTCATCAATGATCTCTCGGACTCTCTGGAAAATCCTCTATTTCTCTTTGCCGATGACTCCACCCTCTGCCGTACCATCTGTCATCCCTCAGACCGGCAAGCAGCAGCTTCTTCGCTCACTGCAGATCTGGATAAAATCACAAACTGGTCCAACACGTGGAACATGTCTTTCAATCCAGACAAATCTCACACTCTCACTATGTCTCTTCGAAAGGACCGTTTACAAAACCCCCCATCCACTTTCTCAACAATCCTCTGGAAGAAGTCTTTTCTTTCAAGCTTCTGGGTCTCACTATCTGCCATGACCTTTCCTGGGAAAGTCACATTTCCAACCTTGCCTCAAAAGCCAGTCGCCGACTGGGAATCCTCCGTCGTGCAAAGTCCTTCCTCGGCCCTCTTGAGCTCCTGACCACTTACAAAGCTTTTGTCCGTAGCCTGATGGAGTACTGCTCTCCCCTCTGGGCTGGTGCTCCTGCCTCCCACCTTTCTCGACTTCACGCTGTTGAAACCAGGGCTTTTAAGATCATTGGCATCTCCCGCAATGAAGCTGAGTCTTTGGGCCTCTCACTCAATCACCGCAGGTTGGTCGGTGGTCTTTCTGTCTTCTACCGACTCCTCTCCAGCCTTGCCATCCCTGCTCTCTCTGTGATTTGTCCCCACCACATTTCCACAGGGCGCTCAAGGTCCACCAACACCCCCTTACTGGTAAAACTACCAAAATCACGAATCACTGCTCATCTTCACTCTTTCATTCCTCTTTTTTCCCGCCTTTGGAATAAACTTCCTCACTCTATTCTTTCCCATTCTTCCCTCCAGGCTTTCAAAACAGCTGTTCACCACCACCTCTTATCTTCCCCCATCCAAATCCTCGATCTTTTCTACCCCCGATAATCCACCCAAGCCCACTTCCTTCAATTCTCCTGCTTTCCTTCCTGAAAGTCCCTTTAATGTCCATCTTCCCCTCACCATGTTCCCCGTCCCATCCCCATCCCTCTCCCTTCCACAGTTCACCTGTGTCTGTTCCCCAATGTTTTGTCCCTTCCACTCCCGCCCCTCTTGTCTCATGCCTCCTTGCTGTGAGTTGTGTGTTAGCTCTCATACGAGCCTCGACCAAGGTATACAAAAAAAAAAAAAAAAACAAAAAAAAAAAAAACCTATTTGCTTTACCTATATCTGCCTGGCACTGTGCTGCCTGCTTATCTCCCATATCTATTACCACCCCCAAAATTACCCCTTGCATCCTGTAAACTCTATTTTCATTGTTATTTCCCATCCCCAACACCTTGCACTTTTTCAGGTTAAATTCCATCTGCCAAACTTTTCCCCAATCTATGCAAGTATCAATACTTTTCTGAATCTGATCATGACCCCCTCTGCTATCCATCCACCTTACCTCCAAACTTTGTGTCATCTGCAAATTTGAAAAGCTTACCCTTTCTCCCATTATCCAAATCGTTGATGTAAATAATGAATAGTAATGGTCCAAATACTGATCCCTGAGGTACCCTGCTACTTACATCCTCCCAGCAAGACATCTTCCCACTCACAGCCACTCTTTGCTTCCTACCACTAAGTCAGTTTGCAATCCAATTAGCTACCTGACCAGCCACTCCACAAGCCCTCACCTTCGCTAACAACCTCCGATGTGGTACCTTATCAAATGCAAACTTCAGTTGTCTTTCCTCCTTCTTTTTTATTAAGTTATACTATCCAATCATAAATGCAGGTAATTATTGAATGCTGTTATTAGAGATGTGCATGCAGTTTGTAAGAAGTTGATGTTTATGTACTGGTATTAACATTGCAGTTGGGATGCTAATTTGTCGAGTCTTAGTATATGGCTACACTACAAGAGTAATCAAGTACCGTTGTATCCAGTGGAGTGTTTGTAGAAGCTTGAAGCAATAATTGATGAGGTGTAAAGGAGGCAGTGATGTAGGGATTGTTGTGTGACAGCAATACTGTAAGCTACTCTCGAAACCAACATCATCCCTGTCTTGTTAAAAACCGTTTTAGGCTGTAGTTTGTCATCCCTACATTGCCTTATTTATTTCTAAATATTGTTATTCATTTATTTCTGTAATTTTTTTAAATGGTGAATAACAGAATGGTATGGTACTCAGAGGATACCCAATCTTGGAGCAAAAGTGCCAAGAGATCTTTGTCAGCAATGTCAAATAATGCATATCTTCCTGCATGTCTTATATAACCCTGGCTATCTTGCAGCTCTGTTTTATTCCTCGTTTCTCAATGAACTACATGGTATTCATACAATACTTTGATACCCCACGCAGTCTTGAGAAGGACTTGGTGCGAGGAAACTTTTTTGTTTTTTTCAGGTTTTTTTATCCAATGTGGCTACCAGACCACGTGACTGACGACGCCATCTTTATCAAACAATATTTCCCATTGATAGTTGATCAATTAGTTAAACTTTGCATTGATCAGTTAAGCGATTTCTCCTAAGAAGATTTTCAAAGATTTTCCCTTAGATCCAATATAGTTGCCAGACCACGTTACACATGATGGTCATTTTTATGAAAATCCTGTTCAAATGTCAAGTCAATCAGATGAAAATTGAGGGTTTCAGAAATTTGGCCTATGTTGACCTTTTGGCCTACCTTCACCTCAAAAATAATTGGTCATTCAATTTAATGAGGAGATATGAAAATCCTATTCAAATTTCAAGTCAATCAGATGAAAAATGACAATTTTAGAAATCCTGGCCTATGTTGACCTTTTGGCCTATGTTGACCTCAAAAGTAATTGGTAGTTGAATTCAATGACCAAATGTGAAAATCCTCTTCAACTTTCAAGTCAATCGCATGGAAATTGGCAATTTTATAAATTTGGCCGATGTTGACCTTTTACCTATGTTGACCTCAAAATAATTTGTGGTTGAATACAGTTAGCTGATTTGAAAATCCTGTTCAAATTTCAAGTTAATTGGATGAAAATTGAGGAATTTAGAAAATTTGCCCATGTGGACCTTTGGCCTATGTTGACCTCAAAAGAGTGACCGCTATATCACATGGTCATACAATATGTGGTAAAAATTCAATTTCCTTCACTGAATGGTTTTCGATGTATGCACTTCACAAAATGCAGACATGTATGACATACGACGTAAATACAACATTCCACAAACGACATACCAAATGTACATTACCGATCGCTTAACCCTGTTTTCGCTTCACGAGTGCAGGGTAATAATGTCTTCATCCAGCCTCAGGGCACACAATGACCTGCACTTAGAAATGTTCAAAATAATTACTGTGGATTAACAGAAGAGAGAACAACATCATGGTGATCATGCTGAAGCCTGATGTACATAGCCATCTGTGTGACATAATCAGGTAAATTTTCATCAACATGCATCGGGGAGTACCTTGCCCAATTCATTCTCTCGCTGCCGTACACATATACTGAGGTGTTCAGCAAATGTGCTCGAGTAAGAAATTCGTTTTTTGTCCCTCAAGTACCAGCCCTCTCCATATGAGAAGCTCTTATGTAGGTTTCAACACTGGACACACCAGTGGAAAGTATGAATGGCTCAATATCAGACATGTGTGCGACAAAATTGCAGAACACACAGCTCAGTGTTGTTGCAAGTCTGTGATGATATGTGCAAATGAGTGAAATAAACAGTTACCTCTGATTAATTGAACAATGACCACTCCACTCCATGTCATATGTCAAAACAAAGCTGAAAGGAACACGAAATGTCAGTTTAAGAATTTATTCAATTCAGAGTTAGGATGGATAATCTCCTGTTCAGATTGTTCAGACATGTCGAGAATCTTCCGCCAAGAAACGTGACTCGAGAAGGTTCTTGACCATGTGGTTCACTTTTACCTTGACAATGTGACGAGGGGTTCGTGATCATGTGTGTCCCGTATGAAGCACTGGCACCTCGCTATTATTATTATTATTATTATTATTATTATTATGATATTTTCATCAATATAACACTGCACAATGAAAAAATCACTCAGAGTGACAACTTGGTAAAACAACACAAAGTAGAATGGCACTTTGTAGAGCACATACTTCCGCCAGGTGGAACAGTTCACATTTTGTATTCCACTGATGGGCTGGATCAGAACCAAAATCCAATCTGCTTGTTCTTTTCACTAATTCAACTCATCCACCTTGTTTTGTCATAACTCATACATAACTTTTTGAGATATAGTGATATATTTCATTTTTGGCCCGATCTATCAATTTTAGAAATTAGGCCTGTGTTGACCTTTTGACCTTAAAATTAATTGGTAGTTGAATTGAGCGACCTGGCATGAAAATGCTCTTCAAATTTCAAGTCAATCGGATAGAAATTGAGGATTTTTGAAAATTTGCCTCAAATTGGCCTTTTGGCATATTTTGACCTTTTGGCTTAGTTTTCCTCAAAAAAATAATAAGTGTTTGAATTCAGCGACCTGACATAAAAATCCTCTTCAAATTTCAAGTCAATTGGATGAAAATTGAGCATTTTAGAAATCTGGCCCAAATTTGGCCCAAATTGGCCTTTTGGCTAATGTGTACCTCAAAATGAATAGGTGGTTGAATTCAGTGACCTGATATGCAAATGCTGTTCAAATTTCAAATGAATTGGATGAAAATTGAGGATTTTAGAAAATTTGGCCCAAATTTGCCAATTAGCCTGTGTCAACCTTTTTGCCTGTGTTTACCCAAAATTAGTAGATGGTTGAATTCAGTGACCTGATATGCAAATGCTCTTCAAATTTCAAGTCAATCGGATGAAAATTGAGGATTTTAGAAAATTTGGCTAAAATTGGCCTTTTGGTCTCGGTTGACCTTTTGGCCAATGTTTACCTCAAAATTAATAGGTGGTTGAATGTGTTGACCTGATATGCAAATGCTCTTCAAATTTCCAGTCAATCGGATGAAAATTGAGGATTTTAGAAAATTTGGCTAAAATTGGCCTTTTGGTCTAGGTTGACGTTTTGGCCGATGTTTACCTCAAAATTAATTTGGTGGTTGAATGTGTTGACTTGATCTGCAAATGCTCTTCAAATTTCAAGTCAATCGGATGAAAATTGAGGATTTTTGTAATTTGGCCTATGTTGACCAAGTTGTTCGTTGACCTCAACTCAAGGTCTATGTTGACCTCAAAATTAATAGATGGTTGAGTTCAGCGACGTCAAATGCAAATGCTCTTCTAATTTCAAGTCAATTGGTTGAAAATTGACAATTTTCGAAATAATTTTGAAAATTTGGCCGATTTTGGGTTTGACCTTATGGCCTATGTTGAACTTTTGACAAATGATAACCTCAAAAGTAATAAAGTAATTGAATTTACTGACCTGACATGCAAATCCTGTTCAAATTTCAAGTCAGTCAGATGAAAATTGAGGATTTTCGAAAATTTGGTTCAGATTGGCCTATGTAGTATACCTTTTGGTCGACCGAATTTTAAGAAACTTCAAAGAGGGACCATCGCAGGGTCAGTGACGTTAATCTCTGAAAATTTCAGAATGATCGGTTGAGCGGTTTGGGCTGGAGGCGAGCGGACAGACAAACAAACACACAAATGGAGGCGATCAACATACTTATCGTGCTGATATTATTTGATGTCCACATGTCCGACATTGAGGCAAATGCATGACGGCCCCGCGCCCATCAGGCTCATTGACAGTCGTGTAGTCCCACCCACCCCTCGGATCCGTGCCTATTATTTTACAAAGGAATATAGTTTTTCGTAGTTTGTGGAATTATTTCAAGCTGTTAAAATTACAATACCAAAGGATGATGCACCAGGTAAAACTCTGTCGGATGGAACCAGAATAATTGCCATTGATAGAGCCAGCTCGGAAATATGCCGTCTGAAATTTTATTATCATTATTATTATTAGCTCACCAGGACTTTAATCAGGTGAGCTTATGTGATCAAGCAGTGTCCGTAGGTGAGTGAGTCCGTCAGTAAACACTTCAGTCATCATCGCTTGAACCAAACACGATTTTTATGAAACTTGGCAACAAGCTTCATAGCCTAACGAAGTTGTATTGACCGCATCATAATCTGTACTCATTAAGGGGATCCACAGGGTTTTTTTGAATCCCCCCTCCCAAAATAATATGGATATATATTTTTACTCCACCCCCCCCCCCAAAAAAAATTTGTATTTGCGCTATTCTCCAAAACTACACACACAATTTTGATGAAATTTGAGCACAATATTCTTCACCCATGATGTACCAAAGTGTATTGACCGCATCAAAATCTACGCTCATTAACGGGGTCGACGGGGCAGGGTTTGACCCGACAAAATAGGTATTTGCTCTCTTCTCCTGATATGAGTACACCTGAGCTCCTGACCACATACAAAGCTTTCGTCTGCAACCTCATGGAGTATGGCTCTCCCCTCTCGGCTGGTGTTCCCATCTCTCACCTTTCTCGGCTTCATGCTGTGGAAACCTAGGCATTTAGGATCATTGGTATCTCCTGTGATGAGGTTGAGTCTTTAGGTCTCTCACTCTCTCACCGCAGGCAGGTCAGTGGCCTTTCTGTCTTCTAACTTCTCCTCTCCGGCCTTGCCTTCCCTGCTCTGTCTGAAATATGTCCCTTCCCACCACCATATTTCCATTGGGTGCTCAAGGTCTGCCAGCAACTCCCTTCTGGTAAAACTACCAAAATCAAGAATCACTGCTCACCTTCATTCTTTCATTCCTCTTTTTTCCCACCTTTGGAACAAACTCCCATACTCTCTTCAATCGCACTCTTCCTTCCAGGACTTCAAAAATATCTGTTCACCACCATCTATCTTCCCCCATCCAAAACCACGATCTTTTCTATCCCCGCTAATCCACCCCAAACCCACCTCCTTAAAATTCCCTGCTTTCCTTCCTGAAAGTCCCTGTAGTGTCCATCTTGTTTATCCTGTGTACCCCTCCCTGTCCCTCTCCCTTCCACAGATCTCCTAATGTCTCTGTTCCACGCTGTTTTTTTTCCTTCCCTCTCCCATCCCTCTTGTCTCCTGCTCTCCTTGTTGTATGTTTTGTGTTTTATCTCTCATACGAGCCTCGACAATGCATCCACAAAAATAAAATAAAGTATCGTGCTGTGCACGACGATATTTGTTCTTGTTTTCTTGTTTGGCCAGGCGATATCTCAGCCATCCTTTGAGATAGGAAACTGAAATTTGGGGACAAAAGCAAAGATGTGCTTTGACAAAAAATATTTTAAATATTTTTTGATTAATCAATCAAACGTTTAATTACTTAATTATTATCGATTTATTAATTCCTTATTTATTTTCTTTCTCATCTGAGCAACATGTAGGACACCTTTGGAGCAAGGAATCTGATATTTGGACACGACAGTGAACAATTGATTTGGCTATAAAGGTCATTCTTGATTTATTGATTACTCAATTCATCGATTGATTATTCATTTTTTAATGAATTTCTTAATTTTCGAAAAGTTACAGATTCGGGTGAAACGTTGGTGGTTTTGGGAAACTATTCGCCAATTCATTAAGAAATTAATTTTTTTTACCATAATTATTGACTATTTTAATGATACCATTAATCAATTAATCAAGCAATTATTATACACTGCTCCTTCTCAATTCCATCTCCATGTGCTCCACAGCGGCATAGCCAGGCGCTGAAGGATTTGTTATTTATTTATTTAGCATGGGGGTGGTGTACTTTAAATGCACCTCGACTTGTTAACCTCCGCCATCGAAGATGGACGGAGGTTACTGTTTTCACCCCTGTCTGTTTGTTACTTACGAAATCTAAAGATTTCGTAAGTATATTGATGCCTTCCGTTTCTGTTTGTTTGTTACTTACGAAATCTAAAGATTTCGTAAGTATATTGATGCCTTCCGTTTCTGTTTGTTTGTTTGTTTGTTTGTTTGTAGGCACGATAACTCGAGAACGGAAGAACCTACCAATGTCAAATTACATCACGTGATTCAGGAGGGGGATGGCTTGCGCTGATTAGATTTTGTTCAAAATCGGTCAAAGGTCAAGGTCACAGTGAGGTCAAACATCCAAAACATTCGATTTTTGATGGTTTGGTACAGAATCATCGTATAAACTTCTGGTTTGCTTCTCTACCTTCTCTCGAGACAGCTTTTATTTGACAAGGTCAGAGGTCAAGTTGACGATTTCGTAAGTACCAGTCTATGACTGCTTGTTTGTTTGTTTGTTTGTTTGTAGGCATGATAACTCGAGAACAGAAGAAGCTACCAATGTCAAATTGCACCACGTGATTCAGGAGGGTGATGGCTAGTGCTGATTAGATTTTGGTCAAAATCGGTCAAAGGTCAAGGTCACAGTGAGGTCAAACATAATTCCGTAAATTCACATGGAGAAATGGAGTATTTTTGCTTCGCTCAACGTTACGAGTTCGTTTTAACTTCGATTTTAATTTTGTCTTCGGTTTTTGCGATCGCTTAGGACGCTTAAAACTCGGTTGTCGAAATTCTGGTAAAAATCGGATGTTTTGGAGACGTTTTAAGATTGTATAAAAAATATTTCACTCGACGCGTCACGGATCGTCACGTGATGCAGTGTGCTCGAGCAGACGCGTCGTTGAGTTACGTTGAGGTATAATATAATTGCGTGGAGAAATGGAGATTTTTGCTTCGGTCGACGTTACGATTTTTGATGGTTTGATGCAGAATCATCGTAGAAACTTCTGGTTTGCGTCGCTACCTTCTCTCGAGATAGCTTTTATTAGACAAGGTCAGAGGTCAATTTGACGATTTCGTAAGTACCAGTCTATAACTGCTTGTTTGTTTGTTTGTTTGTAGGCACGATAACTCGAGAACGGAAGAAGCTACCAATGTCAAATTACACCACGTGATTCAGGAGGGTGATGGCGAGTGCTGATTAGATCTTGGTCAAAATTGGTCAAAGGTCAAGGTCACAGTGAGGTCAAAAATTCAATTCTTGATGGTTTGGTACAGAATCATGGTAGAAACTTCTGGTTTGCGTCGCTACCTTCTCCAGAGACAGCTTTTATTAGACAAAGTCGGAAGTCAAGTTGACGATTTTGTAAGTACCAGTCTATGACTGCTTGTTTGTTTGTTACTTACGAAATCTAAAGATTTCGTAATATAAGTATATTGATCAGTTTCGTTTCTGTTTGTTTGTTTGTGTGTTTGTTTTTGTGTTTGTTTGTTTGTAGGCACGATAACTCGAGAACGGAAGAAGCAACCAATGTCAAATTACACCACGTGATTCAGCAGGGTGATGGCTAGTGCTGATTATATTTTGGTCAAAATCGGTCAAAGGTCAAGGTCACAGTGAGGTCAAACATCAAAAAAAAAATTATAACTCGCAAACGGAAGAAGCTACCAATGTCAAATTACACCACGTGATTCAGGAGGGTGATGGCTAGCGCTGGTTAGATTTTGGTCAAAATCGGTCAAAGGTCAAGGTCACAGTGAGGTCAAACATTCGATTTATGATGGTTTGGTACAGAATCATCGTAGAAACTTCTGGTTTGCGTCGCTACCTTCTCTGGAGACAGCTTTTATTCGACAAGGTCAGAGGTCAAGTTGACGATTTCGTAAGTACCAGTCTATGACTGCTTGTTTGTTTGTTTGTGAACAGTATTACGGAAAAACTCCTCGACGGATTTCGACGAAACTTGGTGGGGGGATTAGGTATGGTCCAAGGATCATGCCATTAGATTTTGGACTTGGTCCAAAGTCCAACATGCCCGCTATGGCGGCCATTTTGAAAAAATATTTTAATTTTTGTTTTTGAATTTCTACATGTTTTAAGTGATTTCCAACCAGAATAAATAAATTTGTTCGAGAAAAAAAAAAAAAAATCTTGCAACTTTTTTCCAAAAAATTTCGATTTTATTTGAAAAATATTTGATTTTTTTTTGCATTTTTACATGTTTTAAGTGATTTCCAACCCCCCCCCCCAAAAAAAAATTTGTTAGAGAAAAAAAAAACAAATTTTGCAACATTTTTTTCAAAAAAATTTCGATTTTTTTTTTTTGGCATTTCTTCATGCGAGTCGATCTAGTTTAGTTTATTCAATCGTGGTTCAGGAGAGTCTGATCCGTTTTGACCTACAATGAATAGGATATCAGGTTCACTTAAGTGACCCAGCAGTCTTGGCGGCGGAGGTTTTGCACTCTACCGAGTGCTCCTACTCTAGTTTTGATCTTGTATTGGTAAATTGGTGTGGTGTAGATGTGATGTGGTGCAGGCATGATGGATTGAATGACCTCCACCTGCGTCGAATTTCCTTGTGAGCTCCGAACCTCCAATCGCACATACATGTGCCTAGTGGGGTAAAAGGAGGTAAATTATGGAGAAAAGCAAGTAGAGCTGTAGTATCTTTCATTACATGGATGATGGATTGGACGTTCTTGAATCCAGGAGGCATACATGCCCTATGGTATAGATATGGAATTGTTATTGCTGCTGCTCGGTTCATACCCATTAAGCTTCTCCCGTGTTTTTTTTTTTTGTGTGTAAGTCTACATGTTTTGTGGCTCACAATGGAACTAAAACACACACACACACACACACACACACACACACACACACACAAACACACACAAACACACACACACACACACACACACACACACACACACAAACACACACAAACACACACACAATTGGTTGAGCTTTGTGAGTGCATGTTCTCACCATAATACACCTTCGAGACTGAGCGTCACTGCAGAGCTTGCTGCTACTATCTGCATATGCACGCTTCACTTCATTATCACTTTGTTATCAGTAACATGGCAGAGATTCCGAGGGTGATCTTATTTGCTTATAAACATTTTGAAGGTGCATTGAATAAATGGAGTGCTGCAGGTCAAATGTGTTGTCTCCACCATTGACAGTGCAGTGTTCCTGTCCCCACGTTTTCCAGTGCTGTTCGGTGTTTTGAATTATAAGCAGGATTAATGTTTTCGCTTCATGCACGTAACCTGGGTTATTTGTTTGTTTATACAGAGCTATCAGTTGCCAATATAACGCCCAAGTAAAGGTATACATCAGAAGAACGTGTTACATGCTTGGAGCAAGATAGCCCGTAGGGCGGGTCCTCTGTTAGTCTCAACAATCGATACTAGCCAAAACCCCGTCACAGACGGATTCCGTTCCATGAGCCCAATATGACAACCAGTAGCTGCTCTTGCACCAGCCGGATCCCAATCGATGTACTCCATGGCCTTACCTAATGAGGCCTACAAAACGTCCTTGTACACGACAATTTTTGGTGGACACTACTCCTTGTGAAGAAGTCCCCTGATTTGTGCACGTGTCTACTTTGACGTACAAACACCGTGTCAAAACTTCTCAGGTCACAGTACCGAGAAAAACGTGACGCGACTGCCAGGAGGAGCACAAAATTGGTCCTTCAGTATTAATATATAGATATTTTTGGGCGGGGTAAGCAAAGTGAAAGCGGGAGACGGTGGGAAATGGGGCGGAGGATGAGTGGGCGGGGGCTGGGGTGAATTAGGTGGGGTTGAGTGTGAGGGGGTGGACAGGGGGGCTGGGGCCCGGGGCAAGTGGGGCGGGGAATCAAGAGATGGGGGTGGGGAGTGAAGAGGCAGGGGCGGTGCCGGGGTAATTACATTTTTGGACGGGGGTAAGCAAATTGAAGGCGGGGGGGGGGAATGGGGCAGGGGCAGGGGATGAGTAGGCGGGGTCAAGCACGCCCTGTCCAGTCCATGTCCCTCGAGTGTGGGTGAGCTGGTGAGGATGGTTGAATGAACGGAATCCGTCTGTGACGGGGCTTCGGCTGGTTTGATATATTACCAGTTTATTGATGTGCCCTCAGGTTCCCTCACGTTCATGCCTGGTGTTGGGTTAATGGTTAGGGTGGTGGGCTTTGGATCCGAGGGTCCTGAGTTCAAATCCCACTCAGCTATTTAATTAATACCAGGTGGGGTGAACTCTACCTTTCATCCTTCCGAGGTCGGCAAACAGAGTCCCAGCATGCTGGTATCCTGTGTCGGAGTGGTGACCCGTCCAGGATTGTGCCCGATATCCAAGGAGACTGCTTGGGCAGCAACAACGCTCTGCACAGAGTCTGGTCCCAATCTCCTCCTCCTCCTCCTCCTCCTCCTCCTCCTCCTCATCCTCTGGTTCATTCTTGCTCAGGGTCCCATTGTGGCTTTGTTTCTCTTATGCCTCGAGGGTAGTTTGCATTTTTGTTAGAATCGGCCATTCCATGTTTCATGATCGTGGTAAAAGATCCGTGTTCACAGGAATAACCCCATCTGATGTTGGCGATCGATATCAGAGAATTTCTTCAATGTGAAACTCAGGATTCCCATCAAAAAAATGCAATCCCTGCACAGCCTACAGCTACTGATCAGGACACAAACCATGACTCTGTTAAGGGCCTGATGATACTGCAAATACTTATATTTATGTGTGTGTATATATATATATATATATATATATATATATATATATATATATATATATATATATATATATATATATATATATATATATATATATATATATATATATATATATATATATATATATATACATTGTTACAGCTGTGGAAATGCGCATTACACCATAAAGGGCCCGTAGGTGAGATATCTCTAAGTACATGTGTAGTTAGCCCAAACCTGTTGTATAGAGGGAATTTATGTGATCCATTCAGGCTGCGATCCTTTGAGTTAGGCGTTTTTCTTTTTTCTATCTTTTATTTCAAACACACAACATTTCAACAACCATGCCATCCCCATCACAGCGCCAACCACACTGCAACCACACCACCTCCACCATCTACGCTACCACATCTTCGCCACTCGCCATTCAACAGGCTCCGTGCGGTTACGATCTCCGCGGAAGAACAAACAAAAACCAACAAGGATGCTCGGTGGGCTTTTCCCGCCTGTTTTCCTGTCTGACTTCCCCACGTTTTGGAGTGGAGGAAGAGCGATGCAGGTCAAAGGTCAGAGGTCATGTAAAGGTGGGGCCTCTTTTGGGGGAATAATTCTCTGGCTCTGAGCCAAAAACTGACTCCCTCGGCCCCCGGACGGAGCGTGGTGGAGGAAAAGCGTGAGGGAACGCCCTTTTCGGGAACCCTCTTGAAGGAAGGTGGAGCCGAGAACGGGGTGGGGCGAAGGGCGGAGCCCCGGGCGATAAAAGACGGACACGGGCGGGCGCAAAGAGCGCTTTTTCCTCCTCTTCGTCTTGGCTGGTGGTTCGGTTGGTTTTTGTGGAGAGTTGGTCTTCAGGAAGAGGTCCTGTGCCCGCGCCTTGGCGAGCGGCCCTGTCACGAAGGCACGGACGGGAGACGCGGCGGCGCCCGTTGCGAGGTGGACCTGTGCGTCCGGACGGGGAGTGCCGGAGAGGGTTCGCCGGCCACGAGAGAGGTTGGGGCCGGGCGCGACCACGCTGACGGTCGTGGGAGAGGGACTCACCAGCCAAAGGGAAGGCGCGACTTCTTTCTTTCTTTTCTTTGGGGTTTTTGTATCGATCTTGTGGTGCCGTGTCTCGTAAAGTAGAACTGTTTAAGTGTTGCCGTGTGTACGCGTATTCCGTTGTAGCTCTGCATCGTTTCTTTTTTTTTAATTGCTTTATGTGCATTTTGAGTGTGTATTGCTGTAAATACGTGCCTTACGTGCTTGTCTGTGTGTGCGTGTGAATAAAATGCTTGCTTGTTGAACTGTGCCCATTTCGCTTTGTCTTTTCTCTATTGACCCTCCATCTTGCATCACGGAAAGGGGTTCGTAGTGGGTGCAACATCCCAGTAATTAATCGGAACCATCAAGGCCGACGATAACACCGCTCGGTTATCACTGTAGCACAGAACGGACCGCTGAAGCGGTCGACTGGGATTAAGATCGCCCGGTCGACCATCCGCGCAGGTACTTAGGTAGATCAAATTTGGCGATCAACCCTATCCTGCGCGGGTGGGCAATTGGCACGGTCGTGGTGGGGTTAAACCCCCACCCGTGACTAGCTCCCGGCGTTGTTCCGAGAGGGTCACGACAGAATTGTCCGTCCGGTGGGCGACGTGCCGTGATTCGAGTGAAGGGGCCGTCCGCACGCTGGCGGGCGCGAATTCACAACAATATATACTGTGTATAGATCTACCTGCTGAATACACGTAACAAGATGTGTGTGTGTGTGTGTGTGTGTGTGTATTGTGTGTGTGTGTGTTTATGTGTGTGTGCGAGAGAGGGGGGGTGAGAGTGGGGGCGAGAGAGGAGGGGCGAGACTTGGTGGGGGGGCAAGAGAGGGGAAGCGAGAGAGAGGGGGCGTCTTCTTCTTCTTCGTTTGATATGACGTCACAATTGACACTGGGGACCTGAGTGTGTTTCCCAAGTTATGGCCCTTTATGATACGGTTGGTCCGATCTAATTGAAACAATGCCCCAATCCAGTCGTCGTTTACGAGATCGAAGGAACAAAGCTGCACATACTGACACGCACCTACGGGCCCGCACTCGTATATATAATTCCAGCAATCTGTGTGTGTGTGCCTGTATCTGTGTGTGTGTGTGTGTGTGTGTGTGTATCTGTGTGTGTCTGAATCTGTATGTGTGTGTGTGTGTGTGTGTGTGTGTGTGTGTGTGTGTGTGTGTGTGTGTGTGTGTGTGTGTGTGTGTGTGTGTGTGTGTGTGTGTGTGTGTGTGTGTGTGTGTATCTGTGACCGATGTTTCTCGACAACCACTGCTCCGATCTAATTGAAACTTGCCAGATATATTGCTGGGCACCTGAGGATGTGCCTTTTCAAGGTTTGATATTAATCGGACAAGTGCTTCCCAAGTTATGGCCATTTATTTACCAAACCAATGACAAGACACGTTGCTGCGGCCATTTATTTACCAAACCAATGACAAGACACGTTGCTGTGTAGGCGTGGCCGATGGCGAAAGGACGCCTTAGTTCCTGTGGCATTGGAGTGGAAACCCAGCAGGCACACCACGTCAGTATGAAAGATTCACGACGTCGGGAATCGGCCTCTTGGTTGTACAACAAGATCATGACGGTGCAGCCGCAGCGCGAATATCTGAAACTGCTTTTTCTGCCTCCTGTGTTGCCATGGTGAGCGATTTTCCACCTCGTGACGTGTGTGGTTGTGTCTGCCTTTCACTGGAGGAGAGATCTGATTGGCTAATTCCTATTTCCGCATCACGAGCCGCCTTTTGTAGAGTTTGGTTAAACTTGTAAACTTTCAGCTGTTTCTGAGTGTGGCAGATACAATCCGCTTTAATCTGCAGAAGACTTTAGCTTTGTTAGTTAAAATTATCTGCCGCCGTGATCATTTTTGGTAAGTATAATATTATAAATCGATTTTATGTCTTAGCTTTTGTTTTTGGACGTTTTAAAGATCACAGAATCCATGATGTGTTCCTGTTACTGGTGTGATGGAATCTATATCGTTACATTCAATGGAAACTCTCCCGAGACCTTCGGGGCCCTCGATCGTGGTTCGAGCCTTGGACTCGGGAACGGCATCTGACGATCGAATCCTCTGGCACCTCTAACACCCGATTTCATCGTTCGTTTATCACGTTGAGCTGTCGCTGATACGGCCCTGATATGGCGCTGATACGGCCCTGATATGGCGCTGATATGGCGCTGATATGGCGCTGATACGGCGCTGATACGGCGCTGATACGGCGCTGATATGGCGCTGATATGGCCCTGATCGTGTGGAGAAATCGACGGTAAATAAATAATTCATTCATTTTTCCGCGGGCCTGGTGAAAAAAAAAACACCGGTCTGTGGTAAATAAAGGGGACTCTACAAAAATTACTTTGGACAAGTTTAATTGGTTCAGAACCTTTTAAAATATATTTCTGGTGTGGATAATGCTTCGGCCGTTCGGGTCCGACGAATTACCGCATTGTTCCGCAATGTAACAAATTTAAAGTTCCACTGCCCTTAAAAAAACCTCAATTAATATTATTTTTTATAATATATTATTTTTTATGTCCTCTTTTAACGAGTTAGGCCTAACCAAAGGCAAAAGGAAAACAATTGTCAGTTATTGTTCGCCGAAAAATGTGAAGTTTTGTCATAAAAAATATTAACCCTTTGGCCGCCGACAAACTGCCGCTTGTAACAATGAAGCCTTCATTGTGGTAGTTTGTAACCATAAGGGAATTGTTCAAGTTTTACGGTGCACAATTGTTTTCCTTTGGTAAAATGGTTCTCAAAAGACATGAAAATAACTTTATATTATATTAAGAATAATATTAATTGAGGCTTTTTAAGGGCATTGGAACTTAAAACTTGTTACAAGCTGCTTCGAACACTAGTGTACTAAATTGTTTTTATTTTATAAAATAAGGGTGATGTCCACATACAATTTGTGTGGAAAGAATGCGAAGAGACCTTTCCAGAACCTGAATTTTTATAAAGTTGTCAGAGGTTATAAATTCTGCTAAATGACAGTTTATAATGTGCATGACTTGAGCGTAATTCACATTGCGAGTCTTGTTTGATGATCATAAAGCCCAATAAATACGAAGTGGAAATTCTTATTATTTTTCAGACAGTACCATGGCCAGTCAGCCAACAGCAACGGAGGCAGATGTGGACACTGCCATATCACAACATTTGAAATATGCCCCTGATCGGTGTGGAGGTGTGGGCAGGGACAAGCCCTCATCTATCTATAATTCCAGCTGTGTGTGCGTGCGTGCGTGCGTGCGTGCGTGCGTGCGTGCGTGCGTGCGTGTGTGGGCGCGCGCGCCTGTGTGCCTATGTGTCTGTGACCGCTGTTTCTCAGCAACCACTGGTCCGATCGAATTGAAACTTGCCAGCTATATTGCTGGGGACCTGGGTGTGTGCCTTTTCAAGGTTTGATATTAATCGGACAAGTGCTTCCCAAGTTATGGCCATTTATTTACCAAACCAACTGCGTAGGCGTGGCCGATGATGAAGAGATCCTCAGCCGCGTTCCCCATTATGGGTTACAACATACGGACTTCCGGATAGTGATGACTTACTGTATTCTAATAATTTCTCGATTTCTTAAGCGCATTCATAGATAAACACAATGCCCCAATCCAGCCGTCATTTACGAGAGTGAAGGAACAGCCTGTGTGGTTGTTTGAAAGTTTTTTTTTTTTGCACATACAGCCACGTACGTACGGGCACGTACTAGTGTAATAATAACGAGTTACAGTAACATGCTGTGCCAGCCGTCCACGTCCGTGATTATTAAGAATTTGCAGCCCAGTTAATTGTAATGTTGTTTTTTGGAAACCCAGCCTAAGTTTACATTGTGAAAATATTTACATGTACTTTTATGCATAATGAAGTTATTTTATTTTCCTGTGAAATTAAGATTGAAAACACCCAACAAATTAATTTTTTTTTGCTTTGGAATTATTTATGAGATGCATTCAAAATTATGTTTTCATACTTAATGATGTTAGATTTATATTTTTCTTTGTACTAGTGCGTGCACGTACATGCGTGGCCGTACGTGCAAGAAAATAAATAAATAAACTTTCAAACCGCGAGCCATAAACAACAACCACACAGGCCGTTTCTTCACTCTCGCGTGCCCGTACATGCTTGGCCGTATGTGCGTGCCCGTACGTGCGTGCCCTCTGCAGTGTGACGCCATTTTCTGGGGGAAAAAGTACCAAAACAGCAACAAAAAACATCTAAAAGGTATCCAAAAAACCACCTGTTGTTTAAATTTTGTCTCCTACTTGCTTATTTTCGATTGTAAGTTATCGCGTGTTAAAAATTTACTTCTTGGTTCAGAGCATACTAGCTCACTCTGATGTTACCGAAATGTATGCACCGTCTTCTATGAAAACAATCATAACTTGAGGCATTGTGTTTATCTATAAATGCGCATAAGAAATCGAGAAATTATTAGAATACATGGTCATCACTATCCGGAAGTCCGTACGTTGTAACCCGTAATGGAGAACGCGGCTGAGGTTCTCTTCCCCATCGGCCATGCCTACGCAGCAACGTGTCCTGTCATTGGTTGGTAAATAAATGGCCATAAATTGGGAAGCACTTGTCCGATTAATATTGTTGTGGATTTGGAAAGCTATCGCACTTAACATTCAGGTTCCTATAGATTAGTTATATTGGGAAGTATATGTTGTATAGATAGCTCCCGTCCCTGGTCTAATGGGTAAATCAAATGTGAATATGCTACGATTGTATTAGAGTTTCAACAATGCCACAACGGTGCCATTCTGGAACTGGAATGTTCAACATGGAACTGGCGCTGCTGCGTTCTTCAGGCGTGCACGTGGACGGAGTCTAAAAGACATGCCGTCCCTCCGTGGCCAATCGGCGGGGAGCCGGCGTTTTCCACGCTCCGCCTCCGACCCAGTACCGTCGCCATTAAACACGCGGCCTGAGGTGAAGCCGTAGGCGGAGCCACAAACGCCCCCTGCTGTAGACTCCGCCCAAGGGATGGAGTTCCCTGCCCACCGCGCGCCTGTCCAATCGGGAGCGGACGAGGAGTCACATGGGGCCTCCCGTCCAATGGGAGGGCGAGTGGAGAAGAGAGAAGCATCCGTTGAGCGGGAGGGGGCAGATATATGGTGTGTCCTGAGGAGATTATCGGGGTCGGCTCTCTTGGAGTTGTTCTGGTTCTTTCCTGCTTCTCTTCTCCCGCTTCTTCTCTGCCCAGCTCATCACCTTGGCTTCTCCTGCAACGACCTCGTCCCGGCTCCAGAGCTTCGTGTCGTCACCTTCCGCCTGGCTGGTACAGCGACACCAGTCCCAAGACCAGGGGACGTCCAGCCGCGCACTCGTGGCCAGGTAGCTAGCCAGGCCTGGCTCACAGCCGGTCTGTTCTCGGCTGGAGAGTCGCAATAAAGGCCGTTGAGGTCCACTTCTGTCTGGGTGTGCGTGTGTCTGTTTGTGGCACCAGTCTGACAAGTAGTGAATTGTATAAGTGCATTGCCTGATATTCGGGATAAATCTTCTCTTGCGTGCTCCCCTAGTCCCCCATCATTGGTAAATAAATACCCAATTGTTTGAATGTACTCAGCTCGTCGTGTTATTTCTCCATTGACTGGGTGTGTCGTGCGTGTGGGAAAGTGAGCAGTCATTGCCGCTATAACGGAGAAACAGGATAATCGGGCGGCGGAATTCGGCGATTATAAAACCGCTCGGCATCGCACACGGAACGGGCTCGCTTAAGGCCAAGGTCACATTTGCTCTACGGCGAGGATACGGCGGCCGTACGCCCTCTGAATTCACAAACGTGCGGCGACCGCAGAGAAACTGAGGTGGCCTCAGGGAGGCCCTATGCCGTTTGGCTATATTTTACAGGCCGTAGGGGCGCTGTGGAATTATAGCATGGAGTGATAACTTTTTTTCATTTCGACGTTCGCCGGAGCAATTCGACAAGCCAAGCTATGATGTAGATGTGTTCCACGTTGACCTACGTAGGGCGTACGGTGGGTTGCGTTATTCGTGCGGCTGCCGTAAGCTCTTCTCAATGAAAAATGAATTTTCCCAACCCCCCAAAAATTACGGCGGCCGCACTATTTCCACGGTCGCCATACAGTGGCCTTGCGGTCTGTGTGACTACCTGCGGGCAACGCAGGGTCGACGCACGGTTCCCCTACGCCCGCCGTGCACCTACGTATGGCCTCCGTGGCAGTCTGCGTCGACCGTGCGTCCACCGTGCGCTACCGCTAGAGATCGGAGTATAGGTGTTTGCCTATACAGTGGTGCCCCCAGAATCCCAATTTTATTCGTTCCAGGAGGCTGTTCGGAATGCAAAAAGTTCGGATACTAAAAAATATTTTCCCAATAAGAAATAATGGAGTGAATTAATCCGTTCGTGGACCCAAAGAAAACCCACTTTCAAGGCACTTTTAACTGAAATTCCCCATGTTTGAGGTAAAATAAGATGAGTAAATGACCTTCGGTGGCAGTGTATTGTATGTAAACTGGTACAATCACCAATCCAAAGGTCCACACAGGCTCGAGCTCCATCCTGGGTTCCGATCGCTCGCACACTCTGTGAGAGCGCTGCCCCCAGGGCAGCTGATCAAACATGATGCCCGCAGAACCACAATCACTTTCATCAAACGCATCTGGCTGACATAATCATGCGTATTCCAAATTACAACTGGTTTTGCTGTGAAATTCAATCCTTGCCCGACAGTCCGTCACACCATGTGATCGAATTGCTTTTTTTTTGTTATTAATTAAAACACAAGATGATTAAAAAAAACGAACATCACAAATGAAGGTGAAAACACGAGGTAAGGCCAAAGTCACATTTGGCTCGGCGGCCGGAGGGTCTACAAAATGTACGGGCACCAGCAATTATAAAGCTGCTGCAGTATTTCCACGGTCACACAATGTAGCAGTCACAAATGTTTTTATTTTTCGGGTAGACGCACGGGCTATTTATAAATTGTGGAGACCGAAAACATGGGGGTGCGGTACGGTCTTTGATTTGATGTCACATGACCTTCGGTGGTCCGTCCGTCTGGCCGCACGTTCGGCTCAGGGCCCCCCTGCGGTCGCCTTGCGTCTGACTTGAAAAATATATGGCCGCCGCAGTGACGACCTAAGGTCACCGTGCGACATCAAATCAAAGACCGTACGGCACCCCCACATTTTTGGTCTCCACGATTTCTAAATACGCCGTGCGGCTCCCCGAAAAATAAAAACATATGTGACTTTTGGAGACCGCACGGCCGCCGTGGCAAATGTGACCTAGGCCTAAGTGGCTCGCTTCCCAACGAGTTCCATCGAGGGTGAAATACCCCGGTAGCTGGATCACATGGGTACCAAGGTAAATTGAAGTTGGCAATCGACCCTACCCCACGACCAATCGACCCTACCCCAACAGCTTGGTCTCCCCATTGGCGTATTTCGGTCCAAAATAACCAGGACCCGCCGACCTCAGACTTCTCCGGGCCGGTGATCTGTAATTCCAGGCGATCGAGCCGAGACGGCCCCACTGCTCCATCGAGGGTCGTGCTCGTGGCGACGCGCTGGTGAAACCACAACAATATAAAACCTTGAAAAGGCTCATACTCAGGTCCCCAGCAATATATCTGGCAAGTTTCAATTCGATCGGACCAGTGGTTGTCGAGAAACAGTGGTCTCTCTCTCTCTCTCTCACACACACACACACACACACACACACACACACACACACACACACACACACACACACACACACACACACACACACACACACACACACACACTGCTGGAATTATAGATAGATGAATTCATATATATATATATATATATATATATATATATATATATATATATATATATATATATATATATATATATATATATATATATATATATATATATTTGGTCTTATTGATTTGCCTGATTGTAATTGAGTTTTTTATATAATTTTATGCACTGTTCATATCATGTCAAGTGTCATCTGTTTAAGTCTTTTTGCACCTCATTCTATTGATGCCCGCTGTAGGACATAAGTAAAAATATTTCTAAATTATATATATATATATCATGGAGAAATTCTATCAGAAAGGTGTTTGACTTCCCAAGTAGGATCCATATTGGACTCTTTTACCAGTCATTGCTGAATTTCTACCGATTGAATGTCAAGTATTATGTCGTATAGCAAAATTTATATGTGGTTCTTCGTCTTCTCATAATTCTTACCTGAGGTTGCTTAATTATGAATCTTGTAACAATGGGTAGTATGTCATCAGTAGCTAAAACTTTTAATTACATTTTATACAAAGGCAAGTTATCGGTCAATACCTTTTATGCTCCTAATGCCCATAATGTATGCAAGGATAGAATTATCAGCAGTGTCTCTCTCCTCTCTCTCCTCTCTCTCTCCTCTCTCTCTCCCTGTGGCTGCTGGTTGCATCATTGGTTGGGACGTGGCTATACCGCTGATGCAGTGTCCCCCTTACCAGTGCACTGGTACTCATTTTGCCTACCTCAGAAGGATGACAGGCTGAGTCAACCTCCTGGTGTATTTTAATTCTTTTAATTCAGCAGCCAACAGGGCTTGAACTCAGCACCCTCGGATCCCAAGCCACCACCCTAACTACTAAGCCAACACCAGGCTTGAGTTTTACTAACACTGCATGATGATGTTGTTGTACTTAAAGGTGCCTTTGTGCAGTCAATTATATTTGAGAGAGAAGCTCCACAGTTCCTCTCTGGAGCAGAACTTTCTGAATTTGAATTGTTAACTGTGCTTTGCACAAAGTGAATTTGTCAAAAACGTATTTACGACTTTTACCCATGTGGTATTTTTTTTTATTCCCCATTTTTAGTGTATGTTTCTCAATTGCAATGGTATCTACTTTTATTTATTGTACGTTTGTATTTGAGTGTGCTTTTTTGGTACGAATGAAGATATTATTATTGTTAATACTGCTTGTATATTTTTGCCGCAATCATGCTCTGCGTGATACGTGATAATGATTATGAGTTACAGTTGTTTTCAAGTTGTGGTCATTATGTGTTACTGTGTGCAACGTATAATGATGTTGCAATACAACTTCAATGTTTTGATAATGGCACCAGTGGAACAGCGGTGCTCCGCTGACCCCCGACCTACGGGTCGAGGGCTCCATCAAGCTGGAAGCTGAAGGGTGTCATGCACTGCAATGTTCGTTTCTTTGGCGTGCAAACAAAAGGGTAAAAACAAAAACTTCATTTTATGAACGTTGTGATAAAGTTGAAAAATAACGTCATGCTTCAATGTTGTGACAACGTTGAAATCTGACGTCATGGGTGTTGCAAAAACAACTTCCCACTGACCCAATTCTGATGTCAGGATAGAACCGGCAAACGACGTTGCAACAACGTTGTGTGCCTGCTGGGAATGGTCAATGTCATGGCAAGCAAAGACAGGGAGGTAAACTTGATTTTAATTAACTCTGTGTGCAAGTTTCACAGCAGTTGTTACTTCAATGCAAGCGATAATTCGCGGAATGCATATAAACAATCCGTACGGGCACTCACCACTTCCGGATAGTGATGACTTACTGTATTCTAATAATTTATCGATTTCTTCTGCGCATTTATAGACAAACACAATGCCCCAATCCAGTCGTCATTTACGAGAGCGAATGAACGGCCTGTGTAGTTGTTTGAAAGTTTTATATTTTTTGGTTTGCACATACGGGCACGCACATACAGGCACGCGAGAGCGAAGGAACGGCCTGTGTGGTTATTTCTTGCATGCGGTTTGAAAGTTTTTTTTCCACGTAAGGCCACGCACGTACGGGCACACACTAGTATCTATAATTCCAGCATTGTGTGTGTGTGTGTGTGTGTGTGTGTGTGTGTGTGTGTGTGTGTGTGTGTGTATGTGTGTGTGTAACCGCTGTTTCTCGACAACCACTGGTCCGATCTCATTGAAACTTGCCAGGTATATTGCTGGGGACGTGAGGATGTGCCTTTTCAAGGTTTGATATTAATCGGACAAGTGGTTCCCAAGTTATGGCCATTTATCTACCAAAAAAATAACAGGACACGTTGCTGCGTAGGCGTGGCCGATGGGGAAGAGAACCTCAGCCTTTTTCATTACGGACTTCAGGATAGTGATGACTTAGTGTATTCAAATAATTTCTCGATTTCTTATGCGCATTTATAGATAAACACAATGCCCCAATCCAGTCGTCGTTTACGAGAGCGAAGGAACGGCCTGTGAGTTTGTTTGAAAGTTTTATTTATTTATTATTATTATTTTTTTTTGCACGTACGTAATTTTTTTTCTCTCTCTTCTCTTCTCTTTGTGTTTTTCCTTGCGATGACATTACGAAAAGGCAAAATACCTTGGCGCTCATTGAATAATTGGCCATTAAAACTAAATTGCGAATAATCGTAACTGCGATATGCGAAGTTCCGGACAGTGAGGACTTAACTTTCAGACTTCCGGATCGTGACGACTTATTGTATTCTTTCTCGATTTTTTTTTCTCTTTTTTTTTCTCGATTTATCGACTCGCTGTATGCTTTCTTTCTCTATTTCTGTACTTTCTTGATTTCTTTCTCGATTTTCTTAAACACAATGCCCCAATCCAGTCATCGTTTACGACAGCGAAGGAACGGCCTGTGTGGTTGTTTGAAAGTTTTATTTTTTTGCACGTATGGCCACGCACATACCGGCACGCATGTACGGGCATGCACGTTCGGGCATGCACTAGTCTATTATAACTTATTGTCTGACAGAGAACAAGGTGATACAGTTAGACATCTCGTTGAATAGCTGCATGAACTTGCTGAAGTGAAGTGTTGTGCTGTTGCTGAGGTGAAGCCAGGACTGCACAGTCTTCCATAATGATGTTGTTGTTGTAGAATAATCCCATTAAGTACTGCACAAACTGACCCACAGCACAATGAGAGCCAACTGATCTTGCAGAAGTGGCCCAAAGATCCCCCACAATGCCTGGTGTTGGCTTAATGGTTAGGGTGGTGGGTTGGGATCCTATGGTCATGAGTTCAAATCCTGCTCAGTTGTTGAATTAATACCAGTTGGGGTTGACTCAGCCTGCATCCTTCCAAGGTTGGCAAAGTAAGTACCAGCTTGCTGGGATGATTGAGCCATTCAAGTATCCTGTGTTGGAGTGGCGAGCCGTCCAGGTTTGTGCCCAATAGCCTCGGAGACTGCTTTGGCAGCACTGATGCTCTGCACAGAGTATGGTCCCAATATATGGATAAATCCCCCACAACTGAGATGCCATGCTGCCACTAGTGTAGAACCAAAACCATGCAGCTTTAGATTGCAGGAGAGGGAGAGGCTACCTCCTTCCACACCCTTCCCATATGCTGTGCACTTTGTGGGCCTTGTGGCCTGCAGACGCACCTCAACGGCTTAGCCTTTAAGTGTGGCTGCTTCCAGCCTCAACTGACATTCGTGTAGCTTACCCCCATAACTCCAAATTCATTTTTATGGTCAAAAGGTCAACACAGTCTTGATTTCTAAAATTGATAGATAGGGCCAAAAACTAAATATATCATCACTATATCTCAAAAAGTTGTGGATGAATTATGACAAAACAAGGTGGATGAGTTGAATAGGTGACAAGAATAAGTGGATTGGATTTTGGTTCGGATCTAGCCCATCGGTGGGATACAAAACGTGAACTGTTCCACCTGGTAGAGGTATGCGCTCCACCGAGTGCCATTCCACTTGGTGCTGTTTTGCCAAGTTGTCACCCTTTGAGTGATTTTTTCATTTAATTTTTAACTGATTATTCAACATTGAGAGATGGGGCTAAAAACGATATTGCATGATATCTCAAAAAGTTGTGGACGGATTCGGTAGAAACTTTGTGGACCAGTTGGGTGTGTGAAAAGGACTAATTGGTTCATTTTTGGTGAAGATTCGAATCCGGATCCGAATATGAATATTTTTTTCAGTGAATCTTCACCATTGAGAGATGAGGCCAAAAACTATGTGTAGCATGATGTCTCTAAAAGTTGCGGACGAGTTGTGACAAAACGAGGTGGAAGAGTTGGTTAGTTGACAAGAACAAGCCGATTCGATTTTGGTTAAGGTCCAGATTCAGATCTGACCTATAAGTGGGATACAAAATTTAAACTGTTCAGCCTGGGGGAAGTATGTGCTCAACCGAGTGCCGTTCCATTTTGCAAAGTGTCACTCTGAGTGATTTTTCATTTGTTTGTCTGTTCTGTCTTTGTCCGCACAGAACTTTGTTGTTTTTCTCCGCAACCTATTATCGGATTGAGACGAAATTGTCACAAGAGTGACTACTCATGTAAAATGTTCTAATGATAATTATGACGTCATATGTCACGTGGTGTTGGAAAAATGGGAAAAATTTGGACCTCTGCACCAAGGAAAAACTTGAAACTTGACAAACGGAAAGTACACCTCATGTGGAATAAGTGGGATATTTTTGTCAGACATGCCTTCATTTTGACGTCATAATTGCATATGTAGAATGCTACATCTGATCGGTATGAAAAATTTTGAGGGTCATCGAGGGATAAAATGGTCCACACAAAGAAAAATTGATGATATCATCGGATGGTTAAGTGAAACTTTACACGTATGACTGCCTATCCATGAGGAACAAAAGGATCATACATATGACGTCATAGGTCGCATGGTATGGCAGCCATGTTGATTTACGCTAAAACACATTATTATTATTATTATTATTATTATTATTATTATTTGAATAAGGCTCACTTGGCTGTGCCTGGATGGGTTTGAAGGGAGAGGAGCAGTGGCTGAAATGTGAATCTTATCCAGGGTCCCCCTGATGAATTCATCTTTACTTTTTATACGCCATATATATATATATATATATATATATATATATATATATATATATATATATATATATATATATATATATATATATGTATGTATGTCAGGGCGTATTATGTGATACCGGTCATCTGTCTGTCTGTCTGTCTGCCTGTCCGTCCGTCCATTCTTGTCTGCACTCTAACTCCCAAAGTTTTCAACTTTCACGTTTCATATTTGATACATAGGTACAGACTGTGGAGACGGTGTGTCGCGACATATGTTCGTCATCTAAAGTGGTGGCCATGGCAACCAGGATGCTGTTTTCCATGTAGTAGCACAATTCTGTATTTACCTTCTTGTTCGGGCGTACATTGTGCTCACTTGAGCTCTTGTTGCTTGTTTGTGTTCCTTCTGATTCTTCCAATGCAGGACTGTATCTATTTGGTCTTCCGTTTGATTAGAATTGAATTTATTTTAATCCAATTCTAAATTCAAATTAACAATAATAAAAAAACGTCATGGGTCAGGGTCAGGTGTCCAATCAAAGTGGGACGTCTTGGTACCTGGTCCTCACTGCCAGCAGTTATAAAGTGGCAGTTCTCGTTATGTCTCTCATTAATTACGTAACACATCAGTACACAAATGCTACAGAAAATACACCACTAAAAAAACAACACAAACACCACACAAAACAAGTTCCCGGCGAGGATCTGCAATCTCTGATTACTCTTTTTCTTGTTTGCTTTGTATTTTATCCCTGCTCTCATTTTCCTTGCCTGGTGTTGGCTTCGTGGTTAAGGTGGCTGGCTTGGGACCTACATTTCCTGAGTTTGAGCCCCTTAACCATTGAATTAACACCTGGTAGGGTTGACTCAGCCTGTCATCCTTCCAAGGTTGGCAAAATGAGTACTTGTGTACTGGGGTAATAACCATTTGGGGTAACCTGCGTCGGAGTGGTAACCCATCGAGGACTGTACTCCTTGCCAATGAAACTGTCTTCGCAGCCCTATGTACCTTTATGGCATGAAAGGAATGGTATCATTATTATTATCTCGTGTTCCTTATATATCATTTTCAATGACTTTCGATCCTGTTCTCAGCTGCTTTTGACAATGAAAAATGTGAATTGGTCACTATTCCTTTTTGTATATTAAAAAACAACGGCAATGATAAAATGTTCATGTTATAGGATCTCCTACCGATATGAAGAACATGGTGAAAAAGTAGACCATCGCCTCAAGATGGAAACGCCTGTGGGCAGCGATGCTGATGGTTGGCAAGAATGCGAGGCAACTGACCGTAGGTAACACCATCCGCACAAGCATTGCACCCATCTGCTGGTATAACACAAACACTGAAAACATCAAGAACATCAAGACCTTTAGACATTCACACCTTTCAGACCTTTTAATACCCTGTAGACCCTTTGACCTTTTCACCCATTTTTTGTTGTTTTAAGACCCTTTAGACCCTTTCAGAAAATTCTGACCCTTTAGACCTTAAATGACACCCTTTAGACCTTCTCAGACCTTTAGACCTTGTGACCTTTAAACCTTCAGACCATTTGACCTTTACAACTAAACCATTTAGACCTTTCATTTACATCCAATGACCTTTCATTGAATACAGCCTTCCATTTATTTGCCACACAAAATACACCACACAAAACAAGTCCTGGTGAGAGTCTGCAATCTGATTGCTCTTTCTTGTTTAGTTTGTGAAAGACAGAATTCCCCACCACTAAATGCACTGTCAGCTGCCCATATGTGAATACTAACCAATTTAACCATCAACGCGAAGGCTTTCATGGTCTTTGTCACATTTTCTTTGGAATCTATCATTTATATTTAGTATATACAGACACCATACAGTATGCATATTGTATTTGTAGTGCAATGCAGGACTAGATAACGTTATCTAACACCACTAGATAACGAGATTAGTCATAAAATGAGTGGTTCATTTTTCATCTGTACTGTTACAAATGTTACCTTTGTCCTGATTCAGGGCAAGGGAAACACTACCTTTTATCAACACCTTAAGAAGTTACAGATTCTCAATATGTAAACTACATATTAGTCGATTTAATCCTCAAACTATCAAATGAAGTATTATTTAATTGACGTTTCAGCATCTCTCTTCGATCCTGTTATTATTATTATTATCATTATTATTAATATTGTACATACATTGTCAAGGCTTGTATAAGAGCTCACACACACAATGTATAACAAGGGGAGCAGTAGACAAGAGGGATGGGAGAGGGAAGCAGAAAACAGTGGGCAATAGATACATGAGGATATTTGTGGAAGGGAGAGGGATGGGGCAGGGTACATGGGGTAAATAAGATGGACACTACAGGGACTTTCAGGAATAAAAGCAGGGAATATGTTGAGGTGGGTATGGGGTGGTTTAACGGGGATAGAAAAGATAATCGTTTTGGATGGGGGAAGATAAGAAATGGTGGTGAACAGCTACTTTGAAGACCTAGAGGGAAGAGTGTGTGGGAGTTTGTTCCAAAGGTGGGAAAAAGAGGAAAGAAAAATGAAGGTGAGCAGTGATTCTTGATTTTGGTAGTTTAACCAGAATGGGGTTGCTAGCGGACCTTGAGCGCCATGTGGAAATATGGGTGTGTTAGATAGCAGACATAGTGAGGGGGGGGGGGAATTGAGGCCGGAGAGGAGAGAGTAGAAGACAGAAAGAGAAGAGCACTGACCTGAGGTGAGAGAATGAGAGACCCAAAGACTCAGCCTCATCGTGGGAGATACTAATGATTTTAAATGCCTTGGTTTCCACAGTGTGAAGCCAAGAAACGTGAGAAGGGGAGCACCAACCCAGAGGGGAGAGCAGTACTCCATCAGGTACCCCATCAGGCCAGACCCAGTCATCTGTTGACCTCTGACTCACAGCCAGCAGAGACATGAATATCACTGCCAAGGTAAGTGAATCTCTCCATGAGAGGGGAGAGCAGTACTCCATCAGGCTGCAGATGAAAGCTTTGTACATGGTCAGGAGCTCAGGTGTGCCAAGGAAGGACTTTGGATGACAGTGGATTCCCAGTTGGCGACTGGCTTTGGGGGCCAGCTTGGAGAGGTGGCTTTCCCAGGAAAGATCATGGAAGATCATGAGGCCCAAAAGTTTGAATTAAAGGGCTTCTTCAAGAGGAATGTTGAGAAAGTAGATGGGGGGGCGGAGGGGGGTTCCAGACAGTCCTTTCAGAGAGACATAGTGAGAGTGTGAGATTTGTCAGGATTGAAAGAAATGTTCCACGTGTTGGACCAGCTTGTGATTTTATCAAGATCTGCAGAGAGAGAAGAGGCTGCTGCCTGCCGATCTGAGGGATGACAGGCGGTACAGCAGAGGATGGAGTCATCAGCAAAGACATAAAGATGATTTTCCAGAGAGTCGGAGAGATAATTGATGAAAACGAGAAAAAGAACAGGGCCCAGAACATTACCTTAAGGAACTCCAACGTGGACAGGAAGGGGGGATTGAGATAATTCCATTGAGGGTCACACGTTGACTGCGACATCAGAAAAGTCTGTGAGCCAAGAGTGTAGATTGCCTTGGATACCATAGAAAAAGAGTTTGGTGAGCAGTGCGGCGTGCCAGACCTTATCAAAAACATGCGATATGTCGAGAGAGATTCAGGTCAGGTCAGGTGAGGAATGGGAGCATGCGCTCGAGCAGCGCGTCTCTGCATCCACTTTCCGCTGATACTCAAGGGGCCTCCATCTGGCTGTCCCCCAGGTGGATACGTGGCCCATCCCAATCTCCTTGAGATACCGATCAACCTGCTGCAACCACGAGGAACGTAGTCATCCCATTGGTCTCCTCCACTCACGAGACTCCCTCACTGAGAGAATCTGGTGAGCAGGATAAGCGTCAGGAAAACGAGCCACATGTGCACACAACTGCAGCTGAGGCTCATGGACTATGCAGGTAACAAATTTCATTTGAGTCTCTCTCAGCAACCGCTCGTTGGACACAAAGTCCGACCAGCGATAGCCAAGGATTCTCCGAAGAGACCTGGTACCAAAGGAATTAAGTCTCCGTCACCAATCCCTGGTCGGAGTTCAAGTCTCACATCCATAGAGCAAGAGTGGACACCCCAAGGACCCGAAGACTCAGACTTTCGTCCTCCTGCACAGGTTCTGGTAGTGCCACACCCCATGATCCAGTGAATCCATGACTCCCCAGGCCAGACCCAGACGTCTGTTGACCTCTGACTCACAGCCAGCAGAGACATGAATATCACTGCCAAGGAAAGTGAATCCCTCCATGGCCTCAACATCCTCACCACAAACAGGCACAGACAGGACAACAACATCCAAGATATCATTGAAAGCCTGGATCTTAGTTTTGACCCAGGAGACCCGTAAACCCAGCGGTTCCGACTCCTCATTCAGCACCTCGAGGGCCCCCAAAAGGATATCTAAAGTCTCCGCAAAGACGACTGGAATCATCTGCGAAATCAAGGTCAGAGATATTGACATTCCCAAATGATGCACCACAGCTTGATCTCTCCGACATCCGCCCCAGAATCCAGTCCATATAATTGCTGAAAAGTGTGGTGGACAGTACACTCCACAGCTTGATCTTTCCAACATCCTCCCCAGAATCCAGTCCATACAAGTGCTGTAAAGTGTGGGGGCCAGTACACACCCCTGACGAACTCCAGGACCAACTGGAAATAAGTCAGAGATGGTAGCACCACATCTCACATCACTCTCAGTACCAGAGTCGAGTTCAGACATCAGATCGATAAGTTTTGGTGGCTCCCCACGAAGACCAAGAATCCTCCAGAGGGAATCTCGATTCACTGAATCAAATGATTCACAGAGATCAACACAGACTGCCAGCAGCCCCTGCCGAAACTCTCATCTGCATTTAGTGAGGACTTGAAGAGCAAGGATAATTTCAATTGTTGACCTCTTTGGTGTGAAGCCTGACTGCTCCTGCTGGTGATCAAGCAGGTGGTGGTGAACCCTTTCAAGAATTATCCGAGCAAAGACCTTGCTGGCACTGAGAGAAGCGTCACCCGTCAGTAGTTGTTGCAGTCTTGGAGATCACCCTTCCCTTTCCAGAGATGGACAACAAGGCCCCTCTTCCAGTCAGTTGGGATGATGCCTGTGTTCCAGGCAGAGCACAGATCTGCATGCAACGACATGAGTGCAGCATTTCCACCAGCCTTGAGAAGTTCAGCATGGATGCCACAGATCCCTGGAGCTTTAAACCATTTCAACCGGTTCACCACAGCCTGTGTTTCCACAAACGAAGGTGGACCACAGTTGATTGGAGGGTCAGGAACATGGATTGCAACACCACTGATGTCCAACTCAACAGCTGGTGGATCAGCCTGGTACAACCGCTCAAAGTAACCGCTCCAGCGGGCCTTCACTTCAGACTCCTCTGTGAAGAGCCCACCACCCTCTACTCTAACTGCAGTACACCGAGGGATGGGCTTGGATGAACGCAATGTGCGAATTCCCCTGTAAGCAGGATGAGAATCACTTGACCACAGGTGATGCTCTACCCCCTCACAGATTCCTTGCACATAGGCCTCCTTGTCCACCCTTAGCGCACGTACAGTTTTATGCCTCAGCTCCCTGAACAGCTCAGCTCTGCCATTCAGCCTGGCCCTGTGACTTTGGTCAATGGTATCCAGTGTCCCTTGAGAGAGAAAATTCTTCTTCGCCTAATGGTGAGTTTTAAGACATGCACCGGCTACATCAAGTATGGTGGTCTTGAAGGCACTCCACAACTCTTCAGGATCCCCCAAAGCACACAGACCCCCCAAATCTCCACTCAGCTTGTTCACAAACTCCTCAGCAACCCTCTCATCCTTGAGCTTGCCAACATCCAGCCTATGCTGGGATGGTTCCATTCTCCTGGATTAAAGGTGCAAATTAAGAGTTGCTACAACAAGCCTGTGGTTGGTTATTGAGGAACTGAGCACTCCGGTAGACCCTGCAATTGTGGATCATCCTCCAGCGACCATCAACGAGCACATGGTCAATCTCGTTTGCCACACCACCACCATTGGAATACCAAGTCCAGCGATGAGCTTGTGGGTGGTGAAACCACGAACTGGCTACCCTAAGTCCATGACTTCTTGCAAAGTCAAGGAACTTAATGCTATTCAGGTTCACAGTTCCAGACCCATGGGGGCCAACATACATCTCATAACTATCCCCATCATTTCCAGTAGATGCATTGAAATCCCCCAAGACTAGAAGTGTATCTCACCTGGGGCACTAATCAACCACAGACTCGAGCGTGGAAGAGAATGCATCCTTCACGGTGAGATTACTCGCCTCAGTCGGAGCATAACCAGAGACCAGGGAAATGACACCCAAGGAGTGACGAATCCTGTCTCATAATACGCTCATTGACAGGTGTTACCTTAATTATCATTGGAGTCAGCTTATTGGACACAGCTACAGCAACTCCTTGGCCATGGTAACCACCAGAGCGACCAGAGCAATCGTAGGTGTAACCACCCGCCATGATCTCCCCGGAAATTGGTCTCCGAACCTCAGAGAGATTGCTCTCATCTCATGTTTGGCATTGAGGACCTCCATCCATTGTTGGGGAAGGAGGAGCAGCAAGTTCAGGGTAGAGTGGCCTGGTCTGAATCCAAAGTGATGATCGGAAATTCGGCCATTGGTGAAGAGGAAGGATTTAATGTCTGAAGTGATGATGGATTCCATAACCTTGCTGATGATTGGGAGAAGGCTGATTGGTCTGTAGTTGCAAGGATCTGTTTCTGCACCTTTTTATGCAGAGTGGGAATGCTTGCTGATTTCCAAGCAGAAGGCAGATGACCTTGAGCAAATAAGATGGTGAATAGAACAGAGAGAGGGTGAGCAAGAAAAGCAGAGCAGGTTTTAAGGACACGTGGGCTGATCCCGTTTGGACCGGTTGCAGAATCTAAGTCGAGGTTTGACAGCAAGGTCAAGTTGTCTGATAGTTTCAAGTTGTCTGACAGCAAGTTGTCTGATAGTTTCAAAGTTCTCTTTTAATTTAAAAGTTCTCCTCTCCCTCTGGCTAAACCCTCTAATTCACATGCGAACCCCTTATTTTTCTGAATAAAAATATGAACAATATTTTCACTTTGGTCAAACTAACAACTTTGGACTCTCATCGAATTTTCATTAACTTTGCTGGCATTCTTTTTCATCCTTTCTTTGTTACTTGCATTTTAATGATACTTGCAATTGCAGAATTGATCCTTAATCTCGGTGTGCAACGGTTACCTTGTCACTGCAGTGGTGATCTCTTTTTCTTAATGAATGTAACTATATCATTTTGTTACCAAACCAATCTGAGTATTATCTTTTCGATTCACATTATAATTCCCGCTTATCCCTTCCTCCCTCCCTCTAACCTACATCTTGAAGTCTGGTGTTGGCATTATGGTTGAGGTGTATCTTTGGGTCCTGAGTTTTAGTCCCTATCGGTTGTGAAATTAACATCAACCTGTCATCCTTCGAAGGTCAGTTAAATTAACATCAACCTGTCATCCTTCCGAGGTCAGCGAAATGAGTGCCAGTGTACTGGAAATAGCGGATATTGCATCAGCGGCAGAGCCGTGCTCCCAGCAATGATGCAACAAGCAGCCACAAGATGCATATGAAATAATAACATTCCTTACTATAATTCACGGACTGGTTTTTACTTGGCGAAATTTGTTTTTGCCAAGTTTGTTGGTCTGCAGCTCTGTAGCGTTTGTCTGTTTGTCTGTCTATTTATTTGTCACTATTTTTGGCCACAGTTTTCAAGTAATCGTTCTGAAATTGTGTGTGTGTGTGTGTGTGTGTGTGTGTGTGTGTGTGTGTGTGTGTGTGTGTGTGTGTGTGTGTGTGTGTGTGTGTGTGTGTGTGTGTGTGTGTGTGTGTGTGTGTGTGTGTGTGTGTGTGTGTTGATAACTGGCCAAGGACAGCAACGCTTAATTTTGGTGAAGATTCGAATCTGGGTGGGTGGGGGGGGGGGACACATTCTCTATGTGAATGTGTATCATGTAACGCCGCCTCCCGGTGGGGGAGGGTATTACAAGTATCCATCATTTACAGTGCAGTATTCCTGTCCCGATCATTTCCAGTGCAGTGAGGTGTTTTGAATTCAAGCAGTAAGTATGTTTTTGCTTCCTGCATGTAACCTGGGTTATTAGTTTTTTAGCCTCTACAGAGCTGTCAGTTGCCGATACACTGCCCAAATAAATGTATGCTTCACAAGAACATGTTTGTTCTTGTTTCAATCTGTTCCACATTGAAATGTTGGAATTGCTCTCCAGGAACA
Organism: Eptatretus burgeri; assembly: GCF_056783735.1. NCBI lineage: Eukaryota > Metazoa > Chordata > Myxini > Myxiniformes > Myxinidae > Eptatretus > Eptatretus burgeri. Next base: position 35,844,133 of record NC_140974.1, on the reverse strand, counting down.
AATTATTGCACTGGCAATCAGACAAAGATTATCCTGGCTCTCATCAAGCTATTGCAAATGATTTAGTCCTTGAACAGTGTGGTGTACAATTCTCCATGTAGCACCATTCGTTTCATGAATCTGGAGATGGCTTGTAACGAAAATGGAGTAAATGTTGAGGCCTTCTGACTCCAATCCTTGTACTTCCTCCACTACCCCCCCCCCACCCTGCACCCTCCACAACCAACTTTCTAAACACCATTCCAGCCTCCACCACACATCCTTACTCTTTTGTTGCATTTTATCTCATCATATGTAAATCCATCTATTCAAACACACATGACTTGACACACACATGGATTCAAACAGTTTTGAGACAATTCACGGTTACAGCTTACCCACCTTCCCCAGCACTCCCAGTCTCCTGAACTTGGTCTGAAGGATGTGACAGCTCAAGAACGTGTGGCTTGATGATACGACCTGGAAAACCAGACTTGTGCAAATGTAAACGATCTTCACTTATCGTAGCACGCTAGCTGAAAGCTAATAGCCCTCGTCTTATGTGAGTAAAATTCGTGTTATGTTGAGCCTACCAGGCAGCAGCAGTCATAAAGAAACTCTTTGTGAATGAGGGACAGCTGGTCAGGTTCATTCACAGCTGTTTCTCTACTCAGGGTGGCATTCAAAAGAGGATCTCTATACTTTATATCTTCAAATACTTGGTCAGTATTGAATTTGGCCAATTATATAGCACTGTTCATCCCAATTGGTGTAAATAATGAGGTCATTCTTTATTTCTATTATATCAAATGATAGGAGAACAGAACACAACCATTCAAACAGCTGAATCTGTGTTAATTCTGTTAACCACAACACATATTACACACACACACACACACACACACACACACACACACACACACACACACACACACACACACACACACACACACACACACACACACACACACACACACACACACACACATACTCCCAATCGCCATTACACTCTCCACTGACAGTTTGGCCTACTCTTTTGCAAACTGCTCCAGTTCTCCCAAATTTGAAGGGTGCCTTCTCCCAATTGCTGTTTTCAGATCTCCCCACAGGTGTTCAATGGGATTTAGACCTGAACCCATTGCTGGCTACATCAGAACAGTCCAGCATTTTGAAGTGTGCTTAGGGTCATTGTCCTGCTGCAAGATCTATGGCCTTCGACGGATACCGAGCTTTCTGACATTAGGTTGAGCATTGCACTTCAAAATGCCTCCTCGGTAATCTCCTGATTTCATGATGCCGTGCACACATTCAAGGCATCCAATGCCAGAGGCAGCACAACCACCCCAAAACATCACTGAACCTCCTCCATGCTTGATTGTGGGGAAGATGTTCTTTTTTTGAAGGCTTCATTTTGTATTCTGTAAACATAAATGATCTGCTTCACAAAAAAGCTCTAATTTAGTTTCATCTGTCCACAGGACATTCTCCCAGAAGGATTTTGGCTTGTTCAGGTATGTTTTAGCAAACTCCAGTCAGGCTTTCTTATACTTCTCTCTCAGCAGTGGGGTCCTCCTGGGTCTTCTACCATAGAACCGCCTTTCAATGAGTTGGTGATGGATGGTGCTGTCGCACTGTTGTACCTCGTGTCTGAAGGTCAGCTTGAATCTGTTTGGCAGTTGATCGAGGTGCTTTCTCCACCATTGGAACAATCCTTCACTGCAATTTTCGATCAGGTTTTCTCTTGCGGCCACATCCAGGGAGGTTGGCTGCAGTGCCATGGGCCTTGAACTTCCTGATAACATTGCGTACGGTGGACACAGGAACATAAAGGTCTCTGGAGATTGACTTGTAGCCTTGAGATTATCCATGCTTGGCTACAATCTTGTGTCTGACCTCCTCAGACAATTGTCTGGTTTTCCTTCTTTTCTCCATGCTCATTGCAGTACACGCAGTGACACAAAACAACAGAATGACTCCTTTTCAATATTCAAACTGGTTGAATGAGTGATTTTTATATTTCTGGCATCCACAACTCACCACAGGTGAGTTAAATTCCAAAGTAAAGGAGAATCACCTGCTTGAAATCTAATTATTTGTCAAAACTTCTAGAAGGTGACAATAATATTGTCTGGGCCATTTTAGGATATGTGTGTGTGGAATAAGCTAAGATTTAGTAATTTTTTTCAGCTTTTTTTGTTTTGTTATTCCACTGCAAACCAAAGAAATTCATATGTGCATTCCAAAAGATTGTTTAATTTCATCAATTTTCTGAAAGAAATGGTGCCTTCTTTGAAAAAAGTGCCAGGGTGCCAATATTTTTGGCCACGACTGTATATCTATATTTTTTTGAAAGAAAAAATGCGCTTCCAACCAAAAGTAAAAACGAGATCAACTCTGTTAATTTGAGCAAAAAGCAAGAGCAGACCTGTTTTCAGGCAATGTTTCACAAGTTTCACAGCTGGCTTACTCAGGCACAATATATCTCTATTGTTCGAACTCAAATTAGCAGAGTCGATTATTGTTTTTACTTTTGATTGGAAGTGCCTTTTCCTTCTTCGAAAGTGTGCAATCCCAGCCTGCACTCTCTTTTT